>NC_056727.1:504470937-504835937 GCF_019279795.1 Protopterus annectens
AGTTGATAGTATCTTTTATGGACATCAGTTATTTGGGATGTATCCTATTTAAAAAGTGGTTTCCCATTTTCAGAAGAGTTTCACCAAAAGATCTCTTCCATAGGGGAAGTCAGCACTAACAGACTCCTCTTCACTAGCCCAGTCAACAAATGTAAAATAAACATATTCCTGTGGAGAGGGAATTTGTGTTGAATAATCCAAAGATTCCTCTTCATCAGAGGAAAAATAATCAGAAAAGTCATTGTCCCTAATCCTTTTCTAAGAAGATGGGGAGTTGTTGTAGGAGCAGGCAAAGAGGAAGGTGGCTTGAGTGTCATGAAGGTCTGAAACAAGCATTGAGAAAAGGCCTGCCAAACTGTAGGGGCCTCTTTGGCAGGGGACAAATGCTTAGTTTTTTGTTTTTTCTTTGCTGGAGAAACAATCCTATGTAACTTTGCAGAACCGGACAAAAGCCAGCATTCAAAAGGGCTGGCCGAATCTCTTCTCCTACTTGAGTTTGTGGTACCCACAGGATACTCTGCACTTTTGATCCTAGGTTCCCCTGTGATATCCTGATTGGAAGTCTATTCTACCTCCAAAGACGTGCTTGTGGCCGAAGTCAAGGCAGCCTCAGAAGGGGACTCAGTCTGTGAATCTGTGCCTGAAGTCGGACGTGCCTCCAGGTTAACAAGCACCTCAGAAGAAACAACTGACAGAGGAGGTGCAGCGGAAGCTACAGGCCGAGGTTTTTTGGCCTTGTGCTTCACCCCGAGGTACCTTCCATACACTTAGCTAATAACTTAAGCTGTTGGTTGTCTAAGCAAACAAGAAGAGAAGACAGCCTCCTTCTAAGGGTGTTGGGTATGAAGGACTGGCAAATGCTACAGGACCTGTGGTCATGGCTAGGTCCTAAACAAAAGAGACACCATAAATGACTGTCCTTATGTGGAATTTGTCTTCCACACTGGCACTTGCCCTTTTTGAATTATATAACCAAACAGACGTAAAGAGAAAATATTCCCTGACAGGGCATTTATCTGGCAAAAGGCAGGTTGCAATTACTGAAACTATCAGCCCAATAGTCGGAATGTCGTTCTCTGACTGGCAGCAGAAACGTTCTGAGGATGGTACATATATACGTCGCTTTTATGGCCTACGTCAGGACTGCAGCCTACATGCAACATCACACGTACCTTACATTAGTACAAGGCTTTTGTATACTGGCCAATGTCGGGTCACATTTGGGCAGGATATCTAGCAGTTTAAGAATATTGCAGCAAGTGAAAAGAAGACATCTACTAACATCCAGCAGAATACTTAAAACTGTCATCTGATGCAATAGCCTAACCCACAGCAATACCAATTGACAAGTCCATTTCAGAATCTTATGTTCCCAAACTATGGGAAAAGCATTTATTTTCCTGCTACATAAAGAAGGGGAATTGGTGGAATTATCCAATTGCAGACTTTTAGCCATACTCATTCCCCTGTTTAAAAACTTAGAAAGGTACATTCTCTACCAAGTTCCTCCTAGACCAGTGCTTCTCAAACTATCTGTGGTGGCGGACCACTTGTTTCTATTTCCAGTCTGTTGGGGAACACTACATTTGTCAGCTACATACAACAGCAGTTAATTAGTAGAAAATTAATAAAAAAAAGAAAGACAAAATAACAAGCCTGGGTTACTTATTAGATTCAAACAGAATTTCAACATAAAATCAGAACAAAACAGTTGAATGACTAAGCAAATTTATGAGTGAAATATCTAGTCCTTAAATTAAATATCTATAAACACACTTTGAATGAACACATTAAATATATACTTAATTTTTAAATGTGACAAATGTGCTTGCTTCTTGCTTATTAACTTATCAAACCAAGGCTGGATTGATGACAAAGCTATTCGAATGGGATAATATACATCTAAACTGTTTCTATGTTTTGTTTTAATAAAACTCCTAGTAGAGAAACCAGTCTCTCAGAGGTATGTTGACAGGAACGAAAGATGTGATTTTACAGCAATTTCTGCAAGTTCAGGATATTCACTTTTAACGTTTAACCAAAATGAGGCAAGTGATTCTGTATATTCAGATTTCATCTTCAATCCTTATCAGTAGCCAGTTCCAGTTCCAGCAATTTATCTTGTAAAGTTATAGCCAAATTTACATTTTCTTTTGATGAAAGAAATAGATTCCGGATCCGTGAACTTCCTATGCATGGATCTTCTTTTGATGGAAAGTAAACTGCAAAGCGTTCTTTCAAATTTGTAAGGTGTTTGGTGTTAATTTTTTGCACATATGGTGTATCAAGATTATCATCTACTTCACTGATGACAGTTGATAAATGAAGGAACATGTCATAACAATCTGAAGAAACTTTACTCTTCCAAGCTTCTAATTTTCAATTTCTGTCCTTCAGTCTTATCTGCCATAGAAAAACATGCTGCATTCCTTCCTTGCATGGAAGTATTGAGCTAATTAAAAATACAAAAAATATTAGACAAATAAGAAAGCTCGACTGTCCAGCTCACATCTTTAAAATTTGAGACCATACTGGTTTCTTATCTTGCAGAAAACACCAACAGTTCATTCCGTAGTGCAAACACTTTCGACAAAACTTTTCTCCTTGATAACCATTGCACCTCAGCATGCAACAGCAGTTGTTTATGCTCAGCTTCCATACGATCACATAATAAAGAGAATAATCAAGAATTTAATGCATTAGCTTTAACGCAATTTACAATTTTTACTACTTCACTAAGCACACTGTTTAATTCAGCTGACAGCTTTTTGTTTCAAGACTTTCACGATGGAGGAAGCAGTATGGTGACTTGCATTCTGGTGCAAGTGCCTTAATTTGGGTAACTACTCCAGAATGGTTTCCTGTCATTCCAGCTGCACTGTCAGAACACACTCCTACACAAAACAAACTCCAAGCCACATTTGTTGACAATATAATTCTTCAAAGATTTATAAATTCTTCAGTAGTGTTTGTCAATAATGAAGCAGAGAAAAAGAATTCCTCCTTCATATCACCATCATGTTCAAATTGCACATATACCAAAATAACTGCTATCTGTGTGAAAGTTTTATGCTTGCGTACCTGAAATTTACTTGTGCATATTAAAAGCATACCTGAAATTTACTCGTTGATATTAAAAGGATCTTAAAGTGCATTTACTCCACCCTGGTTTCCAGTGATTCCTTATTTAAGAACTATCTGAGCAATCATCTAGTTGCAATGAATAACACTTTGCCAGCTGCTCTTCCATGTCATTAGACTTTTCCTGAACATGCAGAGCTATGGTGTCATTGTAAAGTGGTACTTGAGCTACTTGTTTGCTGCTCACCCAACATTTCCAAGCAAACATCTTTGATGCATTCTTTCACTAATTTCTCAGCAATTATATATATAAGTATATATATATATATATATATATATATATATATATATATATATATATACATATATTTTTTTTTTTTTATAGTTTTGCAACCCGAAGTGCAAATTTATAAGAATCTCGCAAATTATCAGTGAACATCTGTTTCTGTCGACTTTTTAATTCAGTACTCTTTCTTTCAAAGAACTGTCTTGGTTTTGAACTTATTTCTTTATGTTTTGTATGTACATGCTGCTTAAGCATTGATGGTTTTATTGCTTCATTAACAAGTACTTTTCCACATACAATACATTGCGGTTTTAGTACTTCACCATCTACTATGGCTACAAAACTCAATATACAAGGGATCATACTTCCAAGAAAATCTAGTTTGGACCCCTTGGGTCTTCATTTCTTTCAAATCACTTCCATCATCCTCATTGGTGTTACTGCAGTAGTCAGAAAAGCTGCATCTTCTCTTAAGTCAACTGAAGCTTGTTTTGTTATCTGTAAATAGTTAACACATGCTTTATGTTCCTAAAGTACATATTTGTGACAAACTATAAATTTAATAAAATGTCTCATTTCCTTGGTGTTGCCTTCAGTTTGGTAAAGCCACACATTTTACAAGGAACAAACCAGAAATGAGCCAAAATGCAGGACGTTCTGCAAAATAAGGGTCAACTGACCGGTATGCATGCAGCATCCCCCCATGACCACCACCACCACCACAGCAAAGTACTCACAGCTCCCAACCTCTTGATCAATTCCCATCCACAGATAAGTAATACCAGCGCAATGTACGTCAAGTAGATTTTTTTTTTTTTTTTTAATAAAACAGGCATATCTAGTAACCTCATAAACCAAGGATGCCAAAAACAGTGACAGTGGAAAGGTATTAGAATCAGGGACAAAGACAAAATCAGGGAAATATTTTAAATATTGCACTTGGCTACTTAAGGCTTTAAAGTAGCAAGCAGTTCTATTATTGCAAAGAGGCTGATATCTCCATTTTGCAAAGTCTTCTACTGGCGAAACTCAAGAATGAGTAACGTATTTCATCCATGTCCCTGGCTGGAAACATTTTTGAAAAAAGATCTATGCAACTCAGGCACAATAATGTATACTATGGAAATAAAAGGAGATGAGAACTAATGCAGCCCTGCTGTTCTCTTTCTTCATGGAAAAGATCTGAAAATAATACTCCACAATTCATCCACTGCTAGAGTGTACCTACACGCACAGTGCACTTACACTGCTGTACAGTTACATATTGTGAGCCTTATACATTTCTCTTGGAATGATGGCAATGTCAACTAAATGAAATTATATATATATATATATATATATATATATATATATATATATATATATATATATGGAACACCTTCAGATGCCCGAATGCTCACTAGACCGACAAGGAATCCGTCGGACCGAAATCACCGACAACGCAGATGACCAACAAGGTGAGAACCCGACGGACTCGTAAGTAAGTGCGATAGAGGGATTTAGTGTTAGGAGCGGACAGGTAAGTGTGCGATAGTGAGGGACTGTAGTTTTAGGGGCGGTTAAGTGAGTTAGGGTTAGGGTGCAGGTAGGGTGTGTGTGTGTGCGATAGTGACGGACTGTGGGTTTGGGTGGGTTAAGTGGGTTAGGTGCAGGTAGGGTGTGTGTATAGTGACGGACTGTGGGTTTCGGGGTGGGTTAAGTGAGTTAGGGTTTAGGGTGGGTAGGGTGTGAAGTGTGAGGTTGTCGCACTATAGGGTTAGGGTTTGGGTTACGGTTAGTGCATGTATGGTTGTGTGTATTGTCAGTATTTTGTGTTGTCGGTCTTTTGGTGTCGGTCATTTGTGTTTCGGTAAACTGAAGGGGATCCATATATATATATATATATATATATATATATATATATATATATATACACACATTTTTTTTTTTTTTTTTTTTTTTTTTTTGATTTACTACAAGGAGCAGGTCTCATAGGTTCACATAGTTCAGTACTAGGCTAACTGCCTTTGCAGGTCATTTTAAGTCTAGCCATTTATCTCATTCGAGAAACAACCTCAGTTTCTGCAAATTTCACCGACTTTAAATCACATATAGTTTAAAAGGACACCTACACCTAAACACAACTATTCTTCTTCCAACAATGCATGTTCCTCATACAGCAAGATTCACAACATTGCCACATATAGGTAAAGAATTCCTTAGCTGTTTTGCACCTTGTTTGGCATTTTAGGGCTAGGGATCGTCATGAACTGAAACTATCAGCCCAATAGTCGGAATGTCGTTCTCTGACTGGCAGCAGAAACGTTCTGAGGATGGTACATATACACGTCGCTTTTATGGCCTACATCAGACTGCAGCCTACATGCAACATCCCACGTACCTTACATTAGTACAAGGCTTTTGTATACTGGCCAATGTCGGGTCATATTTGGGCAGGATATCTAGCAGTTTAAGAATATTGCAGCAAGTGAAAACAGGACATCTACTAACATCCAGCAGAATATTTAAAACTGTCATCTGATGCAATAGCCTAACCCACATCAATACTAATTGACAAGTCCATTTCAGAATCTTATGTTTCCAAACTATGGGAAAAGCATTTATTTTCCTTCTACATAAAGAAAGGGAATTGGTGGAATTATCCAATTGCAGACTTTTAGCCATACTCATTCCCCTGTTTAAAAACTTAGTAAGGTACATTCTCTACTAAGTTCCTCCTAGACCAGTGCTTCTCAAACTATCTGTGGTGGAGGACCACTTGTTTTTATTTCCAGGCTGTTGGGAACACTACATTTGTCAACTACATACAACAGTTAATTAGTAGAAAATTAATAAAAAAAAAAAGAGACAAAATAACAAGCCTGGGTTACTTATTAGATTCAAACAGAATTTCAACATAAAATCAGAACAAAACAGTTGAATGACTAAGCAAATTTATGAGTGAAATAGCTAGTCCTTAAATTAAATATCTATAAACACACTTTGAATGAACACATTAAATATATACTTAATTTTTAATGTGGCAAATGTGCTTGCTTCTTGCTTATTAACTTATCAAACTAAGGCTGGATTGATGAGAAAGCTACTCGAATGGGATAATATACATCTAAACTGTTTCTATGTTTTGTTTTAATAAAACTCCTAGTAGAGAAACCAGTCTCTCAGACGTATGTTGACAGGAACGGAAGATGTGATTTTGCAGCAATTTCTGCAAGTTCAGGATATTCACTTTTAACGTTTAACTAAAATGAGGCAAGTGATTCTGTATATTCAGATTTCATCTTCAATCCTTATCAGTAGCCAGTTCCAGTTCCAGCAATTTATCTTGTAAAGTTATAGCCAAATTTACGTTTTCTTTTGATGAAAGAAATAGATTCCGGATCCATGAACTTCCTATGCATGGATCTTCTTTTGATGGAAAGTAAACTGCAAAGCGTTCTTTCAAATTTGTAAGGTGTTTGGTGTTAATTTTTTGCACATATGGTGTATCAAGATTATCATCTACTTCACTGATGACAGTTGATAAATGAAGGAACATGTCATAACAATCTGAAGAAACTTTACTCTTCCAAGCTTCTAATTTTCAATTTCTGTCCTTCAGTCTTATCTGCCATAGAAAAACATGCTGCATTCCTTCCTTGCATGGAAGTATTGAGCTAATTAAAAATACAAAAAATATAGACAAATAAGAAAGCTTGACTGTCCAGCTCACATCTTTAAAATTTGAGACCATACTGGTTTCTTATCTTGCAGAAAACACCAACAGTTCATTCCATAGTGCAAACACTTTCGACAAAACTTTTCCCCTTGATAACCATTGCACCACAGCATGCAATAGCAGTTGTTTATGCTCAGCTTCCATAATAAAGAGAATAATCAAGAATTTAATGCATTAGCTTTAACGCAATTTACAATTTTTACTACTTCACTAAGCACACTGTTTAATTCAGCTGACAGCTTTTTGTTTCAAGACTTTCACGATGGAGGAAGCAGTATGGTGACTTACATTCTGGTGCAAGCTCCTTAATTTGGGTAACTACTCCAGAATGGTTTCCTGTTATTCCAGCTGCACTGTCAGAACACACTCCTACACAAAACAAACTCCAAGCCACATTTTTTGACATTATAATTCTTCAAAGATTTATAAATTCTTCAGTAGTGTTTGTCAATAATGAAGCAGAGAAAAAGAATTCCTCCTTCATATCACCATCATGTTCAAATTGCACATATACCAAAAGAACTGCTATCTGGGTGAAAGTTTTATGCTTGCGTACCTGAAATTTACTTGTGCATATTAAAAGCATACCTGAAATTTACTCGTGGATATTAAAAGGATCTTAAAGTGCATTTACTCCACCCTGGTTTCCAGTGATTCCTTATTTAAGAACTATCTGAGCAATCATCTAGTTGCAATGAATAACACTTTGCCAGCTGCTCTTCCATGTCATTAGACTTTTCCTGAACACGCAGAGCTATGGTGTCATTGTAAAGTGGTACTTGAGCTACTTGTTTGCTGCTGACACACCCAACATTTCCAAGCAAACATCTTTGATGCATTCTTTCACTAATTTCTCAGCAATTATATACATAATTATATATATATATATATATATATATATATATATATATATATATATATACACATATATATATATATATATATATATTTTTTTTTTTATAGTTTTGCAACCCGAAGTGCAAATTTATAAGAATCTCGCAAATTATCAGTGAACATCTGTTTCTGTCGACTTTTTAATTCAGTACTCTTTCTTTCAAAGAACTGTCTTGGTTTTGAACTTATTTCTTTATGTTTTGTATGTACATGCTGCTTAAGCATTGATGGTTTTATTGCTTCATTAGCCAGTACTTTTCCACATACAATACATTGCGGTTTTAGCACTTCACCATCTACTATGGCTACAAAACCCAGCTCAATATACGAGGGATCATACTTCCAAGAAAATCTAGTATGGACCTCTTGGTCTTCATTTCTTTCAAATCACTTCCATCATCCTCATTGGTGTTACTGCAGCAGTCAGAAAAGCTGCATCTTCTCTTAAGTCAACTGAAGCTTGTTTTGTTATCTGTAAATAGTTAACACATGCTTTATGTTCCTAAAGTACATATTTGTGATAAACTATAAATTTAATAAAATGTCTCATTTCCTTGGTGTTGCCCTCAGTTTGGTAAAGCCACACATTTTACAAGGAACAAACCAGAAATGAGCCAAAATGCAGGACGTTCTGCAAAATAAGGGTCAACTGACCGGTATGCATGCAGCATCCCCCCATGACCACCACCACCACCACAGCAAAGTACTCACAGCTCCCAACCTCTTGATCAATTCCCATCCACAGATAAGTAATACCAGCGCAATGTATGTCAAGTAGATATATTTTTTTTTTTAATAAAACAGGCATATCTAGTAACCTCATAAACCAAGGATGCCAAAAACAGTGACAGTGGAAAGGTATTAGAATCAGGGACAAAGACAAAATCAGGGAAATATTTTAAATATTGCACTTGGCTACTTAAGGCTTTAAAGTAGCAAGCAGTTCTATTACTGCAAAGAGGTTGATATCTCCATTTTGCAAAGTCTTCTACTGGCGAAACTCAAGAATGAGTAACGTATTTCATCCATGTCCCTGGCTGGAAACATTTTTGAAAAAAGATCTATGCAACTCAGGCACAATAATGTATACTACGGAAATAAAAGAAGATGAGAACTAATGCAGCCCTGCTGTTCTCTTTCTTCACGGAAAAGATCTGAAAATAATACTCCACAATTCATACACTGCTAGAGTGTACCTACACGCACAGTGCACTTACACTGCTGTACAGTTACATATTGTGAGCCTTATACATTTCTCTTGGAATGATGGCAATGTCAACCAAATGAAATTATATATATAGATATATATATATATATATATATATATATATATATCTTTTTTTTTTTTGTTGATTTACTACAAGGAGCAGGTCTCATAGGTTCACATAGTTCAGTACTAGGCTAACCGCCTTTGCAGGTCATTTTAAGCCTAGCCATTTATCTCATTCGAGAAACAACCTCAGTTTCTGCAAATTTCACCGACTTTAAATCACATATAGTTTAAAAGGACACCTACACCTAAACACAACTATTCTTCTTCCAACAATGCATGTTCCTCATACAGCAAGATTCACAACATTGCCACATATAGGTAAAGAATTCCTTAGCTGTTTTGCACCTTGTTTGGCATTTTAGGGCTAGGGATCGTCATGAACTGTCATGATACTTTTGGGAACTCTTCATGGCTCTCATATCATATGGCCCATTGCATTTAAGAGTTTTTTTTTCCCTTAACTCACTTTTTTCCCTGTCTACCTGCAGACCTTCAAGCTTCTCCAAAAGGACTAGAGTCCTCTCATTCCCTAGTAGTGCAGACAGCCCCTATGTAAGGGCTCCCTCACATCTGATAAGGTAAGAGCTGTTTGAAGGGTCTGTGACATGTTCCATCATGTGCATATACTCTAGCATGCCCATCTACCATCAGCACTGGTGATTTAGTAAGCTGCAAGCCTGCTGTACGGTTGCATCATCACCTCTAGCTTCTCCTCCGAGGGTGTTCGGACATGGTATAACCAGCTTTGCCCAATCTTCCACCCCAAGACTGACAAGCCCATCCTTCCCTGCCTGTACCGTCAAGCACCCAGGTCTCCAACTGAACTTGGATCACAATGGCCACAGTCACTGGCTTTATTCCTTTATGTTGTCTCCTCAGGCACTTGATTTTTGGCCCACGAAAAGGCTACACAGTCCAGTATTTGCAGCAATGCTATCATTCTCTCAAACAGGTGCCATAAACCCCTAGGACTCTGGAGCTGCAGGCTTAATGTACAGAAACACGTTATTTTCATAAAGGATTAAATACGTAAAAAAGAAGTTATGTACTTGCCATAATGCTCCATCTGAGTTGTTGCTTTCATTTGTCATCAACCGTTCCCCCCTGTCTGAAGTGAAGTTATTAATGTGCTTTTAATTAGTTTCACTCAATGTTGGTTGCAGACTGATTATTTGTGAGTGTATAAAATGGTGTTTTTATGAATACTGTCATATTACTTGAAGGCTGAATGCCGAGGCGCTAAGACTGTTATTAAAGTTTTTTCACTGGCCATTGTTTTGGTTGCTTATTTTTAATTTATTTTATTTTGTGGTTTAGTTACAGTCATAAATTAGCCTGATCAAAATAGCATAAAATAACTGCTATGCAGAGCTAAACCTCTGATATTTTACCTTATGACTGAGAAGGTACACACACAAGTTTGGTAATAAAGCTGCTTCATGCTGAATAAAGTGAAATTCCAATATCCAACCACTGCCATCTAATATAAAGTGTGCGCTAGCATTGGAGGGGTTTTGAATCCCACAATCACTGTACCACCAGGGTGTGTGAGGAACAGTTGCTATAGTTCTTGGATTTGCTCACTGTTCTAAATAGGTCTGACAGCTAGCAAAGTGATGGCCTCTCCCATCATACCATTGACACTGATTAAAGTAACATGCACACAAGTATGATTCAATAACTAAGTCACCAAAATACAGCCTGGCCCAAAGAGCATAAAGGGAATATGCCTTGCTGCCTTAGGTATGGGCTTCTAACACCCATGCAAAGACTAGGAGTACACACTGAGCACTTTCATAACTGAGGCTTTGGCCTACCACCCAAGGCCCCTTTCATACCACTCTGAGCAACAATGTTGTCCAGTGCCACCTATTCATAACAACTGTCTTTCAAACCATTTTTTACATATGTAAATACACACGCACGCACACACACACACACACACACACACACACACACACACACACACACACACACACACACACACACACACACACACACACCAATTCTTCACTGCTTTGTTCCTGACATGGTAGTCCTGTCACCACCCTACATATACCTAGGCATCAGACATACCAGTTCTTGTACTTCTCTTGATTAAAAGCCAATAGAAATTAATGAAATAAGACTCACTGGCAGTATGCTCAAGCAACTGATATTTGCTGAAGGCAGGTATGATAGCTTGCCAAACTACATGGCTAAATAATACCCAATCCTCAAACAATAAATAATAATACATAAATAACCCAGACACAAGATAAAAAAAGTTAAATAATACAGTAGTCAAAGTATTGCTAGCACATTAAATATACAAAGGTATGTAATGCATAAGAACAATAAACAAAAATCAGTTGCGTAGACAGAATTAAAGTTAAATCTGACTAGTAATAGCTAAATAACTTAAGTGTCTGTCTGAAGAAACACTGCCTCTATCTATTCTAAATTAGTAAAAAAATTATACAAGGCAGAACTGCAAACAGCAAACCTTTACAGAAGTGGTCACCAAGATCTCCCAAGCAAGACTGACTTTACACGGTTTTCAGTTCCAAACATATATTTTATCTCATCACTTCTGTCCCCACAGAAACCAGGAGGGGAAGGGGGATTCTATAATTCTATTTTAGGTCCTTACCCAAGTTTACATTAGTTTTTTTTCCCACACTATAGAATAAAGACTAACAGCAAAACATCTAATAACTGTTTACATTGGTTTACTTCAGCAAAAGGGAATAAAAACTTTAGCTCCCAGGTTTACAAATTTCTTTTTCTGGATAATATACAACAAATATAATTTTCCTGTCACTTAAGACACCTTATAAACACAACGCCACACTGCAGATTTTGTTATATGTACTAGTCAAGTATAGCTTACAAATATGCCAACAGTCTAGAATAAGAGAGAAAAAATACATGCTATTTTAAATTAGGTTCTCTGCCCTTCACTTTTACCATCCACTGCACATCAACTATAGCACTATAAATGTGCATAAGAAGTTTATTGACCCAATAAATAAAAATTCAATGGACCAGACTGTTACCAGCCTAAACAGAGGAAAAAGAATTACTTTCAGGGCATGTTACTTACAAATATAGCATTTACCATGCTCAAGTCAGACCATGTTAGTAATCTTTTCCTTAGAACTATCTAACCCCCTCAAAACCAATATATCAGAATTCAGACTTCAAGTGCACCAGTCTCAAATTCCATAATGAAGCCTTGAAATACACTTCTAACATCACACACTGTCTACGCAGACGGAGTCAAGGTATTTTACACCCACATAAATAAATGCACAGAATTAGCAATTTCATCTAGATCCAAATATAATGAGAAAGCAAACCATCTGGGTAGTCCATCAAAATAAATAAAATCTACAATAAAGGGTATCTAAGGCTCACAAAGTCAAGGCAAATATTAGGAATCTGACTAAGAATTTTAAAAAGACTATTAGAAATGCTAAGGCAGCCAATGAACTTGTGATGGCATCTGAAGCAAAGGATAACTGCAAATCCTTCTTGAGTTATGTTAGAAAACTAAAACCATGCTCAATGTATACAACCTACTCAACCCAGTGGACATTGTCAATATCCTAGCAAATACAAGGTACAACTTTCACTCCTGAGATGACTTGCCAAAGCCCTACAGTCCCCATGGCTCTTAGGTCCCATCACCACTAAAGAACATTTACTGAAAGTACTTTCCTGCGGTGGTGCTGTGGTAGCGTTGTCACCTCACAATAGGACGCTGTTCGGTTTGATGCTCAGCTAGAGCGTCTTCTGTGTGGAGACATGTGTAAATGGGCGTACCTTCATTGAAGGTTGTGAGTCAGGGCTGGCAACTCGGCACGTAAAAATCTATCTGCCAATCATTAGCGGACCGGAGTTCTGCTGTGGCGACCCCTAACCGGGAAAAGCGGAAAGACGCAACAACTTTCCATGACTAAGAATGTTTCCCCAATACAATCAGATAAACAAATAAATCAGCTGGTATGTTATTTATTGCATTTGTTTACTGGTATAGTCTAGGTGGGCATGAAACAGATGCCCCTTTTCAGTGGAGGCCTGGGAAAAGAAGCTCCAAAATCATAACAATTTCAACATTTAACAGTAAAAGTAACATTATACACAGTCAAAACAATGCACGTTATATAAACATTGCAATCAATTTAATCAAATAATGCAAACATAAAAAATATTGGTAGATGACAGGCTGTGTACATTGAGTAGAAGCAGTGACATGAGAGGAGCGTAGACATATCTGACGGGGAGAGGAGAAAACAAAGGCAGACTGTGGTACTGTCAAGGATATATGAGAAGAAAGAAAATAAATATAGTTAAATTACTGTAGGCTTGAAGGGAGGGTGGTAGGTGAAGACTGGAGAAACCAGCTGGGAGAAAAATATATACAAAAACTATAGAAATTAATAGACAGGTGTGGAAAAGTGAGGTTACAGAAGCTGAACATTGGATCCTGGAGAATAAAGAGTGCATATTTTAGTTTCTTAGTTGTAGTGGGTCAGGAACAAACACAGGGTGGGCAAAGAGTACAGGCATGCAATACAGCGGTACTGCTTCAGTTGAATTTTAAAGAATTTGGCATTTTCAACTTGTCTTAATAGCTAGGGGTATAGATTTCCAGATTTTGGAGAGGTAGGAGGAGCACAGTGACTCCTCCGCAGATTTTTTCAATTTGCTTACAGTCTGCAGCAGTTTTATCAGTAGAGTGCAGTGGTTAACTGGAGTTATATTGCTGGAGATTATTATTTAGGCTTGGGCATTTATCAGGATTGTGTAACAGAGTTTGTGGGTTGTCACTATTTGTGAGCACATTAATGTCTCAGCTATAGCTAGTGTAAGATCTTTAAAGAGTCAATGGAGAGTCCTATACTTGTGGTTCAAAGGAAATTTGGTTATTTTGCTCAGGTGAAGAGGGAACGGTAGCTTGAAGATTAATGAGTACGGGGCCTACATAGAGAAGAGCTGGTAGCAGGAAAGATGAAGTTATGATTGCTCTAGCATTGTCTGCCAGATATGGTTTCACCCTATAGAAGCTGCCAGGTTTCGAGTTCTTTTTTTTTTAATTGCCCATTTTATGTGGTGGTCAAATTTTAGATTTTCATCCATAATAACCCTTAATAGGTTACCATAACATACTAGTTCAATGTTAGTATACCTGACTAAAGAAATGGAGTAGTGATGTTTGGGAGCAGATGGTGGCTTGGGGATGAACAAGATCAGCTTTTTTTTTTTTTTTTTTTTCATTAGGAATGAGCAATAACTGAAGAGTCTAATAAAGTCTCAGCGGAAGAGAGGGATTCCTGAGTGAGCTGTTGTAGTTACTTAGGCATTTGCCCGAACATATAAAATAGTACAGTCATCTGCATTCTGTATAATATAAACATGTTTAGATGCAGTGGGCAGATCATTGGTGAAAATATAGAAAAACAAAGGATAAAGAATTGAGCCTTGGTGGACTCCAACTGTTAGAGACAAAAAGAAGGAAAATACTTAACTGCATTCTATTAGATAAGTAACTATGGAATTAAAAAAGTGATGATGATCCTAGCCCTAGTGCAGATAGTCTGGCTAGTGTCAGACAGTGTTGAATGCCTTCAACAGATCTAGGAATACCATTCACAATGAATTGACAATATTCCTGCTCAGCTTTGCTGTGGTGATAAAGTTAACTAGGGCTGCCACAGTGCTGTGGGTGAGGGCAGAAACGTTATGTTGGGGACAGAATGTTGTTGTCAGTTTGTATACATGTCTCAAGAACCTTCGACAGAGAAGATAAGATGGCTACAGGCCTACAATTGGAAATGTCACTGGAGTGTCCTCCTTTATGAAAAGGTCAAATCAGTTTTTACTCTCTCTCTCTCTCTCTCTCTCTCTCTGATACTCTCCCTGTGGGAAGGATAAAGACACCTTGTTGAAGTTACCAGTAGTTTATTCAGTTAAATAGGCAAATGGAGGGGTATTCAAAAAAATCAAAGCACTTTCAAGAAAAACCTGGACACTCATCTCCTTAACTCTAAAGTCTACCACTGATCTTCCTTCTCTGGTTAATCAGCTGCCTCCCCCACCCCCACTATTCCTTCTCTCAAACCACAGTGTTTCTCTTCTAATCAGCAACAACTCTGTATCTTTGCTCTTTTCATAAGTATTGATGTGAACTCCTGTCCTCTTCTTTTTTGTAACCTCGATCACGCAGATTAACAATGCAATCTCCCTCACCCAGTTTTACAGTAAATCCTCTGGATGTTTACACATTTTAGTATTTTGGATCTCTGTTAAAATTAACTGCCGATTTCCTTCTCTTCTTGTACTCCTGCTTCCACTCTTTTGCAAATGGCTTACCCCAACTACTTCCTTATTCACTGCATCCCTCTTTTTTTACTCCGTTCATTGTTTGACAACGATTTCTCACACACACACAGCCACACAGACTATGCTGAATCTGTAATCACTGTACTTCAAACAATGCTTGCACTCTCAAAATGTGTAGTATAACATCTATGTTTTTTTTTTCATCAAATAGCTTTTTAGTGCTTTTCTCCCGGGCCACAGCTGAAAATAGGTCTTGCATGACCCATTCGGACCTTCCTGATGACTAATTACAACCAAACAAATAAATAACCAAGTTTGCAGAAGACTGAAAACAGGAAGACACTGTCAAATCCCCTTCTGGCAGAAAAGCTCTCAAGCACGACCTTATACTTAATAAATGCCTGGTGCATTGAAAATGACCTTAAATGCAATTGTAAAAAAATGCCACATTGTCACTTTGTCATATCTGGCAGAGAAGCAACCATCATACCCTCAGCAGAAAACATTTCAAAATAGCCCACTTCAAAATGAAAAATGCAGTCAGAGACCTGGGAACTGGGGTTGACAATTCCCTTTTCTTTGAGCACTACGTAGCAACATATGTCAGTAAATCCTACTACTTGGCATAGCTGATTGCCAAGGAAATATTTTATTTATTTTGTATTTGGGTCAAGCACTGAACTCCATGGACGTTTTTCAGACTCAGCCAAGGAGTATTGTCTGGTTAAGTGGCTGGCTCAGAGTCGCACAGTTAGGCAATGGAGGCAGAGTAAATCAAACCCTGGACCACTGGACAACAGGAAATGGCTAGTTAACAGCTCCTTAATCTTCTGTGCCAACTGCCAGACAAAATATGTCAAAATAATTTCATCCAGATCAAAAGACATTATTACCTCCTTCTATTCAGCACTGATAAAACCAATTATAGACTGCAATGTTCACACTGGGATGTGCCTCACCAAACATATCAAGCAGCTGGAAAGACCACAGAGGTTCCTAACAAACAGAATCATATGCTTAAAAGCCCTAAGCCACCAGAAAAGACTACAAGTACTGTCTCTTTTAGCTGTATCATACAGGATCCTCAGAGAAGACCTATGTCTCTTGCCTTCTGAGCAATCACAGGCCCAGAAGTCCAAGGTATCTTGTACATAAATTAAACAGTCCCACAACTACAAGAATAACAGCACTAAACCTACTTCGGCAGATCAATAAGACAAGATTTGAGAGACAGACTCATTACTCAACATTTTGCTCTCCTCTGTAATAGAGTCTCTCTACAGATGAAGCAGTGTGATGCACTTTCTTCCTTCAAATGAAACCTGGGTAACTGGATAGGCATTCATAAATTTACCCTGGGGATGACTATCACAGCCCTCCTTGAGAAGGATAAGTACAGTCTAGGGTGGAGCTGGCAAGGTGTAAAGCTCACACGACTCAGTTGCTTTGAACTTACTAGGATTCCAGCATTCACGTGTGTATTTGATCTGATGCAGCTGTGCACTGACTTATATTTTTTATTTAAACTCTTTCAAAGGCAGAAAGCTGAACAAACAATGACCAATTACAAGTTCAGCCCGGGTTACACCATAATGTAACAAAATAATATATAGTATACAAACAACAGTGATTTATATTTACAAGCAAGCATAGACATTCTGACAACAATATAAACATAGATGATCTAACAAACCAAATATATGTACAGTTACATAAGTGAAATAGAAAAGAGAGAAAATATGTAAGAGGAATAGAAGTAGAGATATGGGCAGTAGTAACTAGATTAGGAAAGCTAATAGAGCCCAGCAAGATGAAAGAAGGGACTAAGATTATGTATAGTGAGTTTAAAGTACTAATGGTATTGTAAACTGAATCACACGTTAGGATGAGTGAATTAATCATGTAGACCAGGTGTGTGGGAGGTAAAGGTACTATGTAGCTGGAGATACTGGGTTAGGTGACATGTTCCTTAGATGGACAGTTACATTCAAACTGTCAAGTAGTGTACTGTTGCCTGAACAGAGAGTAGTTTGTGTGGTCAGTTAAATCAGTAGGAAGTGACTGCCATTGTTTTTGGACCAGTGCAGAGAAGCAATGGCTAGTACAGAGTAGTCAGAGAAGGTGTTTGTAGGGAAGGATCAGCTCTGGCTCAATTTCTTAGGCTATAGGTTTGAGTTGCAGTAAAAGTCTGGAAGGGGATGTCTAGTTTGAGTATTTTGAAGATTAAGGAACCAAGATGATGATCTGACCTGGCTTGTACTGGAAGTCACTTAGCCTTTCAAACAGTAAGGTAATGGTGTTCATTCCATGGGGAGTATGATATAAATAGACATATTTTACTGTTGAGGGTCTGAAGAATGGCCAGTGTTTTTGACACAGGCAGATGCAAACAAGTTGAGCAAGGAAGATGCTTTTTCCTGCAGCAGCCTTTGCTGGATGACAGGAACAGAGATATTTTGTTGACCCGGTAACTAGACTGTTGATTTTGGCTCTCAAGTCTTCCATATGCTCATGGAAGTTTAGTCATTGGTCTAGCCAGATTCCCAAACATCTAAAAGAAGTGTTGGTTTCAATGGGATTGTTATCACACTCAAAGATACAAAAAGATTGGAGGGATATGGATAATCTTTTATGGGTGTCAAATAACATGCACATTTTTTTGCAATGAGCAGTAGTTTTCTGGAGTTTAGCCAGTGATGTATCTGAAGGTCCTTTTGAAACGGAGTTTCAATTGTATGACCTTAGGGATCAGACCTATAGATGACCATATCATCTGCATAAAGTTACTGTAAAAAGGGGGATCAAATGGTAAGTTTGTCACAACGTAGAAGTGATAATTGAAGAGTATGGAAATTTGCAGGCTTCACAAAACAGCAGTGGCAGTTTCATAGCAGACTAGATTTTGAATATACTCAAATTCTCAAACCATTTCTAGCTTAATAACCCAGAGGTCTCATGAGATAATTCCTCCACCAACCATACCTCAATCTCTTACAGCAAGAAATCTGGACAAAGCCATAAACAAAAGTGGGACAAAGGCCCAAAAATACAGACAATTTTTAGAAATGGTTCTTACAAACTTAGAAAGTTGATAGAACAACAGGTTTCGCATTAGCTTGAATTCTCTGAAGGGTATGAAGTCTGAAACTCAATTGTGAATCATTATTTTCTAACTTTAATCTTTAATTATTTGCCACTAATTTGCCAGAAAACCACAAATATATGAAAAATGGGGCAAAATATGGACATTCTGTGAAAATCTGTACAGTTGAGAGGTATGCCACCAACTCAAACAAATTTAACAAATGGTGTATTTTGTAGGTTAATCAGTGGTCTTCTGAATCCATGTGACTATGCCACTGTCACTTACTAGCAAATGACAAACTGCTCTATAAATCATAGCTTTGGCAGGCATTACTAACCACATAAAAAATAAATGGTCACAATTTTACAGAACAGTTCTCAATTTAGTTTTATTTACAGGCAAAGCACTTGTGCTAAGGGCTAAAAGGTACTGTTATTTGAAAGCATGCAAACTGTTTTCTACTTGGAAGAATAGAAATAAGACAATTATAGATAGCAACCAGTGTAAAAGGAGGCACAGGCTGTAACATGCCCATTAGTTTGGGTAACCTTAACTGCAGATTAGGTGATGTCTATGGGTACAAACATCACCTTAGGTAAATGCCCCTATCTGGTGCTTTACACTTCGTCTAAAGTGTACATAGGTTTGTGGTTTGTGATTGTGTGTGTATGTTTTAAGTTAAAAAGGGAAGAGGAGGTTTTGAAACTGTATTTATTTTTTGTTTGAGGAGGTTTTAAAACTGTATTTATTTTTTTGTTTGAGGGTTTTCTTTACAGCAAAAAGTCTTGAAAAATGTGACATAAGTGCAAATGGAGATGAGAAGAAACAACTGTACAAAAGATCAGCCTGCCAGACAGTGTGTGCATCTAATACAAAAGTTGGAAATAGACACTGAAAAGAACTGTCATGTTTTATAAGGGGTGAAAGAGCTTTCAATCATTATGGCTACTCTACCCATATACTGCCTTGGAATGAAAATGGCCTTGCAGACAAAAGGAAACAGTCTTGAATTATATTAAGAAATGTAGGGTACAAATAGCACTGTTGCAGGAGAGGCATTTTGGGCTGAAATGAGCACCTAAATTTGACAAAAAGCATTTCAGGATGGATATTCAGCAATCAGAGACAAAGGAAAGGGTGAGTAATAATACTAATTATTGCAACCCCAGCAGCAATAATAGAAAAAGGAAAAACAATAATGGTTAAGTGCATTGTAGTAAGGGGCGGCAGGCAAGGGAGGAGAATTATGCATGTATTTATATTCCACCAAAAACTGCTATTACAGAGCTTAAGAAGATTTAGGGAAAAGTCATCAGTTTTCAGCAAGGAGTATTATTTGCAGGTCAGGGAATGGAACCTGATTTGCAATAGTGAAGATGTATCAGGGGGACCTAAAAGGGAAAATATAACAAAAGAGTTTACATTTCTGAAGAAATTTATAAAAACATTTACTATAGAAGATATGAATTCAGTAGTAGGAATTCGGAAAGAATTTACATACTATTCCCCAAACTGCAATAAATGGTCAAGACTGGAGAGAAATTATACTTCACAAGAGCATATTCATTTAATTGAAAGCTTCAACACATATCCAATAACTATTTCAGATTATTCACCAATAAAAGCAAAGATAAACATAGAGGTTAATGAAATAAAAATGAGACCCAGTCATTTTCCTACTTAACTGTTGAAAAGAAAAAAATAAGGAATGGGTGGTGAAAATTATTCAGATATTTTAGAGAAAACAAATTTCTGCCATAGGGATAGCTACTGAATGGGGTAAAATGAATATGGAGTTTAAAAACAGGATACAAATAAAAGAGATACGGCTAAGAAGTAATGGGAACTATTTAGTGGCACTGGCAAATGTTAAAATACTGCATAATCTCACAAAATAAGGAGGAGGAGCAACTGAAGACAGTTAAAGGTTAAATAAGGGAGTATTTGGATAATATGCATGAGATTAGAGCAATTTTAACTCTCAACAGTAGTAAATTCCTTGGTATTTACCAGTTCTGAGGGCAAAATAATGAGTGGTGTACTACAAATTCCTGAGTGGCCCCTTCAATTCCCAAACTTCCCATTTTTCTGTTTTTTTTTTTTTTTTTTTGCAAAGTTGTCACGGACATCATCACGTGTGAGGTGTGCGCAATGATGTCACCTCTGTGAGGCAGAGTGCTAGCCTGTCGGAAAGCAGAATTTGGCTGAGGGGCGGGTTGGACTGTCTGTGTGTACTCTGTTATGCTTACTTAACTTTTTTCGTTCGTAGTTTATAGGTGCCAATGCCAGCCCAGCACACAGTGATGATCAGATAGACTGTGTTTTAATAAATTAATATTTAATTTAACTTAAGAAAGCTGCTATCAAGTAAGAAGCAGAGCTGAACTCTGTCCAAAGCAAGACAGCAAGAAAGTACTTGAACTCAGGATAAGAAAATGTATCTCCAGTCACGGATGTGGTTCGACTTCCTCTTGTTCCTCCGAAAGGTAAAAGAATTAAAAAAAATAAATATATATATATATATATATATATATATATATATATATATATATATATATATATATATATATACATACATACATATATATATATATATATATATATATACATACATACACACATATATAGAGAAGGTATTGAGGCTACTGATAGTCCTTTGTTTAATTGTGCCTTCATCTTCTAATGGCTTTGGCATACAGTTGCTTCATAACTGTACAAGTTTCTTCATAATTATGCAGTCTGTAGCCACTGCCTCTTTTACCTGCAAAATACATTAGAATATATCTCAGGCAGGTTCCAACATAGATAATTGCTATATTTTACTTGGCTGAAGTATAGACAATCTTGTCAAAATCTAGGTCACTAAAAGAATAGGGAATGAAGCAAAGTGCAGCTCCTGAAGGTTAACATATTTAAGCATGTACAGTCAAATGTAACAGGATTGCAGAGGAAAACTCTTGCTTGGTTTGTACGTCACTATACACTGGAACACAGAATATTTCTGGCACATTTATTGAATGTGAACTCTAGAACTAATTGATACATTGCTTTGAATTTGGTCATTTCTACATTTCAGAGCTCTAAGAGGAAAACATGTTTATGCAGTTTAATTTCAAAATTATTGAACGAATGTCCAGGATGTATTATACAATGAGATTCTCAGGGTACATTCAAGCTATTACTTGAAAAATGGGTTGGTGTGCAATATTTTCAAGCTAACATTTTGGAATCTGTATTCTATGTTGGTGATGACTAATATTCAGATCTATTAAGGGCCATCAGTGACATTTATAATCTGCTAGTATCTGTGTTGATGAGGTATGAAATTTCTCCGAATTGTTTTTCTGTTTTGCTGAACAGGTATCTCATGGGCCAAAGTGTCAAAATAACTTTAAATGAATAAGAAAATTGTTTAAATGAACAAAGGAACATAATTTGCCCTGTTTGGTCAATTATTCAAAATGTATACAAATTTAAGCTGTTAACCTGCTGATTAATTCAACAAATTTAGTAAAACAATTAAGTATCACTGTTTGTAGTGTGCCTCTGAAACGTACTGTAGTGCTTGACGCATTGTGCAGTCAAAAGTGCCTACATACCTACTGCTTTAGGGGCAATGCAGTCAGTGATCCTTCATGCTCTATAGATATAGAAGAGTTAAAAGTCAATGTGTGCAGTAAAGTACTACTGCTAAAATATGCACAAGTACATTATGTCATATCATGACATATAAAAAATCACCAAATACGATGGGGTACAGCAGAAATGAAAAACTTGATAATGAAAAATGTGCATGGTTGTATTTTGCAGTGACTGACACACAGGAGGTTAGCGAAGGGTAGGTACAAAGGGAATACCTTTCCTACAAATCACTGCTATCAGTGCTGGTATCCACTTGTAGAAAGCATAAAACTGCCACTGTCACATGTACTCCTGCTTGACCATACCAGTAATACACACACATTTCCTTTACTGCTCTGTTCTTGTTTCAGCCCAGTCTAACCCTATACTATCTTTAACTTCCTAGACAGCTTTTTCTCCTCCTCCTCTCCTCACTCGCACAGTATTTTATAATAGCAGTCCTTCTTTCATTCCATTTCTCCTTTCATACTCACACCCAAATGCTTCCAACCTGCTTTATTCTACTCTTCCTTCTCCCCTCCTCACCAGCTCTACTATGTGTCTGTTCTTTTCCTAATCGTTCCTACTTTACTTTCTCTTTCTCTTTCCCAATCCACTTGATCTAATTCATCTAGACCTTGATTCTTCTCTACACAATCCATCCTGTGATCAACCTTTTGTGTTTAATATTTTGTCTGCGTTTCAGCTTGTGTTCAAAAGTCGATACCCCACAATTCCATTGGAGTGGTGGGGTTACATAATTATGTATGCAAATTTTATGTTATATCAGTACACAGATTTTTGGCCAGTTCTACCTATAGTTCATGGGCCTTTGTCCAGATTTTTTATGATTCCAGGTTAAGAGGTATGACAACTGCTGTTAAGCAAAGTTTTGTTTAATAGTATTTGAAAGGGACGGGAAGAACCAGCATCTTAGACAAAAGCAATGATGACTATACTACCCAAAGAGGGTAGAAACCCATCAGACCCAGGTTCACATAAACCCATTTCAATTTTACAACATGATTATAAAGTGTTTATGTCTATACTAGTTAAGAGAAAGGTCAAAGTATTGCCAAAGTTGACAGATATGGATCAGTGTGGTTTTGTTTAGGGGAAGCAAACATGTGACATTAATAAAACAATGATGATACAGAGGAAATGAGAACGTAAGACAATACCACTGCTGTTGGTGGGCATTGATGCAGAGAACGCATTTAATAGTTAAAGCATGGATTTTATGAGTAGGGCAATGGAAACATTTGTATTCCCTGATAATAAAAGGGTTAATTAGGATGATATATGAAGAATCGGAGGTAAGAATTAAAGTGGGAGGATTCCTCTCTCATAAGCTATGTTTGAACAGAGAAACCAGGTGGGGATATCCCTTTTTCCCAATTATTTGCTTTATAGTTAGAGCCAGTGGCAAAGAAAATAAAGGACTCAAAATTCAAGGATACAATTGGTATGATAATCAAGAAAAGTTTGCTTTATTTTCTGATGATATTTTGTACGTGATAAATCCAGAAAGGGGTATTTTTGTGTTGTGGAACATTTTGAGACAGTTTCAAGTCTTTTCGGGATATAGAATTAATGAAGATAAAACAAAGGCTATAGTATCCATCTATGATCTGGTTCATCAATACACACATTACTGGGGACATTATAAGCTGAAATATTCAGATGTATGGATTGAAAAGGATTACGTTATGGCATATAAGGACATGTAGGAAGAGTAAACAAAATATAATACAAAAACAAAGAAACTGGAAGCAGTTGTTTTTTTATGAATAGAGATAGCACGGGAGAAGCAGTAAAAATGTTTTTAGCCCCTTTAAGTTTTATATATAGGTCAGGTATATTTTTATCAATCAGAGGAGAAGTTGTGGACAATAATAAAGAGTTAAGGAAATTTATATGGAAGGGGAAGACAGAGAGAGTTAAAGTCGCATAAGTAGATCCTCCCCAAAGAACAAGGTGGCTTAGGAC
The DNA here is from genome assembly GCF_019279795.1 of Protopterus annectens. Taxonomy (NCBI): domain Eukaryota; kingdom Metazoa; phylum Chordata; order Ceratodontiformes; family Protopteridae; genus Protopterus; species Protopterus annectens. The sequence goes on from NC_056727.1 coordinate 504,495,212, forward strand.
TGCCTGATTTGTACAGATATTTTTGATATACGCAGCTAATGCTCATATACATAACACAAGCAAAAGTTATAAATCAAAGTGGAAAAGGAAGATGAAGAAGAGCGGGCTCTAGAAATAAGATAATAGGATTTTGGATGCATTTCTAGGCTGCAAATGATTGCTATTGTTGATGTGACACTCCTACCCCATGTGCGAAAAAAATGGGTAAAAAGAGTTTGTGGATGGATGATCTTTAAGGAGAATAACAACCACACAGAGCATTATGTTCATAAAGTTGCAGAAAGCAGTCCAACTAAGTCAACATGAGAATGAAGAAAGGAAATTCTGTCAACAGGGATGAGTACAAGTAAGGTTTGAGAAAATAGGCAAGATAAGGCTGAATTTACTGGAGAAAACTGGCAAAGGAACTAGATGGAACTAAGATACTGGGAACCAATAACTAGACAGAAAAATGTACTACAGTGGGATGAAGCCAATCAGAAGTTTGCACTGCAGGTTATAGATTGCCTTCCCGACCACAGACTGATAGAGTAGAGGCAAACAGAAAGGATAGGGAAGTCCCAAGTGAAAGCCCAGCTCTAGTAGAGTTTTTCAGTCTAGAACAAAAGCTGGTGTTAAGAAAATGATAATTAGGAGGGCATATAAAATATTGCATGATACCTATAAGAATCAGAATAGATTGGAAAGGGAGAGACTGGAAAAGCAATTTACAAAAGGAACAATGGTAGGGCATATATATGGCTCCCAAGTATGCAACAAAGTCCAGAAGATTTAGGATATTTGCCTGGAAGTACTTGCATAGGTATTCCATACCAAGTAGACTCAGGTAGAAAGCAAATGCTGACAGTGTGATGGGAAAGAGGGGTTTACTGGGAACGTTTTTTTTTTTTTTTTGAGAACAAAATGGTTTGGCAGGTTTTAAAACTGCACTACAGAATACTCTGTCAGAAATATTAGGGGAGCAAGTTGATGTAACTGAGAAAATTAGTTTTTGAGCTGGGAGACAGGATCTGAATTGCATAGACATAAAGCTTTACTAAATTTAATGCTACTGGCTGCCAAAAGCCAGTTACTACAAAAAAGAAATCAAAATCTAATTCAACTGCAACTGAAATATTGAATATTGTTAAAGAGATAAAAGACCTGGACGTGATTTCTTCAGAAAAGAGAAGGAGCAAATTACATAGAAATAAATGGAAGTTATAGGGACAACACATGCAGATTAAAGTTCAAGAGGAGGCATGATGTGTTAACAGAAACAAGGAATTGTGCAATATATGTAATGTTGGAATGTATGACAGTTGCCATTAAAAAAAAGATGAATAATGCATGAAAAAACATTATTATCATGGTATATTTTCTTTTCTGTTAATGTATGTGTGTGTATGCTTTAAGTGATAATTTAATAAAGGTATTTAAAAAATAAATTAATGGTCGCAAAGTTGTGAGCTGTGAAACTGAAAAACAAGTAATGAAGAAACACTCGCAAAAAGTCTTGTACTTTGGCAAAAGCCTTTAGAAGACTTTAAGAAAACAGTTGGCACAATTGCAGTTTAATTATTCAGAATACTGTAATGTCACTAGTGAAAATAATTCCGCAAACTATATAATTAATTCACTGTTTGCCAAACAAAGGACTTAAACCTTTGGGTCACTCATGTACAATACTTCAATCTCTTTTTTCACTCAGACTATACCAATACAGAAAGTACAACACAAATATGTCAGTTTTTCATAGTCTGCATTCTCTTTCATTCCAGCCGGCTTTAAATCTTTAAGTTATATATTTTACATCAGTCCATCTAAAACTTGCTGTAGAATCTTGTTGTACCCCATTAAAAATGACTTGCAACTGTATATAATTTTATTTAGTGAAGCAAATATGCTGGAAAATCCTGAGTTTGACCAGCCTGGTTTCATCAACATCTGCAAGTCAAATGCCCCCAGGTTAATATCTTTCAGACCTAAGCTCCATAATAAAATTCATATTACACACACAAAGTTTGCTGGTACTGATTGGTCCCCAATATGTACCCTTTCTAATACTAACATTGCCACCTCTAAAATAACAGACTTCAGGATACAGACTTCCCAGTGATCTCAAAGCTACTGAAACCCCCCAAAACTGAATAGTTCACTGCAGAACTTAAATCTGTAATTAAACTATGCAATGAAGCTGGGGGAATGTGGAAGTAATACCCCACTTCCAACAGCCATGGTCATTAAAAAACTCTGAGAAACCTTACCAAGCAGCCCACCCCATTGCCAAACAACTAAAAGCTAAACGCACTTCACTTCTTTACACCCTTAAACATTTCTGTTAGGAAGTCAACAAGCTAAAGGAAGATCCTCCCTGAATGAATTATCCAGTCTAAAATGCAAACCCTGCCCATTTGGTAATCTTTCACCTTCTGACTTACTCAAGAGAATTCAAGCCTTCCCAGATCCTTACCTACCCACAATGAAGCCATACAACACTGACAGCATAACCTCCCCTTTTCTTTATTCTACCTTTTTATTTCTCAAAAAATCACCTCTAAGTAAATTTTACCCTAGCATCAACAGATTCCTATGGACTCACTACCTGGACCTGACATTATCTGCCTTTGGTTCTCATATTACTGCAGAAATTACATACCTTACCTCACCACTAATACAACAGCAAATACTTGGAAGTCCTCTTTTGTCATATCAGTACCAAAAGAAACCAAGTCCTCTTTCTTGCAGTTACTTCCGCTCATTCTCCATCCTACACACCCTTGGCAAAATTCTGGGGAAAAAATTACATGAAACCAACTTAACACTTACCTAATTATTTACTTTTTGTGGCATATGTTAAAAATGGTGGGCCCGGATGTGTTCCATTTCAAAAAAGACATGTTTATCATGTGTGGACTATCATTCCAAGTTCCCTGAAATAATTAAACTTGCCAATCTAAAAGTGTAAATGTCATTAATGCATTACAGTCTACATTACTGAAAAATATGATACCTGATTTCAAGTTCTGAAAGGGCCATTTCTCCAGGGGCTCCTGGACTCTTCACCTTCAACTCTCCCAAATGGAGAACTAGGGTAATCCACCCATGTTGAGAAGGGTGCTGCAGCAGTGATCAATATGAAGAACATAGTACAGTTGTGTAAGTAAACTTACCGTAAAAGTAGATCTTCAAATGATCTCCATTACCCATGTTTTTGAGTGTTGTTTAGGACAGGGTGTTGTTATTTTTTGTTCTTTCTAGCATTGTCCTTTAAGGGCTCAGCCTCCCTCTCTCTCTCTCTCCCTATAATGGATATAGCTAAGGCTACTGCAGAAGTTATCAATATGATGAACATCTGTCTGTCCAAAAAGCAAGACCAGATGTTCACTGTAAATAATCCAGATAATTTCTCCAGATGTGGTTGACCACTGAAGAAACCAGACAGATACATGGAGGGTTCCCAATTTTATCATGATTTTAAGGACTGTAAAAGGTTCATTATTAAAATGCCCTCCCCAACATGCAAAAAGGTTAATGCTGATGTAAACAGCCTATGACATGCATAGTTGGGAGCAAGGGTTAACAGAACGATCAATGTAACATAATGCACCTTACACACACACATACACACTACATACCTCACATGTAAATGCACACGCACATATGGTGCAGGTCATTTAGCTAAATGACAATTTCATCTAATGCAAACTGATCCAAGGAAAGTGGGTAAAAGTCAATTTAGCTGAATGACAATTTGGATGAAATTCAATTTCACTGAATGCGGCAGAGCTGCATATAGTTCTGTAATACATAAGTAGGAACAATGTAGAAGTGAATGAATACACTTTAGTAGGTGCTTGTGGTTGCCCATACATAATCACTGCTGATGTGCTTGATAAATATGCTGTGAGTGATTCCCTGTGTATGGCATTTTCACTTCTCTCAAAAGTTGCCTGACCATGGAATCAATGCATTTAAGTAAGGGGGCACGTCTCCCCTGCTGTTGAAATGTCTTCCTTTATTTTTGATTGCATCATGTTTCAGTTATCTTTTATTAGCTTAAATTTTGTTTCAGTGAAACTGACTTTCAACCATTTTTCTTACAGCAATTTGCTAGACACAACTGCAATCCAACCAAGCTACCTATAACTAACTATACGTGCACACATGCATGTGTACGTTTGTGTGTGTGTGTGTATATATATATATATATATATATATATATATATATATATATATACATATATATATATATATATATATATATATATATATATATATATATATATATATATATATACACACACACACAAGCACACACATATACATGCATACATACACACAAACAGATCATATTACATATTTATGGGTCAGACCCATATATATTATGTACACAAGTTTTTATATATATATATGTATATATGGGTCTACTTTATTTGGTCGAAAATGATTTCAGGCAGCCCACTTCACTGAAAGCTCATTTGACTGACAGCTCATTTGGTTGAAAATGAAATATAGCCCCTGTCCCACTGCAGTGCGACCATGGAGTGAGAATATTAAGGGGGGGTGTGGGAGCATAGCCGCCCACTTCATTGTAGTGTATTCACTGTTATATGAAGGAGTAGCCATTAAAAATATATTGTTTACATATATATATATATATATATATATATATATATATATATGTGTGTGTGTGTGTGTGTGTTCGGTAAAAACTATTTGCCCCAATCCCCTACCCCCTTACTTAATATTCTCACTCCAGGGTCGCACTGCAGAGGGGCAGGGGCTATATTTCATTTTCGACCAAATGAGCTTTCAGTGAAGTGAGCTGCCTGAAATCATTTTCGACCAAATAAAGTAGATCCATATATGTACACAGACATTATATATATATATATATATATATATATATATATATATATATATATATATATATATATATATATTATATACATTACACATACACACACACACACACACACACACACACACACACACACACACAGTCCCTACCATATGGTTGAAATGTCACATGATCAAATGCTGAACCAGCTTGCACTCCGAAATTCAGCATTTCTTGGAATCAAGGTGCGTCTCCTTTCCCCAATATGGAGTGATCTCAGACTTGGAATACATAATATCCAGGGGCTGTGGGGTGGCACAGGGGGCCTTGCCCCCTGCAAAACACTTTGTATTACGAGGTTTCAGACAGCAAGCTGTTTTGAAATTCCAGTACTCGATCATATGGTATTTTGACCATATGATACAGATCTAGTATATACATGCATACATACAGAGACTATTACCTTAAAAAGGCAGGTATCATATATGGTTATACAATATTCATGCTAATAAGCATATGGCTAACATGTCATATTGTACAAAAATTGCTAAACCTCCTAACATGACAATAACTATGGACTCAAGTCCATGGCACTAGATAACATTGTCTGGTGGCTTCCCACAAAAATCAGAGGAAACGTTAACTAACCTCTTATCAATAATGGTAAGCAAAACGTCAGCATGTACAGATGTCCATGATGTATGGTAGCATGCAGTATTAGCAATAATTCACAAAATGGGATGGGGTCAATTGCAACTCAAATAATTTTGGAACTAGCAGTCTAAAAAATATTCTATTTAAATTCATGAAGACCTTCAAAATGGAGCATATCCAAAATGACAGAGTAGGCCTACTTCTTTTAGCTATAGAAGAGAATATAAACAAGTTTATTAAAGGGAGATCTTGTTGTTTCATAGTTAGTTACTAGGCTACCAGTCCAAGAACCATTTTAAGCCTAGTCAAGCTTACCCCATATTTTACAAAATACTTGTGATGTGTCAATACCGCAAGGAATTTTGCAGTTGCAATACAGGCTTGTACACATCAAGTGATCACAGGCATACACATCTTGCCTTTTGATTCCTGAGACACCCTTTGTAGAAGTTAAGAAAAGCACTTAATAAAGGTCAGAAAATGTAGGCTGCTTATCTTGATTTTGCCAAGACTTTTTTTTTCATCTCTCCCACAGCAAAGTCCAATGCCTATACCTGCACCCATATGGGCCATTCATTTTAAGGTAGTAGGTGCCAGGAATCCCAGAGTGAGGTGAGAACCCTACAAGCCTTTATGCTCCTGCACCATAATCCTCAATCAGCTCATCCATTCTGTGGCAAGAACTGGGTAACATGGAACATGCTAACTTGCTGGCCTTTTGACACTGACTACCATCTTTTCCTGATGACACAACCCTGCTCCCCTTAGGCTGCTCTTCCGGTTGTCTCTCTTCCAAGCTGTAATGCACGAGGTCCTTGAAGAGGAAAACTGCAACATTGGTGTCACCCAGATGGCAAGCCAGAAACGGCTCTCCCTCCAGATGGGTAGGCCAGCAGTGGCTGTTCACTCCCATCATCTCTCACTAGCTCCTACATCACCTGAGCCACTATTCAAACTTGGGTCATCTGTAGTGTAATCATGGTTTTATTCCTCTATGCCATGGAGCTGACATATCTTGCAAGGTTTCTGACACTATTCCACAAAAGGGGCTACCTGGCAAATTAAACATCAAGTGTCAATTCAAATTTAATTCAACAAGTAAAATACAGGTTAAAAAACAACATACAAGCAGTCAGGGTGGGAGTTACCTGTGTATCCCCACAGGATTAGCAGAGTTGCCCACAGGGCTCTCTATCATGGTCACTTCTTTTTGGACTATTTTTTTTTAACATATAAAACTGGGAAATGGATATTAGATAGACTTCCTATTAAGTAATACAGATATTTCATTAAAGGATGCTTAAGTTATCAAACATTGTTTACACACACACACACACACACACACACACACACACACACACACACACACACACACACACACACACAGTGCTGTAGTAATGACTAAACTTTTAAAGTAAGCAAATGTAGAACCATGAGGCTTGATGCTAAAAGCCAATTTATGAATCACGGTTAAAAAATAAAGGGTCAGATTATAAAAACACACCACAAACAGTGAAGGCCTAGTGGTAATGGCAGACAACAATTTAAAGTCTGAGTCTGACCTGTTTATCTACCAAAGCCAGACAGGCATACTTTGTAGCACATTTAATTCTATAACAGCACATCTAATCATTCATGGGAAATCACTACATCAATTTATACCTTATTATTAGGTTCATAGGTGTGTACTACGCTAATGGCCCTGGAACCTTTACAAGCCTAGCCCTTAGGATTACCCTGGCATAGTGCCACCCGACCTTAGTTCCTAGTGCCTCTGTAGAGTAAAGCCACTGGAGTGATCCCTGGGATGAATTTTCTATTTCCCATCCACTCATCAAGATTTCTCTTGAAGAGGGCCAGTGAGGTGCTCTGCTTGACATGCATGGGAAGTTTATTCCATAGCATGGGCAGTCTCTGGGTTGTGGTAATGAGGCTGAGGTCCCTGGAGCGTGTGGTGCGGAGGGATTGGGATTTCTTTAGATGTAGCATTTCTAACAGAGCTGGGTCAGACATAGCTTTGTAAGTCAAGCAGAGATCGCCTCAAGTAGGTGATATGATACAGAGAATAGCTGGAGTTTTTTTTAAGTCTATCCATATGGGACAAATGTTTAAAGCCTATGATCCTCTTTGTGAGGTACTTTTGGAGCCTCTCCAGTTGTTGCAGGTGTTTAGTGAGGTACATGCCAAATGGGGCATTGTACTCCATGACTGACCTAATGATGGAAGAGTAGAGGGAGACAATGACCTCTTCCTTTCTGGATGCATCACCCTTAGTAATGAGATGTGCCACATAGAAGGACTTTCTGACCACAGTGGCAATGTGGTGGTCAAAAGACAAGTTGCTGTCAACCTGTGTTCAGTGGACATGGGAACCGGATTTTTCCCAAAGGGGATGATGACACATTTTTTGGCATTGAGCTTAAGGCCATGGTTCTGACACTAGTCATTGGTCTCATTGAGGCCTTTCTGTAGGATGTCAACATCACTTGGCGAGTTAATAATAGCTCCCAACTTGCAGTCGTCTGCAAACTTTGTCAGCCAGACTCCCTTCGTGTTGGCCTGGACCTCAGAGATGTAGATAACAAACAGGAGAGGACCCAGGACCAAACCCCGTGGGACTCCACTCGTGACTGGTTGGCAGTCTGACTTGGAGTCAGCTACTTTTACACTGTGGGTTCTACCTATGAGCCAGTTTGCAACCCACCTAGTGATATAGGGGTTGATGCCTAGCTTAGTGAGTTTTTCTATGACTCCTGAGTGGGGAACAGTATCAAAGGCCTTGGTCAGATCAAGGTAGGCTGTATGAACTACCTTGCCTTCATCCACAGCTCTGTTGACTGAATCAAAGAAGTTGACCAAGTTGAGCAGGCATGATCTACCCTTCACAAAACCAAACTGTGTGGAATCCAGAGTTTGGAAATTCCCTATATCCTAGTTTATTAGGTTCATGATGATGCGTTCCACAGCTCTGCATATCAGACTCATTACGGTAATAGTTCCCAGGAGAGGGATGACTGTGGCAGTGCGCCATTCAGTAGAGACAAAGCCTGATAGTTTCAAGGGTTTGTAGTTGCTCCTCCTTTCTGGAGAGGGATGACTGTGGCAGTGCACCATTCGGTAGGGACAAAGCCTGAGGTGAGGCTGTGATTGAACAGGGCACACAGGTGAGGTGCCAGTTCACTCTGTAGTTCATGTAGAAAACAGCCAGGGATATTGTCAGATCCCACAGAAGCTGTATTCTTGGCCTTGGACAGTGCTGTTTTAATCTGTGCAGCAGTAATACTGGGAGCATGATAATCTACTGGTATTGTGACTGGTCTTTTGGGGGGGGGGTAAAGTTGGCACCGACCCTGTAGGCCAGTATATCGGCTTGGTATAGGAGGTACCACTGTGCAGTAGCTCAGAGCAAATCTGGGTATTGCCGTGGAGATTCTTTACATAACTATAGAAGGCCCTGCGGTTGTCTTTACTGTCTGTGCAATTCTGTTTTCATAGCTAGCTTTACAGGATTTAATGAGGGATCTGAACTTTTTGTTGATGCTGATAAGGGAGTTTTTCCAGTATTGGGACTTCACCTTATTCCACATCAGTTTCCTCCTTCTGTTGTAGAGTTTGTTTATGGCAGGGGACCACCAGATTGGCTTCTTTTTTTTGGAGGAGAGTGGCTTGGTTCTGTTGGGTATGGCAAGATCCATGTATTTGTGTATGTGTTCGTATAGTGCATTATGTATGATTCGGTGGTCATGCAACTATTCTCCATTTGCATGGGTGCCATGAAGTTAGCCACCTCTGTTTTTAGGAGCCTAAAGTTAGCTTTGGAGAAGTTTTTCATAGGTTCCTAGGTAAGTACTAGGCTATCTGCCCATGGGGATTTATAAGCCTAGCCACAGAGTAATGGCTTTCGCCTCCCCATTAGATTAGTAACCTGAGCCTCTGTCAACAGGGCTCCTGAAGTGATCCCAGGGTAGAACTTACGATTACCCATCCACTCATCAAGATTTCTCTTGAAGAGGGTCAGAGAGGAGTTCTGTCGAATATGGATTGGGATTCTATTCCAGAGTGAGGGGAGTCACTGGGACAGGAATCTATCCCTCCAGCATTTCCTGTTTATTGTTGTACATAGGTTCAAGTCGCTAGAACAAGTGGTTCTGAGGGATCTCGTTTTTTTGAGGTGAAGCATGTCCATTAGTTCAGGGTTTGACATGGCCCTATAGGACAGGCACAGGTCACCTCTGAGCAGACGGTAAGCGAATGAGAAGAGCTGGAGCTTTTTTAGTCGTACTTCATAGGGTAATTGTTTAAGGCCCTTAATCCTCTTAGTGAGGTACTTCTGTGGTCTTTCTAGTTGTTGCAGGTGTCTAGTGAGGTACATCCCAAATGGGGCATTGTACTCTATTATGGGCCTAATGAGTGAGGAGTAAAGGGGCACAATCACCTCCTTGGATCTGGATGAGAAACCCTTTGTGATCAGGTGTGCCACATAGAAGGATTTCCTGACCGTTTTGGCTATGTGGTTATCAAAGGAGAGCATGCTATCTACTTGGGTACCCAGGTCCCTAATTACTTCTTCTGTACTTAGTGGATTCCCATCTATGTGGTAGTTTGTAGGTACTTTGTTTTTCCCAAATGGGATTACTATGCATTTTTTGGCATTTAGCTTGAGGCCGTGACTTTGACACCAGGTGTTTGTCTCTGTGAGACCCTTTTGCAGGATGTCTGTGTTAGCTGGAGAGTCAATTATTGCACCCAATTTACAGTCATCTGCGAACTTGGTTAGCCACAGTCCCTCCGCCTTTGCCTGTACTTCAGAGAAATATATACTGAACAGGAGGGGTTGAAGGACTGATCCCTGTGGGACTCCACTTGTGACTGGTTTAGAGTCAGACATGGAGCCTGCCACTCTTATTATGTGGGTTCTGTCTGAGAGCCAATTGGCATCCCATCTTGTGACATGGGGGTTGATATTTAAGCTGGTGAGTTTGTCTATGATTCCTGAGTGTGGGATGGTGTTGAACGCCTTAGCGAGGTCCAGATATGCTGTGTGGACCACCTTCCCTTCATCTATGGCCTTGGTGACTTGTTTCAAAGAAGTCGACCAAGTTCAGGAGGCAAGATCTACCTTTAACAAAGCCGAACTGGGTGGGGTCCAGTGTCTGGAGGTTCCCAATTTCCCTGTTAATGAGCTCCATGATAATGCGTTCCATGGCTTTGCAGACCAAGCTAGTCAAGCTTATAGGGCGATAGTTCCCAGGGTCAGTTGTGGCACCACCTTTGTGGAGTGGTACGACTGTTGCTGTAAGCCATTCTTTGGGTACATTGCTTGTAGAGAGGCCGAGTTTGAATAGTGATTTGAGATGGGGGGGGTTAGTTCATTTTGAAGCTCATGTAAGACACAACCTGGGATACCATCTTGTCCCATTGATGCTGTGTTTTTAGCCTTTGCAAGGGCCGTCTTTACTTGTGTGTCTGAGATATCTGGAGCGCCACATTCTTCTGGGATGGGTGCTAGCCCCTTTGGTGGAGAGGGGGGGGTGAAGTTTGCACTGAACTTGTCAGCCAGGATGTTGGCAATGTCGGTTGGTTCAGTGTATTTATGGCCATTATGCACTAGCTCAGAGGATATCTGAGAGTTTGCCCCTAGACTCTTGACATAGTTAAAGAAGGCTTTGTGGTTATCCTTAGAGTCATTGGCTATTTTTCTTTCGAAGTTGGCCTTGGATGATTTAATGAGGGAGCACAGTTTTTTACTGATGTTAATCAGAGATGCCTTCTTATTTTGGGATTTTGTTCTATCTTGCAGGAGTTTCCTCCTTCTGTTGTAAAGTTTATTTATGGCCGGGGTCCACCAGACTTGGCTTCCTCTTTTTTGAGGAGTTGGTCTTGGTTTTACTTGGGATAGCTCGGTCCATGCATTCTTGAAGGTGTTCATAGAATGCACTTGTAAAGGATTCTGCCGATGGGTCATCATTTTCCATTTGATTGGGAGCTTTGAAACGTCCCACCTCGGTCTTGAAGAGTGTGTAGTTGGCTTTAGAGAAGTTTTTTACCGTGATTTCCTTGACTGGGGGGGGGGGGGTCGGGATGTGGATGTCCAGTGTGATTAGTTTGTGATCTGATCTTACCAATGATGAGTTTACCTCAGGTGTGGAACATAGGTTCCCCATGTTGGTGATGACCAGGTCCAGTATGTTGTCACCTCTTGTGGGAGTGGTGACCAGCTGTTCAAGGGTGTTTGAGTTTATAAACTCAAGGAAGCATTGGGCTGGGGCGTTTGAGCTTGAGTAGTTTTCCCAGTCAATGTTTGGATAGCTGAAGTCACCCAGTAGCATGGTGTTGGGTAGAATCTTCATACTTTCTAATGTTCTCAGGAATGCTGCATGAGGGTCCTGAGACAAGGTGGGAGATCTGTAGCAAGCTATACATTGAACAGTCAATTTACCCGCTGTCAATTGCACTTGGATGGTCTCAGATTCCACGTGCTGTGCTACTAACCTGGAGGTGTGGGTGTTCTTGATGAATATGGACACACCCCCCTCTTTTTGTGTTCCGGTCCTAGTTTGGGGACCTAAAGGTATGGTAGGAGTTATAGCCTGGTAATGCTGGGGTGCTCTCTGGAGCCTTGAACCAGGTTTCTGTCACTGCACATACGTTGATTTCTTCCATACTAAGGAGAGTCTTGAGTGCGTGCATTTTGAGGTTTAGACTTCTGGCGTTGAGCAGCGTTACCCTCAGTTTTTGTTTATTATTGTTGTTTATGGAGGCGGGTTTGCCTTTTGAGCCTTGCCTAAAAAAGGCAGTACTGGGGCGGCAAGAGTCTTGGCCAGTATTTGAAAGCCCAGGGGCGACAGGTGCAAGCTGTCTCTGGCGAAGCAATGTGGCTTGTCAAGCATGTCGTCCCAGGCTGACAAGTACTGGATTCCCTTTGAATGACACCAGTAGTTTAACTAATTGTTGAAACTGATTATTTTTTCTTCGTATGCTGGCATCATTTTGGGTGAGGGCAGGATGCTACTCAGAGTCAGAGTCATACCAGCCTGGGCTACATGTCTCTTTTCATGTAGCCCAGGGAGGTACGTTTCAGGTCATTTATGCCAACATGTACAATGACAGAGTCATATTTGTACTTGTTGTGGAGTGAACTAAGTGCATGTGTTATGTGGCAGATTCTGGCACCCGACAGGCAGCTTACGGTAACCTTCTCCTTGTTCAGTCTAGTGAGTGGGACGTCTGTGTGCCTGATGATAGAATCACCAATTACTAGTGTGTTAGGTGTGTTATTTAGCCTTAGGGGCTGTTTTTGCTTGGCACACTGACGTTGTGACGTATGTGTTACCTGGTTTCTGTTGTGGGGTGGGGGTTGCTTGGGTGTATGCTTAGGAGGTCTCTGTTGTTTAGGCAGGTTCTTATTTAGAGCCTCAGAGTATGTTTTTGAGTGTTTCTGAGAGTTGTTTTCTGGTGCAGCTATGGCTGGTCTATGTGAGTCTGGTAATGTGGTGCTAGTGTTGCCCTTCTCCTTGTGACTGGTTGATCCAGTTGTGGGTTGAGAGAGCTTAGCCTCCAGTTTGGCTTTGTAGCTGCATCTCTCACATATGATTGTGTTGGCTGGGAGGAGGAGGGGGTTGTCTGTGTACATGAGGCAATTGTAACATTGCCTCAGGATGCCCAGATTCACCAGCTGGACCGGAGAGCACACCTGAAGCTGTCCCTTGAACATGCCTGAATAGATGGTTGGGACTGTATTGCTGACTGGATGAGTAAAGAGCCTTATATTTCCTGAGTATAGGGCTGAAGTGCAAGCTGTAAGCTGGTGCTAATTTTAGTGAGTTTTAGTAAGTGCCGGTCTTAAATTGCCTTATTTCTAGTGCTGGGTTGAAGTGTTTCAAGGGAAAAACTGAAGTGCAGACTTTGTGGAGCCTGGAATAGTTTAACTGCAGCTAGACAGCGCTGTGCAAACCTGCGCAAAACCACGCTAAGCGGTATTTATACCAGGGAGATCAAAAAGGATAGAAATTAGCCCAAAATGGCCAATGAGCTACAAGTTGTTGGGCTGGGACCACTCCTACAAGGACAGATAGGCTGCTCAGAGTTCCCTCTCTCACAGTGAACAAGGAAGCCACGTAATTATCTAAGTATGGTATGGGCAACACAGGAACCTTTACCACAGTCCTGGATTCAGCAAAGCCTGAAAACTGGACTAGACTAGTTCAGAAAGGCGGGAAAACAAGGAATTTTTTTTTTTTTTTAAGAAACAGAAATGCCGAGCTTAAATTACTTTAAATACACAGAGGAGGCTAGCGCACTTGAGTGTGTAGCCTGTGACTGTGTTACAGGTAACTTAAATGCAAAACGACAAACAGTAACTTTTTTTCAAGTGAAACAAGGAAATAAGTACAGTAAGCAATGCAGATATCACTAGGGATCCACAGAAGCGCCTAAACCTTTGCGGGGGGGGGGGTGGATTACAAAGGTGATTAGTTTGTGGTCGGATCTAACCAGGGAGGAGTTGACTACTGGTGTGGAGCAACGGTCAAGGATGTCGCTACCTCTAGTGGGGGTAAGAATGAGCCGGTCCAGGGCATTGCAATTAATGAATTCCAGGAAACGTTGGGTAAGTGTATTGGTACACGAGTAGTTTTCCCAGTTAATGGAGGGGTAGTTGAAGTCGCCCAGTATGAGAGTGTTAGGCTGGACCCGAATATTCTCCAGGGTGCTTAGGAACTTGAAGTGTGAGTCTTGGGACATGGTTGGGAACCTATAGCAGGCTACGACCTGAATAGCTGTCTTACCCACTGTTAGTTTCACCTGAAGTATCTCAGATGTGTTTTGTTGGGCTACCAGTCTGGAGGTGTGCACATCCTTTATGAATATGGAAACACCACCGCCTTTGAAGCTTCAGTCTAGGTTCTGGGGCAGAAAGGTGTGGAATGAGTTATAGCCTGTTTAGGGGCTGCGGTGGTGCAGCGGTTAGTGTTGTCGCCTCACAGCAAGAGGTTCTCTGGTTCGATTTTTTCGGCTGAAGCGCCTTCTGTGCAGAGTCCGCGGTCGAGTGAATTCAAAGACATGCAGGTAGGTGTGAGTGTGTGTGGGTGTGCCTTCTTTGATGGTTGGGTGCCGGGCTGGCAACTCGACACCGTAAAAATTCACTGCCAGTCATTAGCAGACCGGTGTTCCACTGTGGCAACCCCTAACTGGGAAAAGCTACAAGACAAGACGAGAGTGCAGGGGTGCTTTCTGCTCCTTGAACCAGGTCTCTGTTATGGCACAAATGTCGATGTTCTCCATTTTAAGGAGTGCTTCGAGCAAGTGCATTTTGAGATTTAGACTTCTAGCATTTAAGCAGCATGACCCTCAGACTGCATTTGTTTGTAGCTGTTACAGTGGTAATTTGGTCTTTGGAACACAGACTAAAAAAGGCACTATAGGAGTGGCAAGAGCCTTGGGCAGTATCCAGAACCCCAGGGGTGACACATGGAGGCCATCTCTGGCAGAGCACCAATGTCTGTCAATCATGTCATCCCAGGCAGATAAACGCTGGATCCCCTTAGAATGACACCAGAAACTTAGCCAATTGTTGAAATCAGTAATTTTCTGCTTGTACTGTGGTATCATTCTGGGTGATGGTAGGATGCTGTTCAGGGCCAGGGTCATACCCACCTGGGCTACATAATCCAAGAACTCCTCCATGTCTCTTTTCATGTAGTCCAGGGAGGTATGTCTCAGGTCATTCACACCCACATGTACAATGATAGAGTCATACTTGTACCTGTTGTTGAGGGACCTGAGTGCATGGGTTATGTGGTGGATCCTGGTATCCGACAGGCAGATGACTGTTACTTTTGCCTTATTCAACCTAGTGAGTGGGACATCAGTGTGCCTCACTATTGAGTCACCTATGACCAGTGTGTTGGGCATGCTGTTTTGCCTTAGGTGCTTTGGTTGAGTGGCACACTGTTTAGGAGAGTTCTGTGTCTCATGATTAATGTTGTGTTGGTCAAGTGCGTTTCTGCCTTGGAGGTCTCTGCTGTTTGGTTAGATTTTTGTTTTATTTGATTATTTATATATTCATTAATGAACTCATTGCTGTGACTTGCAGCCTTCGAATAAGCCATCTTTAAAAAATAACCTGAAAAGGTATGATTCTTTAGTTTAGCAGAAGAAGAAACAAGTCACAGGTTCAGAGAACTGAAATACTTTGAAAGGCTTCAGGAGCTGCCATTGTATTGTTTCTTAAAAAGGTATTAGCAGGGGTCCTCAAACTTGTCTATAAAGCATGGATTCAGTTTGATTCTACTAAAAAATGTATACCTGTAAAGCACTAATGGTGCAACTAACATTAAACTGGAAACCCTCCTACTAAAAAGAAAAGCCTTCCAAGATTATTGAATAACCAACCCCTTACATTCAGAAGAAACCAGTCATTAATTCCCTCCAAAAATATCTTGATATGTATGTGGAGAGTAAAAAATATCAACATGAGGTTACAGAAATTAAGCTTTTTGGAAGTCCAGCAGGCCATAAACTTAAAAGTTAAACTTATGAAACTATTCCTTAGTTATGCTGCTCAGAAGATGGGTGCTAATACAAAAATAAAGGAAAAATTAACTACCATTGTTGTCACAAACAATCAAAACAAGTATAAAACCACAGTAATCCCATTCTTAGTAAGGAGGAGGAGAGAACCACAAAAAATGTTTTGCCTCATGTAATCTTAAGGGACCACAGACTGCACTGTGAGATGAGGATCCTTGGTTAGAAAATGACATCAGTTTACCATGGTAGCACCATTAGGCCATTTGTGGAGTACAACAAATTAGAAAATAATAATAATTAATAACACTAATAATAATACAAACCACTCACAGTAAACAAAGGATGCTAATCAGACATAATATCAAAATATGGCAAAAAACATTAATTGCAGTTTTGGAGATGATTATCATTACCCAGTAAGTCATGTAACTTGAATTATGCTTTAAGCCGTTTGTAAACAGTGCCAGTCATTATCACAAATGACTGATGTGTCAAGAGTTAATTTTATGACAGAGTTATTTCAAGCCCTCTTCAAAAGCAAAATGCACACACAAAGCACTTCATGTAGCAAACATTTCAACTGGCTTGCTGAAAGAGCGCATTTCCCTGCAACTAGTTAACTGTTTCCAATTATTTTTTTTTTCATGATATTGTTATGATTTGGTTTCAGGTCTGTTTCAAGTGTGAAAGACAGTACAGTGAAAAAAACACAATGTCAATACATACTTCAGACTGCCTAAATAATGCTGTTTTCTTTAAAGAACACCCCCTTGAGAAAGCCAAATGTAATTTTAAAGCTAAAATAGCACTGTTTTTAATCTATACAACACCAGGAAAAAAAATAATTCATTCACTCATTCTGACAGCAGCTTTACCTTACTTAGTATTCCAGGCAAGGCAGAGCCTATCTTGTCACCCCTCCATAAATGTAAAAGAATAACTTCTGGGAAGGAGGGCAGTCCACTGTACGATACATACATACATACATACATACATACATGCATGCATTCATATGTACACACACTCACACACAGACACACATGAAATTTACAGGACTGCAAATTGTCTATCAGCATGTCTTTGGGATGTCTGAGAAAACTACAGCAAGCATCAAAAACCCAATGAAACAGACAGACAGGAAATGCTGACTGTTGCAAAAGCCATCCCAACAGTGAAACAAAATGGCAAACCAAGAACTGACGGCTGACAACACTAACTGCAGCACTATTGTGCTGACCAAACACAAATTAAACTCTTACTAGTAGGCTATAGCACATAGTAGTAGGAAACATAGGACACATTATTATGCCAGCAGCTTTACTCTAAGCTATTCCATTGTACTAGTGTCACACAAGGAGAGCAGCACAATAGTCCCAGACCAGCCCAATAACACTGATGGTTCTGTCATTTTCTTCTGCATGCCCTTCAGGACACCTTCAGACATCTAAGAGACCAGCTGAAGTATAGACACAAAGGACTCTGAATAAAAAAGCAAATCTTGCTACATTCTGCACCATTGCTCAATTCAATATATGGCTTAACTAAGGGAATAAATCAAATGCTTTCAAAATACCACATTTTGTTTTCTTCTAGTAAGTCAAAAATGTGTCATCTTTATCCCTTCTCTCCAACAAACACTATAGTGACTTGATCTGCATGAAGTTCCATCCTTCTAACATGGCACACTTGGATGTGTTCTCAACCAGCCAATAATGCAACAGGTTACAAGATTCTCTTCCTAGACAGATAACTAAATACATTTTTAAATAACAAGAATTTTACAAATCAACAAGTACTAGGTTATTTTGACCGTTACTTCATGGAGTAGCACATCCTTATACTGCAGATGAACACTTTCAAATTTATTTTTCAAACATAGATGGCTAGAGCCTTGCATATCAGTCACAGTATTATCCTCCAAGGCCATGATCTGAAGACCACACTCTCTGGACCTAAACTGTGTATCTGAACTCTGGCTCTACAGAAGTACACGACCCAACCATGCACCCATTCCTTTACAGCTGATACTTGTAGAAGCAGCTGAGGTGCAACATTCCTTCAACTTTTTTTAACAAAAATATTCACATATCCCCAAAGGGGAAATCACCTGCTATCGTTCTAAGTACATATAGCCACAGGGTTGCAGATCGCAGAATAAAATGGATGAAAGTGCAAAACTTGTTTTGTGTACCAGGAGGTAAACATACACACACCATGCAGCGGGATGTTCTCCCTTCACCTGGTTTACATGATCAGTTCCACAGTCACGATACCTTGGATGTCATATGAATCATCCCCTCACACTGAATTAATTCAAGGCATTTTTAGCAAAGCCTCCAAAAACTGAAAATGGAAAAATGTTCTTTGGATGTTCATCCTGATACACTTGGTTGACATACTATGAAGAAATGTTTACTTACTTTTAAATACTGACACAATTGCTGAAATTCCATTTGCAAAGAATGTAAAAAGACAGCCAGTAGCTATAGTCATGTTACAAGGGTCATTTTCAAATAGTTTACATCTGGTTAAACAAATAAGTATATATACTGCACTGTTATATAGTACTGTATTTCTTTCCTTCCATGACCACGGCATAGAACAACACTCCAAATTTCTTCTACAGGAGCCCAACAGCAAGTAGTTTGACTGCTCCCACAAGATAAATGAGAAAGGAAAAGAATTTACAGTTGTGGAAGTAAAATTACCATAACAATAGATGTTCAGATGATAACTGTTGCAGTAGCCTAGCATTTCTGTGGTTCTGCAATATTTGTGAAAGTTATCCCCTGGCCTTTCTTAGTCTGCTATCAAGATTCTTTTGTTGGCAATTTCGGCGTGTCTGCCCATGGATCCTCCCCTTTCAAAAACATTTTAATATGGGAATGCGCTGACAGGGGCATTGCATACCAAGCCCCAGTAGAACAGGTTGCATTTGAACCAGCTCATTGGGATGATTTGAGGTTCTTACCATGGAAACTGGTTCACCGATAGGACATAAGAAATCAAAATAGGGGAAGTTAGCTCTACAAAGAAACCAGTCACCAGTGGAGTCCCCCCGGGGTTCTGTGCTGGGACCTCTCCTGTTTGGCATCTACTTTTCTGAAGTAAAAGCCAATACCAAAGGGCAATGGCTGACTAAGTTTGCAGATGACTGCAACCAAATCCCCAAATGACTTAGCCACCCTGCAGGAAGGTTTAACCCAAATAAATAACTGATGCCAAAATCATGGACAAACTAAAAGCCAAAAAATGCATTACTGTATCCTTTGGAAAGTCATCTACTGCAGGGAACTACCATATTAACAATATACCCCTAAAATTTGACCCAGTTTTGGGAATAAGGAACTTATGTGCACAGTGACCTAACATTTGACAAACACGTGTCTATTGTTTTTAGAACGTCCTTCTATATCACACATCGGATAAACAAAGGGATTGTGTCTAGATTTAGGGAGGTCATTGCCCCTTTTCTCAGCCCTCATTAGGTGAATCACTGAATAAAATTGTTCCTTTGGCGTGCATCTGTCCAGTCAAATGCAACAACTCAACACCCACAGAGCTACAATAGTAAAAGATGCAATGTTTAAACAACAGTCTTACATGGACAGACTCAAAGCCCTGTCACTACACTCTGTATCCATAAGAGGTGAGCTGTGTCTGGCATACAAGGCATCCTCTAATCCAGTACTGATGGATTTACTGCACATCTGCAAGACAAATGGCATTGGGATCTAAACATCTTCTACAACATAAGCAGACGATTTGGAAAGACAGGAATATCTTGCAGAGTATACCACTGCTCTGGAACAGACTCTTCATCCACATAAAAAAGGTAATACCTATCCATATTCAAGTACAACTTGGATCTATGGATGGGGAAACACAAAATTTACCACAGGACAGCCCTCTGTAGTATTAATGGAGAGAGGCAGCTTCTAAATGTTTTATACCATGCATTGGTCTCCTCAAATTATCTATGGTATGATACCAATTAGTCTAATTAGGGGTAATATATAATTGTTGACCACAATTTATAACAAAATGAGATAAGTTAATTTGAGCACAAAAATAAAATATAGCTAGGCTTAGAATGGCCCGCAAGGCAGCTAGCTTAATACTTACTTAGGAGCCTATGGAAAACAGTTTTGCTGATAGCGTTCAGATCTGCAAGAAGACTAGAGTTGCAAGCTCTTATGGTGAGTCAACCTCAACTCATTTTCCACAAATACAGGGTTTCCTTAAGAAATAATCCTTCCATTATGCCTAAAATACTGAGTTTTCTTTGAGCCTGTCCATTTCCCAGTCTTCTTTCCAGAACCTAAAAATGAGGGGAAGGGATTCTCCATACTCTGGATGTCTACAGACAACTCTGGTATTATCTTGACAGAACTAAAACTTTCAAAACTTTGATTAGTTATTCATTTCCTATGACAAAAAAGGACATCTTGTGTCAAAATAGACCACCAAGTGTTTGTCTAATGCTATTAACTTTCATTATACTCACCAGACTAAAGCAATTCTACGGTTTCAAGGCTCACCCTACCAGACCATTGGCTTCATCTGTGTTTTTTTGCAAAGGGGTGGATTTCAAAAGTATTCTAGAAACAGCAATATACTCTTCTATACACTCCTTTACAAAGCACTACAAACTAGATTGCTTTTTCAGGTGTGGAACAGGCTTTGCTAGGACCATTCTCCAAGGTACCATGGGCCCTCATCCTTCATGTCCGTATAAGCTATAGTAGTCTACCCATCTGGCTAAGGTTACTGCAGCAGTGATCACATGGTACAGTTCTATAAGTAAACTTAGCATAACTGTAGGATGTTTGAATGGTCACTGCTGCAGTAGCCACTCCACCCCTTATTTTGTATGTTTTTATTGCCAGGGTGAAGACTTATGTTTATTATCCTAGCCATAGCCTTATCGAGGCTATAACATCCCCTCTCTCAGTTGGCATGAAAGCTCTGAACGGGTTGAGGCTAAAAGCACTCTTTTTCTTCAGATTTGTTCAAGCCATTAATAGTCTGGGTGCTAGAAAGCTGGCTCTTGACTTGGCACACATTACAAAATCTTTTTCATTTGCGTGTTGTCACAGTAGCAGAAATTCTTGCCTCCATTAATACCTACTGCACGTCCTCAGAAAATAGGTACATAAAAGCCATTAAAATGATATCATCCAGGCAGCTAGTTGCAGTTGTTTTGAGTTGGGATGTATCAAATACCCTCTGTTCTGGGTAGGTAGGTCCAGTCTGTGAGGAAGCTTGTGGTAACTATCCTTGACCACTTCTGAAAGAAGGAAGAAAAACACAGTTGGGTAAGTAAATTTACCATTACAGTAGATGTTCGAATGGTCACTGCTGCACTAGCTTTAGCTATATAGGCTACATCTTGCCAAGGATATAACAGCTGGCCAGCATCCAAAGCTTCAAGGTACCTTACACATACACACACACACACACACACACACACACACACACACACACACACACACACACACACACAAACATTAGGCAGCTCAGCTCAAGTTGCCTAAAAAGCTAGGTTTGAAGCACCAAGCCCTTCAGAGCTTTCATGCCAACTGAGAGAGGGAGGGAGGATGATCCCTGACAGGACATAGCTAGGACTCTAAAAAAATATACATACATATATAAATACAAACACCCTGGCAAAACAACATACTTAAAATCAAAGGGGGATGGAGGGAGGGAGAGAGCGAGCAGCTACTGCAGCACTGATCACTTGAACATATACTATTGTGGTAAGTTTGCTTACACAGCTGTTTTATGTTCAGCATTTTGTTCACTGTTGCAGTAGCCTTAGCTATAAGAATAGATTACCCCAACTTACAATATTTGGGAGCTGGAAGGGGGAGGGTCCAGGAGACCCTGGAGAACGGTCCTAGCAAAGCCTGCTCTAGACCTAGAGAAGGAATCAAGCTTGTAGTGCTTTGTAAAAGTACAAAGGACCAAGTGTCTGCTTTAGAATACTTTTAGAATCCAACTCTTAACCAAAAAGCCATAGAAGATGACAAGGCCCAGGTAGTGTAAGCCTTGACCCTACCTAGAAGAACTTTGTTGTGGTGAGAATTACAAAAGGTAATCTAAGACAACCATTTGGAAATAGTCTGGTATCACACAGGTTGTCCCTTCCTACCTTCACAAGAAATGAACTGATCCGAAGATGAGAAATAGTTTATTCTGTCAAGATAGTAGCTGTTTTACCTGTGGACATCCAGAGTATGGAATATCCTTTCCCCCTCATGTTTGGGTTCAGGAAAGAAAACGAGGAGGTGGATAGGTTGGCTTAAAGTTAACTGGAATACCACTTTAGGCATAAAAGTTGGATTAGTTCTCAAAGAAACCCTGTCCCTATGGAAAATAAGACAGGGTAGACTCACCATAAGAGCTTGCACCTCAGATGCTCTTCTAGCAGAAGTCAGAGTAATCAACAGTTTACCATTTTAAGAACCTAAAGTCAGTCTAATGAGCTGGTTCAAATGGAGAAAGTGTTAGCTTCTCTAACACAAAATTAAGATCTCAAGGAGAAGTCACTGGTTTTCCTGGAGCTCTCTTAAGTAAAAGCCTTTTCAAAAACATTTTGACATGACAATGCCTTGAAAGAGGGGGACCATATGCACACATGCTGAAAAGGTCGACAAATGAACCTTGATGGAGGAGTAAGAAAGGCAACAGGACAGTAATGTACACTGAAAACCAGAGAAACACTAGCACTGAATTGGGTACTGGTAATGTTGGTGGCACCAACTAGAAAACCTTTTCAGTTTGTTAATATATGATTTTCTAGTACCAGGCTTTCTTGTCTCCATTAGTACCTGCTGAATGTCCTCAGTAAACATGTGCATTAAGGGAATTAAAATCCTATCACCCAAGCAGTCAGATGAAGTTCAATGGGGTCGGAGTGTATCAAACACCCTTATTCTTGTACGACTAGATTTGGTCTGTGAGGAAGCTTGTGGTAATTGCCCCTCGCCATTTTCAAAAGAAGGAAGAAACACTGCTGCCTAATCAGAAGAGAGTCACCACAATGATCTTGGGGGATTGCTTCTGAATCTTCAGAAGTACCTTGAATATCAGTGGAAAGGGTAGAAAAGCATGCGGGAACATTCCTGTCTAAAGAAAGGAAAGGGCATCTGCCTTTTAGAATTTCTTGTATGGAGTCCTGGAGCAGAATTTTGCCTGCTGATTATTCAAACTGGAGGCATAAAGGCCTACTTGAGGAACTCCCCACAGATGGATCAAATATTGGAAGACCCCCCCCAACTTATTTTCCATTCATGAGGGTCTGCCTTTGTCCTGGCTCATCTTGTCTGCCATACAGTTTCACTCTAACGGGATGTAGGATGCTTCTAGAGTACGATTGGGCTGTAAAGCTATATCCCAAGTTAACATAGCTAGTCTGCAAAGGGGTAAGACCTGGTTCCTCCTTGCTTGTTGATGTACCACATAATTGTGGTACTGTGCGCAACAGCCTGAAGAGGTCAGGGAACCAATGATGATTCAGAGAGTTGAGTACCTTGTTTATAGCAAGCATTTTTTTTTGTAATTTACGTGGTGGCATCTGTCCTTGGTGTCCCAAACACCTTGAACTTTTATCCCTCCTGATACTGCTCCTCAAGCAAAGTCTGAAGTGCCTGTGATGACTGACAGCTTTGCAGCAAGAGAGAGAAGCAGAGATCTGGATTTAGGAATATTTGCGGTCTCCAACAAATGAATTTTCTTCTGAAAAATCCCAGAACTAAGATTTAAAAAGATAATGGAAGATGGTGCTGGAACCCCAAAAGACTTCAAGTATTAAATGCACCTTTCTCATGTGGAGTCTTATTAGGAGTATTATGAGAATCACAGAAGCCATGAGACCCAAAATCCTGAGTTATTTCCTCACAGTGACTGAAGTCTGTGTGGAAAACCCTAGAAATATACCTGGATATAGATCTATTTTTTCCTGTAGAAGAAAAACTCTGAAGTGAGGTGTCTAGCAGGCACCCCAAGGATACAATCCTGTGTGATGGAGTCCATGACATTTGAATGTTCTCTTGGAATCCCAGCTTGTGTAAGAGGTTTTTCACCCAACAGACTCTGATACCGAAAAAGACTCTGCAAAAATAAACAAATAGTCTTAAGTATGGGAAAATGTGGACACCCTGTAGCCTGCAATGAGCTATAACTGGAGAGAGACACTTTGTGAACACTCCTGGTGCAATGGATAATCCAAATGGTAAAACAGAAAACTGATAATGTGATCCAGACACACAAAGCCTTAAGAAACACCTGAAATCTGGATGAAGAGGGGTGTGTTGAGCATGTAGTTAGTGTTACTAGAAAACCTAAAAGATGAAGAAGAGCTAACAGATTGTGAACTGACAGCATTCAGAACTTCAGCACTATCATAAATTTGTTTATGAAAGAAAGACCCAGAACTAGACTCCAAGCATTCTCTTTCTTTGGCACTAAAAGCATCCTTGAATCCTTTCCCAAAGTGGGGAGGTAGAACTGTCTCCATTACTCCCTGAGAAAACGTATGTTGAAAGAAAGGGGAAACTAGTGGAGTCTGGGTCTAGCGGATGAGGAATTGCTCCCTGAAGGGGAGGAATTTCCTCCCACTGCCATCTGTACTCTTGATGAATGATCTTCAAAACCCATTTGTTTGAAACTATTTGTTGCCAAAGAGTGAAATGGACATTCAAACTTTTTGGAAGGGAAAAGGGACTGCCAGAATGGGGGTGGAGGGAGTTAGGGACATGGCTCCTTAAATATTTATTCTAACTTTGTTTTAGGGGGTTACTGGCTTATTTTTGGAACCCCCTTGCCATTCCTTCTTAAACATCTGTTTAGCAGCATTTTACTTTTTGCCAAAACTGGTAGAGAATCCCTTGGAAAATAGGGAAAAGGACGGCTGAAAAATCTGAGAGATTCCCTGGTTCAACTTACCCCTCTCATCACATTTTTTGATAACCTCTGCAACAGAGGAACAAAAAAAAAACGAAATCTCTAAGAACACAGCTAGGCAAACCTCCTCAAAACAGTACCAGTGGTCATAGCATGGAAGAAGTACTAGAGTCATACACACACTAAAATTTAAACGGAGTTGTGACCTGTGAAATTGAAGAAACTAAACCATTTAAAGAACATTCCTCATACTTGCACAATTAGTCAGAATAAACTTTTATCATACAAGCATAAAAGTTCAAAATTCTGAAAAAAATAAAAGTTGCAGAAGTGTACACTTTTTTCTCATACATCATTTTTTTTACCATCCTTGTCAGCAAGACTAAAACAGGAAATACAGAAATGTTTAATAGCAACAGGGTTAACTAAAGCTATAGTTGCTGGTCAGGTTTGAGATGAATGTATAAAACTTAAAAGACAAAGGCGCTCACTAATTAAGTCCAACAAGGACAATTACAAGGTCAAGATATTCTTACAGTCTACAGGCAACCACAAGGATTTCTACAGCTATGTCCAAAACCTTAAAGGTAACACACAGCAGTGTGCTGAACTGGTGGTAAACAGTACCAGCTTCACATAGCAGAGTGACACAGCAAATCTGCAGGCCAACAAGTTCAACTCTAACTTCACCCCTACTCTCCCTGCCACCTCCCCCATGAAATAACTACAAGTACACCCCAACTATTAGTGGGGAGTAGCCCATGGTGGTGCTTGATAAGGCTAAAAACACAGCTTTGATGCACTCCAACATTAAACCAGGTTACCACCAAAATAGCTTGAAACATGATCTATCAGGACCACTTGGTTACTTTTCAACTACAACATCAAAATAGGATATGTACCACATGAATGGAGGATTGCAACAGGTTATCCTTCTTGAAGAGGGTGGTCCCTTAACTGACCCTGGAAAACTACAGACCTATTAGCCTGACTAGTCTAATATGCAATGCCATGGAATGAATCATCATGGAAATGATCAAAAACACAGGCAACCTACAGGCACTAGACACAACTCAGTTTGGCTTTATCAAAGGAAGGTCATGCCTACTTAATCTGGTAGACTTCTTTGAGTATTACTGACAAACTCGCCAAACTAGGCATAAATTCTAGCATAACTTGATGCATTTCCAACTGGCTAACAGGGAGGACCCAAGAAGACAGGATCGGTGAGACCACCTCCACTACGAGGCTGGTCACCAGCAGTTTACCTCAGCGTTCCATGCTGGGACCACTCCTGTTTGACAACTACTTCTCGGAGGTAAAAGTTAATGATGTCAAGGGTCTTTGGCTCGGGTCTATATTATATTCTCGAAAGCCGACAATGTTGAATCCAATATTGTCGACACAAGAATAGCGACAGTGCAGAACGTCGAATGGGTAAACGGAAATCTCTGTAAGGGGAGATTTCCGTTTACATCAATGTAGTGCAGTCTCGTATTTAAGTTGCCAGGTGGTGTGGGGGTGCAGGGGGGCTTGCGCCCCTGCCTACACCCTTTTGATTTTCTTTTTTTTTTTAAATTTATTTTTTCTGAACATTCAAAATTTTAATGGTTCAGTCGTTAAAGGTAGACCTTTAGGTGATTTGAACCATTAAACTTTCGATGTTCTAATATAGACGCCTTTGGCACACCAAGTTCACGAATGACTGCAAATTGAGAGTTATCATAGATTTCCCCCATGACACTAGCATCTTGTAAGAGGGTCTAACACAGACAACTGATGTGAAAGTCACGGATTTAAACTCAATTTCAAGAAGTCTATTATAGTACCTTTTGGGAAAAAGTCCACCCAGGTTAATTACTCCCTCAATAAGAGGCCCCTAAGTGTTGACCCAGTAGACAGGGATCTGGGAATATATTTAGACAATAACCTGGTCTTTGATTTTCTTACTAACTTGGTCACTTAGGTTCATAGGTAGGTACTGGGCTATCTGCCCGAGGGCATTTATAAGTCTAGCCACAGTGTGTTGGCTTTCGCCACCCCATTGATTAATTAACTGATCCTCTGTCGAGCCAATGAAGTGATCCCAGGGGTGTATTTTCTTTTACCTATCCACTCGTCAAGGTTCCTCTTGAAGTGTGTTAGTGAGGGGCTCTGCCTGATGTAGTTTGGAATTTTGTTCCAAAGCATGCAGAGTCTCTGTTACAGGAATCTATCCCTCCAGCACATTCTATTGATTATTGTGGCAAGGTTTAGCTCACTAGAGCACGTGGCTCGTAGTGACTTGGATTTCTTTAGGTGGAGCATGTCCAGAACGATCACTTGTTGATCATTTTATGTCATCCAACTTATAAGTAAGGGCATAGCATCCAGATCCAAAGAAGTTATAGTATCACTTTACTTGGCCCTTATCAGATATGTAATTTGAGTACAATGCCTCTCTTGACATGTACTTGAACAGGCATATGCAACAGTTGGAATGTCCCGAAAGGTTTCTCATCAAGAGGAATTGTCCTATGCAGACCACCTTAAAGCCATATCCCTTTACTCAGTCTTCTACAGGTTACTGAGGCGATCCATGCCTGGCATACAAAACATCCTTGGACCTAGCCCTGATGGACTTTTTGAACATCTGTAAACAAACAGCACCAGAAACCCTAGACACATGGATTTAAACTTTGATGCAATATAAATAGAACATGTTGGTAAGAAAAACATGTCTCTCAAATGGTCCCCACACTCTGGAATTGGCTCTCAACCCATGTGAAGCAGAGTCCATTCCTAACACTATTCAAAGAGAACCTTGACCACTGGATGGGAAATTAGAAATTCACCCCCTGTCGGCCCCAATGTCTCTGATAAGGTATATTTACTGTCTGCCTACAACTAACATACCCTCCCCCCCTTTTACAAAGCCTTTAGCAACTTCTTAACCAACGTATCCCTGGATTGGGCTGTGAGGCTAGGCTTATAAATGCCCTGGTCTAACTTAGTATATACCTATGAACCTAGACCTAATAAACTACTCCTGCCTAGGGAAATATGAGCAGAAGCAGATACAGAAAATTTTTGTTTCTTTTTAACAAGAAAAATGTGGCCAAGCTTCCCCAGGGATGGGCACGACATTCTTACCAACAGGGAAGACCTCCCTGCTCCTTCTCCCAGGATCAACAAGAGTATCTCTCCCTTGCTCACAGAGAGGACCCCTACAACTGCAGAGGATGTGGCTAACCCCAGTCCACTGCTGATGCAGGTGCTACAGCAGAAGAATAAAAGATGAGCGTCAAACCACACTGCAATAAGGCCAATGAATCCAATGTAGTCACAAAAATTCCACTCTTTTAATAAAAACTTTAGAATAGCTCCACACAGTAAAAAGAAAACTGGTCAGAATCTCTAGCGCCTCTGTTTCCACAGCCTTTTTAGAGTACATTCCAAGTGCACTAACAAAACTCCTTTTATACAACAAAGACACTCCTACACACATACGTGTTCAATTACACAATAAAGCATTTAAAGACACATCACAAAAAACATTTCCAATTACACTCTTTGTTCAAGCCCCTAGGGTACAATGTATTATATTTTAAAATAAAAATAGATTATTTTCTTCTCAAATTATACTCTTCCCCCTCAGATGTTAAATAATTATTCCTATATTGTTCTAATACTGTTGCCTGTAGCCCAGTAGGGTCCCCATTATGACAATTAAAAAAATGTTCTGACACAGGGTTAAGTAACCTGCTTTTTCTTATATCTCTAACATGTTCTTTAAGTCTTGTGGCAAAGCTTCTCTTACTTTCGCCTATATAATATTTATCACAAGGGCACTTAAGCCCATATATTATTCCCTCATTATTACAAGTGAAATAACCCAGTTTTTGAAAACTCTTATTATTAATGTTAGAAAAAGTTCTAACAACAAATTGACAAAGATGAGTAATCTGAAGAACCAGCTTTGGTGACAGCAGAGTCATCTACCTGTGAGTGAGGCAAATTTCTGGCCTTCTTAGATGGCAATGGCCATTTCCCTAATCTTTTCTCTTTGTGGCTAGAAGGACAGACTGTGGGAGCAGTAGTTTGTTCCATGGTCTAGCTGAAAACAGCCCCTCATTCTGTGAAAAACAAGCAGCATAAGCCAATAAAAATTTCAAGTTAAAACATTTTCCCCAAAAAAACAAAGTAAAAAGTACTTTAATATACTTTGTTTCAAAAAGTAAAAATAAGCATTATTTTTCCACAAAAAAAATTAATAACTTTAAAACTGACAATAAAACAGTGCACTCCCATTTGAAAGTTTTGAAAGCACAGTTTTTGTTAAAACAAACTCCTAGAAAAAATAACCTTCATAACCAGGAAAGTACATTTAAACAATACATTTTTAAAAGTGGAAGTTTTTTCCCCAAAGGGAACTTCTCTGTTCAGAAATGGAACAGCACAAGCCGACCGTCAATCCTTAAAAACCTGCAGAGAGTGCTTTGTGCTCAAACCTTTCTTTTTAGGTAGTTCAGTTCAAGCTGCCCAATGGTTCCAAGCATGTTGAAGGTGCCCTGTCCTTGGCAGGATATAATCAATATAGCTAAGGTTACTGCAGCAGTGATCGATAAGATGAACATTCACTGTTGCCTGGGCCCAGAAGGAAGTCATCACAATGCCCTTTAGTGAGGCCTTCTGAATCTTTATAATGAGTCTGGATATCAGTGGAAATAATGAAAAAGCATACAGGAAAATTCCTGTCCAAGGAAGAGTATGTATCGGTTTTCAAGGTCCTCTTGCATGGAAGCCCTGGAATACATTTTTGCCAATTGGTTGTTGTGAATGGAGGCAAATGGATCAGAGGTGTTTCCCACAGTTGGATCAATTCCTTGAAGACTCACTGATTCAATTTCCATCTGTGAGGGTCTGTCAAGTCCTCCTCAGCTTGTCTGACATTATTTTATTATGGTGGGATGCAAGATGACAGTAGAGTGAGATTGTGCTGAAGGGTGATATCCCAAGCTACCATGGGTAGTCTGCACAGAGGGTAAGATCTGGGTCCCCAGTTTGTTTACATACCACATAATTGTGGTGTTGTCCATGATCACTTACAATGGTCCTAACACCCACAGATAAATGAGAGAGTTGATAGCATTTAATACTGCCAACATCTCTTTTATGTTTATGCATTTTGGTCAGTTTTTTTTGTTCCAAAGACCCCACGTTTTTACTCCCATTAACACAGCTGCCCCAGCAAAGTCTGAAGAATTTGTTGAAGACTGTGCTATAGCTGGAAGGGGAAATGGGAAACTTGTATTCAGATAAAACTGGTCTCTCCATCGAAGTTGCTCCCTTTTCACAAATCCCAAAACAGGTATCTGGAATGACATGGGATCTCGATGTTGGGACCATACTGATTTTAGTTAGCACTGAGTTTTTCTCATGTAGAGTCTGCTTAGAGGAATCGTAGATGCCATGAATCCTAATATCCTGAGAAATTCTCTTGCTGAGGCCTTGTTTTGAGTGAAAAAAAAATCAGGAATACATCTAGATATAGATCTACTTTTTCCTATGGAAGAAAAACTCCTCTTTCAACTGAGACACCTAGGAGACACCCCAGGAAACCAAATATGTGAGCAGTCAAGTAAGGGTGCTATAGGTGATATGGATGAGCCAACTTTGACTCTGAAATACCTATTTGATAAAAAGTGTTGGAACTAGGTGATGGTGTTGGGGCTAACCCCAATTTCTTGGAGGGAGGGAAGGGGCAGAAGGGGGTTGATATGATCAAAACTTATGGTAAGGTTCATAGGTTCATAGATTAGTACTAACCTCACTGCCCTTGCAAGCCATTTTAAGCCTAGCCAATTATCCCTTGTGAGACTCAAACCCTGCGTCTTCTGTTTGTAAGGCAAACACCTTAACCATTAGGCCACCCTCCCTAAGGTTGATGAAGAAAGCTCCTGAAAGATTTCTTTTACCCATGTTGAGAAGGGTCTCAAGTGACCATAGTGCTGCTGTTGTGCTCTGGCACGCCCCGAATCCAAGAGTTTTAAGAGTGAAGAGGTAGTAGAGTTGGATGTAATTGGACAGTTGGCTGTAGATTAATTTTTCCAAGTGTAGGGAAGACGGAGGGTAGGGTGGAAGTGGAGGCATTTTCTGGCTGAGTCAGTTTGGGTAGGGGTTTGACAAGAGCAGTTTTCCATATGTCTGGCATTGTATAAGTTAAGCAGAGATTATATAATGAAGAGGTGTGGTAAGGAAGTCTTTACAGAGTGACATAATTCAAGGGAGTAGGTTGTCTGCACCAGAGGGTGCATCCAGAGATGTGTTTACCAGTAGGGGGTCAAGGTCTTTGAGAATAATTTTCTTAAAAACAGAAGACAGGGATAAAGGAAGGGAGCTGGGTGAGATGGTGGAAATGTAGAGGTTGCAGTACTAGGGAGATGGCGGAATTAGAAAGCCAGAGGTTGAGAGTCGGCCTTCAGAAGTCTGGATGGTAACAGAGGAGAAAGTGGAATCTGTGGATTTTTCCTTTGAGAGGATTTACTTCCTGCTAGAAATGTTTGGGTTTGTCAAGCAGAGCAAGTTATTTATGTTTGAAAGAGTTGGTTTTGTGCCTGCATATGGCTTGCCTAGCTAGGTTACATACAGATGTAAAGGCAGTATGATTTACTGGTGAGACGTTTTGTCTCCATGAAGACCACACATTGTGCCAATGTTTGAGCACAGCTTTCAGTTCAGTGGTTAGCTGGGGGGGGTTACAGTATTTGAAAAATGGGCTATGTCAGAGGAAAGAATTTGTCTTGAAGTTGAATGAGGATATATATCAATATATATGGTTCCCTTTATAATCTCCAAATACTGAAACCTTAAATTTCAGTATCTCGAGACCATAAAGGCGAATTTTTAAAATAGCAAAAGTGCATAATTGCGAATTTGAATATCTTAAATTTGCGGTTATGGCTTTACACCACGTGCAGTGTTTTGTGTGGAACGTGTCCAGTGTCGTGTGTGGATTTAGGTGGAATTTAAGGTGAGTGAGTGTTTTATAAGGGTTTTGGGTGGGAGTTTGGGTGTATGTGAGTGTGTTTGTAAGTTGTACATGTGGGTTAGGGTAGGCAGGTGAAAGTATGAGTTTATAAGTGTTGGATGTGTTGGTGTTTGTATATGTGTGATGTGTGTGTGTATGTGAGGGATTGTAGAATATCTGGGTGTGAGTTTACTTTCTTTTTCTGTTTGTGAGATCTCAGAGATAGCACGTATAAGTAGGGGGGTTCAGGGGGGTTTGCCCCCCTGCTTATTTGTAGTGTAGGTTTGTGGATGTGTGGTGTTATGCTTTTGTGTGTTTTTTTGTTTTGTACTGTGGGTATTGTGGTGTATGTGTGGTGTGGTGTATGCTGTGTGTTCAGGATTTCAAATTTCACGGTTTTGGGCTGTCTGTGTTTTGTGGATTCGCCCTAATGGTCTTGAGATACTGAAATTTGACCTTTCAGTATTTTGAGACTATAAAGTGAATTTTATATATATATATATATATATATATATATATATATATATATATATATATATATAAAAGCTGTGACAGCCGAGCTGGAGTCTTATAAGTTGGTAATGGGAGACAAGTTGAAAGTTGCTAGGTATTTTTTGAGGTTTTCTGTATTGATGGTGGATCTGGGTCTGAAGGTAAATAGTTTGGGGACCAGTTTCAGTGACTGGTGAATAACCTGGAAAATTATTGGTGAGTACCCATAAACAAGGGCAGAAGAAAAGATACACTGAAAATAATGGGATCCCACTGCCATCTGTATCATTGTGAATCACTCCCAGAACCATTAGTTAGAGACTATCTGTTGCCAGAGAGAGACATGGAGGGCCAGAGTTAGAGAAAAAAATAGAGGTCTGTAAGGGTGGGAAGGGTGGAATTCTGTAAATAGTCATTCAGACTTGTTTGACTGTCCTTGTTTCTGGGAGGTTCCTTCTTTTGGAGCCCCCTTGCCACTGCTTTTTAAAAGTCTGCTTACCAGCAGCTTGTTGTGTCTGCTTATTTTGACTTTTGTGAACCGTAACCAATGAAGCTGTAAAACCTCTAAAAAATTGGAGAAAGAAGGCTAAAAAATCTGAGAAACTTCCCGCTCTCATCACACTTTAAGGATGTCTGTAGCAGATGGTCCAAATACAACTTCTCTCTCTCGAAGGGAGAATTTAAAACTTCAGCTTTAACATCTTCAGGAAGGTTTGAATACACAAATGAGCAAACCTTCTCACAAAAGTTCCAGTAAAAGCAGGTCTGGAAGTGGCATCAACAGCACCACAAGCACGCACTGTATCAAGGGTGAAGGGATTATTATTTAGCAGAACTTCAACAACAGCAGAATTTACCAAAGAAATCACTGCAGGGTCAGATCTGGTGTTAGAAAATAAACTCACTAAGAATAAGGACCTTTACACAATCTACCCTCTTTCTTAACGGAAAGCAGGCTGGCTATCAGGCAATTTATAGGTTGCAATAAAAAAACTCCCTCCAATGCTGGAAAGATCCAAGAATAACTGGTGTAGGTTCAGGAAATTCCAGTTGTAATACATATTTCTTTAATGACAGTGGAAGATCATTGTGCTTCCATTAAAATAAAGGATTCATTCTGAATATGGTTTAAAAAAAAATCTGTGCATGGGACTATCAGAATACATATTCTCATTAGAATCAGAGTCCGAGAGCTGAGGAGAGAACAGAAGCAGTCTCCTCACAATCATTTCCCTGTTCAATGTTTCTAGGCATTCTCAGACAATGAAGAACTAATTTTTCTATTACCAGAAATATCAGAACTGGTAGGGTCAAGAATCTGAGCGAAGCCCAGTAAAATACTCCTGTCCACAGTAATTGAGACAAAAGAAAACACGACTAACTTTATTCTTTTTCTTATGTTTGATTCTTTATGTCAGGAACTTCTGAAGCAGCAGACCTACTTTTGGCAGACAAAACCTCCCAAGGGGCAGGCATTCCAGCCTGGCTAGGCAGAGAGGCACTCCCTCATCCTTCTATAACCAACAAGAACGGTTCTCCCTTGCTAGCCAAGGGTACACCAACAGCTACAGAGGACATGTCTAACCACAGGTCCATGGTGGCTGTAGGAACTACACCAAAAGGGAGCCAAGGAAAAAGAAAAGCAGAAATGGCTACAGCAGTCACCTACCTGCAGCTGAGGTAAGTGAGAAGCCTGCTAAAATGGCAAAGACTGCTTAGAAATCTTTTTCTTTTAGTGGCTGAAGCAAGCCAAACAAAGACACCTGAATCTCAGGCAAGCCTGGTAACAGTAGTTGGTGAGGCAAGTATTTAAAGAGCTGTTTTTCTACCAAATAACACAGTGAAAAGCAATTTTAACATTTTTTATTACTTTTTGGAGATTGTGGTAAGTGTTAAAATTACTTTTCTGTGTTATTTGGTGGAAAACCAACTTTCTGCAAGGAAAAACAATTTTAGGTTAGTTTTAACCTCTTTTCTCAAAGACACACATCTGTTAAAAAGTTACTAAAAGTCATGTAACGGTTTATAAAAACACTTTTTCCCAGCTTAAAAATTAACAATTTTACAGAAAAGGTTGACTTTTGGTCATAAAAATTAAAATGTGGAAGTTATTTTCCCCAGAAAGGAACTTATCTGACCAGCAATGTATTACCTGACCGTTGATTCTACAAAGCCAAGAACAGGAGCACTCTTCGGCAGGAAAGCTCTGAAGGGCTTGCTACCTAAATTACTCTTTCTTCAAGTCTGCCCTAGCTAATCTAACCGTTTTGGTGCATGGAATGTGTCCTTAAATTTTGGCAGCTTGCCAGCTGTTCTACCTTAGCAGGATACAGCCCTTGCAGCTACATCTACTGCAGCAGAGATCAAATGGCAGACATTTTCTCCTAATCCTTTCCTATCAGTTTACCAAGTATGTAAAGCACTGGGTTTAGTGTCACATGGCAAACTGTGGCTTGTGTGTGTTATTATGATGCAATGCATTGCTGTACAACCCCATTCTTTGTCTTTCCATCTTGAAGGCATTCACTTTATATCATCATATCATATGGAATCCTAATACAAATGAAATCTGTCAAAGTGGACCCTGCTGTTGTCTTCAAAGACAAAGAAAACCATGTTATTAGTTGGTAGAAGCTGCTACAAATATGGAAAGCCTCTTCCCAGCGAAGCATAAAGTAATCAAATATGTCAATATGCACATTCTTTATCTTTAAATGACTTTTCAGCTCTGCTTTCTGTAGTCTGCCTTCTTTATTTCTTGGCACATTTCATAACACAGCAATAAAAATTCCAGCTGGATCATTGTGTGAGGTACGTAATTTCCAGACACACTAACACAATTATCTTTGAAATGCACAGCCAGTACTTAAATACTACAGCTTTGTTATAAACTGCCTCATGATTACCAAATAACCCATCCTCATACTTTATTTTCTGACTATGGAGCAGTCAAATACGTTAACTATGCCACATCCATCATTGCCTTGTAAAACTTCACTAGTTGAATGTCTTTTTAAAAGATTATTTTTGCTTTGTCAGAACAAGTGGCTAATCTATCATTTTTAAACTTTAACTACAGCATTAATATCCGAATCACTGCTATACTTAACTATTTTATCTGTTTTTTCTGTCCTCACTCCCTCTCGTCCACAGAATAAGCTATTAAATCAGTCCGTGGCTACCCAAAGTCCTACATTAATCTCATTCTCTTGACTGGAACTAAGCTTCCACTGTTTTCCACTGAACTTCCAACATGAACTGGGAGCTATGAGCTGGCCTTTGTTGCCTAAATACAGGTTAACAAAAAAGGCATAAACAGTGCCTTGTCATATTTTGTTTGAAGCAGTCCTTTTTTTATCCATTCCCAATATGACTACCAGTCCATGACATTCCCCCCTCGCTGAATGTTCTTTAAGTGATTAAATACAAATAGGTTGTACTGAATCACTATATGTACTTATTTTTCTATTTTTAGGTGTAGCGCACCATCTAATGAATTATGATGCATTTTTATCCTTATCCTTCCTCATTTACTTGGACCGTTTTTCAATTAAAAAAATATTCATAAAACTTTTTATTAAACCATGGTCTAAACATCACCACGGGGGTACCATAAGCTACATCTACAGACTTTAATAGCTGCATCTCTGAGCGTGTGTAGTTTTGCGCTCATTAAAGTGTATGGACACACTTCACCTTTCCCTACGCTGATGTCACAGAGGTTTAAGTTCACATTTCTGTGACAGGCTCATAAGTTAGCGGATTTTTAAAAAGTGCTTCTGCCCTACAACCTGGAGCCAAAAACATTCTCTAATGGATGATCTTTTTCGGCACGTTCTGTATAACATACCCTAGTGCAAAGTTAAGGAGAGAAGAGAACCAATATATGACATTATATAGGCTCATGTGGCCAATGTTTATGCAGTATTGCAATTGCAACTGCTGTACTGCTCTGTTCTTTCTATGAAATCTTAACAGTTATATAATACAGTAAACATTTCTTTTACTATGAAATGCTCAGTGACCTGGAACACCTCAGAGTCTACAGAAGCATCAAGTGTTTGAACTGTACTTAAGGTATATTGTTCCTCTTCTCTAAACCAAAGTTGCTTGTCAGCATAATCCTCATAGTTTGTATCAGCGCTTCCTTGACATTCCAAACAAGACTAACTGCTCTATATGTACTTTATGTTTACTATTAAGCAGTACTGCCCTGATTGGCCATTTGACGCAGCACTTCATGCATTTTTTGCTCATGACAGATAGAAACTGTACACTCTTTTTGGCACTTTCATTAACCACAGATTGCCCTAATCAGCACATCCTCACCTTCCACTTTAAATTTCCCAGTTAAATGAGGAAGACAATTTAACAGGGTTTTTTGCAATCCATAACTAGTAAGATTTTTATGTAATAAGGAAACTAGTTATTAAAACAAATTAACTCTATTTTTTCAGTTATCTCAATCTTTTGTTACAATTACATTTTAAATACCGTTTTACCAGACATACTGGAAACTGAGAAAAAGTCATTCTCATAGTAATCAAAAAAGTAACATCTGACAGCTGCAGAGAAGTTATCCACCATGTATTTTGCTTCATCAGATCAACTTTTTATTTTCCAGCTGCAACCTCTTATTACAAAACCAGATCAGGGAAGTTACAGAAACAGAATTCTCTTCTGTAGCCAAAATAGCTTATACGGCAAACGTGCATAATACCTCTGTGTGTTAGGTAGTAAGGTATAGCTTTACAATGATCTCAATTTTTCCCCAAAGAAAATGTGGACCTAAAACATGTGAAACAACACTGAAAACACAATGCTGGTCTTAAGTCTGACTTGTCCTGCAGGTCAGCAGCCATTCATTAGGTGTGCCCCTTGCCAGCCAAAGATAAGCCCAGTGATATTCTGAAGTAAACACAAAAGCTGCTATATATATATATATATATATATATATATATATATATATTCTGAAGTAAACACAAAAGCTGCTCTCTCTATATATATATATATATATATATATATATATATATATATATATATATATACACATACACATACACACATCACACACACACACACACACACACCAGTAAAAACAGATTAAGACCTGGAGTTCTGGCAATGTTGAAATATCTGACAAAAAAACAGACAGTCACCATGAAGAATCCATACTATCAACTGTATCAACCAACATATAGCGAACTCTGAAAAATGGATTGATAACCAGCACTCACCTAAATGGGGAGTATATACAAATATGACGGCAATGAAGGTTATCCCAGTACAAATATGTATATCTCCTATACAGATGTATAGTATTATCATTATTATTATTATATTACTTTTTGACAGAGTTAGTCCCACTAGGCCAGTTAGGCTCTCTTCAGAGGAGACCAGGGATGGTATTTAACTACTAGGGGAAATTTGACCACGGTATTAGGGAACTTCCATTACTCTTTTTGATAGGTCCTATAGGATCTTCTACATCTAACTGAGCTACCACCAACTTCAGCAGATGGGGTCCTTCGGTTCAAAGTCTCAACCAAAGGACAAACGACTTAGGAGTGCAGCACCCTCCTTATGTTCCACTGCAGTGTCACCAATCCATTCTGCTTGTTGTAGGGAATAGAATCCATATTCTTCTGTACCAAAGGCGAATGTGCTACCTCTTTTGCCACTGACACTGCACATCTTCTACATGGATGAATGGGTCAAACAATACTAGAGCCTGGTCAGACAAGCTGATGACTATGTTGATAAAAAGAGATGTAATTGTCAGCACAAGGCTACTTTGTGATAATGTGCCTCTGCACAAAGAGGAACATAGTCCTTGACATTAATGACAAAGTAGAATACAGTTCCAAACAAAGCATGCAATGAAAAAACTCACGTTTCACCAACTCAGAGACTGGCCATAGCCTATGCCTACTCCTCCACAGTTTCTGCATCTTGTACAGCAAATTAGGTGGATCACTCGCATAGTGCTAGATGTCTCTGACATACAATAAGCTTCCCTAGGTAATGCCAATATTTTAATATTGAGAAAATGGAACTCCATTCTGCAAACATACACTACAGGGAAGTCCACGGAGGGGAGCAACAACTGCAGCTCGGCTCACAGGCCGAAGGTGTCCCACAGCCTGAGGTCAGCTCTAAACCCCCTTTTGTTAATCAGATGCAGTGTGAATAGTAAGCCATTCTTCTTACATATGCCTATAGTGTCCCAATTTTCTCCATCCGTGCACACATAGATAAGTCTACCAGGCAGATGAGAATGCATTTTGGACTATGAACCGCAAATGCTAATGCATCGTCTCATGGATTCAGACTTTAATGCTTTGTTGATGGTGTGGATCTTTATATTATGATCTATTCTGTTCCTCTACTGTAAGCTGCTTTGTTCCTTTACCTCCCCAAATTGTGAAAAAAACTAAGACATGGCACATCTTATCTGGAATTAAGCTACACTGCTTTGTGCCCCAGGGGAACTCCTTTGCTAGTTTTCCTTCCAAGATGTAATGTGTGCATAAAGACTGTTTTTTAAGACAAAATGCCTTACATCTTTTACTCATATACAAAACAACTTGCACTCCGACAAACATTGCTTAGTTTAATCCCCTTCCTGACTGAAAACAGCGTGAGGTCCGATTTCATTCAGGTCTTTTTTCTCTGCTCTGACCTCAATGCCACAAGACACAAGATGCTTTTTAAATAGAGGGAGGTAAGGGG
Organism: Protopterus annectens; assembly: GCF_019279795.1. Classification (NCBI taxonomy): domain Eukaryota; kingdom Metazoa; phylum Chordata; order Ceratodontiformes; family Protopteridae; genus Protopterus; species Protopterus annectens. Next base: position 504,534,361 of record NC_056727.1, read on the forward strand.
AAGTCCTGATCGGGTACTGATAAGTGTGGGAAGGGAGGGGGGCATGTATAAGAGAGAGAGAGAGAGAGAGAGAGAGTGTGTGTGTGTGTGTGTGTGTGTGTGTGTGTGTGTGTGTACGCAAGTTTAGATACATCACAACATAACATACAGTGGAACGGCTAACAATGGTATTACTAATTTCACGGAAGTACCAGGTGACATGAAAACATGAAATTAAGAGCTGTTGACAAACTGGATTATGACAGAATCTGGCTGAAATGGATTTTTCTTACAGCAGGAACAAAGCTACTGTTTGTATCTGTACCTATACTATAACAGATATAACGTGGTCTTGCAAAAAAAAAAATTGATTCACAAGGAAGGATGACTTTTCTGAAAGGAATGTTTTGTACAAACCAAATAAAATAATAATAAAAACCAGCACATTACATCACACTGGCTTTTTCCAAATACCTCTGAAGTTGCTTCATTTTGGAGAAAGAGGTACAGCAATTTCTTGGAATCAATGGCTTGAATATGGTTTATACATAAATATACCATTGCTTTCTGAATCAGTATATGCCAGATAAGTGAGCTGCACTGAAGTCTTGTAAAAACTGCAGCAGGGAAAAAATGATAATCTGTAAGATGTATGCATATGCAATTGTATGAAAATGTGTGAACTTGTGACTATACAGTTTTGCGACTCCTATCTTCTGGGAACTACAGTAATTACAACTAGGATGTGGAATAAACATGAGAAATAAAATGTTTATTTGATCTGACCTGTAATTACAGGATCTCGGACTCCTCATAGGCCCAGGAAACTAACAGGTAGCAAAAACTTGTTAAAGGTAAGATAGTCCAGACTGAATAGTATGTAAATGTGACATACTGAGAAAGAGCCAAGATACTTTTTATGATGCTTTTTCAATTCTCATGGCTGACATTTCCTCCTCTATTCCCATCTCTACTTCTGCTTTGATATCTTTCACACCTTTTCTGATCTCTTACCTGTAATATGCCTACTGTACAACACTGCCCCCCACCCTGCATCTAATTTTTGCCTTCTCTTTCACTCTGCATCTTAATCTCATAACCCTCATTTTCCCCCAACTTAGCACCAACAAGGCTTCTCTGACCTGCAATAACCTCCTTTCTGCCTCCCTCTGCAGCCTTGTCCTCTCTGCATCTAATTTAATATGCAACTCTTTTTTTCTTTCTTTCAGCTCACCGCTGGTTCTTTGCCCCTGCCTATCAGCCTGAACTGTGGTCCCTTTCCTGGATTGAGCCTTACAAAGCAAACAAACTACCTGGGACACCCTTTGACTATGCTGACTGGGAAGAGCACCCGTCTTTATTAAGTTTTAGGTGATTACCTACTAAGTTAGTCAAAGTGGTCATACTGTACTAGTGGATTTTGTGGCTTGCACACTCGCACTGACAGCCTGGAAATAGTCCTTTTCCCCCTTCCAGGTTTTCTTTTTTTCTGTTTTACTTCCCCCCTCTAGCCACCAGATGGCAGCATAGATTAGAATATTACTAGCCCTAGCTGTCACTCCATAAGCCGATTCTCCGGTCCTCCTGTAATTAACTAATGTGCAGAGTTCAATTCATATTCAGCCCCATTCTAAAATATAATGCCCTCCTAAACAAACAAAAAGTACCAGTCTTTTGCAACTGCAAACTGAACTTTTTACAGCTTTTTGGGAAGAGTGCTACTAACCTATCAAATTGATATTTTTTTCCTCATCTCTTATGCCTATTCCAACCAGGTCAACCCGTCCCGTTTGCCCTCACTATGCTTAGGCTCACTCCACTCCCCATACCCTACCCCCATTCCCACCCATCCCCACCTTCATTACATTTATACTCTCCTAGCCACACCTTCTCTACCCGTAATCAATTAACTTTTCTGAGCAATCAACCAATATTCCTCTCCCAGTAATCATCTTGCCTTCTACTGTCTCCACTCCCCTCCCTCCATCTCCCAGATCATTACAATCCTTCCCCTTGGCCCACAACTTACTTTCCCCTACCCCCTTACATCCAGCTGCATAACCTTTCTCTCATTTCTGACTAATCACACATTAATAGTCTTCCTTATACCCAGTCTCCTTTACCTGAACCAGTTATTACCTACTTTAAACACTTCTCTCCCTCCTTAATACACTGCCTATCTGTCATCTGACTTTCTCTGACTAATCTCACACTAATAGTCTCCCTTATCCCAGGCTCCTTTACCTGAACAAATCACCTTTTTTAAATACTTTCTCTCCTTCCTTAATACACCTCCTATCTCTCATTGTCTTACATTCTATTCTTACTGCTTAACTCCTCCTCTTACTCTCAATATCAACTTAATACCATATTCCAGTGTACTATCAAACTCCATCTCCTACTCTTCCCATCACTCACATCACTAACTCTCTCCCTCACCTACAACTTATATCCCTATTCCTCTTTCACAGCACACTTTCTGACCATTTCAATGTTTACACATTTCCTAACACATCTCTTACTTCAACACTAAAAACAAAATGTACCTCTACTTCAAATCTCCTCAAATATATAATTACTTTCCTAAATACACTTCTCCAAGATGGGGATATCCACCCCAACCCAGGACCACCTGCTCCTACCCCCCGCAAAAACACTTAATACCTCTCCCCCCTTCCCTCCTTCCATCTCCCAGATCATTACAAACCTTCTCCTTAAATATACATAACCTATTAAATAAAATTACAGAACTACATTCCTGGATAGCTAAACCCCCCCCCATATCTTAGCTCTGACACCTGGTTGAAACCCCACATCACAAACACTGAAATATTACCTCCTGCCTACAACATCTTCTGTTTAGATAGAAGTGATAGCAGGGGTGGAGGTGCTACCATCCTCTACTTTGAACTCCTTAATCTCTCACCACTCTCCCTTTCTTTACCTAGCTGTGAGCCAGCTGAACTCCTCATTGCAAATTGTCACTTAAACCCAAATAAAAACATTGCCATCACGTTTACCTACATACCTCCTGGGAATAATATTCCTATCCTCGAGAACATTCTCTCCTGGCTTGCTCAAAATATTCTATATGAAACCATAATTCTTGGTGATGTTCACATTGATTGGACTAAACTCTCAACTACATCCCCTAGTAGGAGTCTCAACCTTCATGGCTTCCATCAACTCATATCATCTCCTACTCACCCTAACAAAAAAGCCAGCCCTGGACCTATCCTTGACTAGATTCTTATCTCTGATCCCAAACTCTATCATAACCTGGGCACACTCCCCAACTCTTAGTGACCACTCCCCTACCTTTATCCAAAGATTTTCAAAACATACTCCCAAAGACCACCTCTACAGAGATTGTCACAAACTCACCCATTTCAATCCTGATATTTTTTACCGCTGTCTAAAATAAAATAGTCCTTCAACACCTCCTCTAAATGAAGCAGTAGCATATTTCAATAAGATATTCCTAGACATACTCAACTCCTTGGCATCCATTAGAAAAGACAGAATTAAATCCAACTCCACCTCCTGGCTCACAAAACATACCCACTCCATAATGCATCAACGTGACAGTGTCTGGAAATCTTGGGTTAAAAATAAGTCCCCTATTCTACTTCTACGATGCAAAGAGCTTAAGAATCTGTCCAAAAAGCTTGTCAACAATAAGAAAAATGTCTTCACTTCAACCAAAATAGCCCACATAAACCCCCCCAAAAAAAACTTCTGATCTTCCTCTTCTGGCAATCCTTCTATTCCCAACCCCTTCCCATATCATACAGCTTCTGAAACTGCCACCTTCCTTAACAACTGCATCATAGAAACAATCCAAAAACTTACCCAAAATCGTATTCCCCTCCCCTTTTTCGTCTCCCAAAACCACCTTTCAATACCCTCTCCTTCAAGCCTGTTCCTATCTCCTTCATCAAATCTCTTCTTGTCAAACTTAAACCCTGTTCCCCCTCCACTGATAAACTACTTTCCTACTTTCTTAAAATAGCTGCTGAATCCACTGCCTACCCTGTCTCCATACTTATTAATCTGTCCATAACAGAAGCCTGTGTTCCAGATATTTGGCAATCTTTCTATACAATCCCTCTTTATAAGGGCGGAAATTCTACTGACCCTTCTAACTATAGGCCCATTGCTATCCTGTCCCCCATCTCTAAAATTCTGGAAAAATGTATTCACACCCAATTACTCAAATACCTACTTGACAATAACCTACTAACCCCCACCCAACATGGCTTTAGACCTCACCACAGCACCTCCACCACACTTCTTTCCTTCACCCAAACAGTAGCGGAAGCCCTGGACAACAACTTGTTAGTCTCCTGTTTATTCCTTGATCTCTCTAAGGCCTTGGATACGGTTTCTCAATCTAAGCTGCTAACTAAAATCTCCAACCTCTGTCTCTCTAGTTCCTCTATTAACTGGTTCTCAAGTTACCACTCCAAAAGGCAACAATTCATTCATTGGCAAACAGTTTTCTCTCCCTTCACTACATTCAACACCCGTGTTACACAAGGATCTATCTTAGGCCCCCCTTTTGTTCAATATTTTTACTAACAATCTGCACTCTGTCATCACTCTACACTCCTACAATATGTGGATGACTCTACACTAATCTCCACTGCCCCTAATATCCCTAATCTCTTAGCAATTACACAAAACACATTTTCTTCTGTGGAAACATGGCTCTCCGATAATCAACTTGTAGTTAACCCCAAAAAAAACTAAACTTCTTCTCTTCACTCCCAAATCAGTGGCACACCTCAAATCCTCAATTTCCATCACCTCATTAAGTAATACCATCATTATGCCTGAACCTCACATCAAACTACTTGGCATTATTATTGATGATGAACTGAAATATGATACACACATTCAACAGTGTATAAAAAAAACATCAGAAACTAGGTCTTTTCTATCGCGATCTGATATTTCTAACTCCTTCCTCTAAACTCTCCCTAGCTCAATCTCTTCTGTTACCCTTCCTACTGTATGCAGCCCCTATCTTCAATAACATTCAGTCTACACTACTATTCAAACTTGAACAAACATACAATAAAATTGTCAGATCTGTCACGAATTTACCCTTCAAGTCCCATCACTGTTTTACCCTTAAGGCACTACACTAGCCCGAATTCCCCATCCTACTACTCCTTCAACAATTGCATATTAACCCACTCTATCCTAAACATCCCTTTTCATGTCCCTCTATCTCTAATCTTATATCCTATTACAGCCCCTGCTGCCTATTATGTACTTCCGACAAACTTCTCCTTGGCATCCACAAACCCAGCAAAAATATTGGTAAGTCCCTTTACAAATACTCAATAGCTCATGCCTGGAACACAATTCCCCTGAATTTAAGAAGCATCTCCTAAAGACACCTGTTTAATCATGAACTTAAACAGTACCTACAAACTATCTGGTCCTGCCCATGTCAAACCCCCATATGTTAACTAATCCCAGTTGTACATCTGTTACATCTTTTTCCACTTATCACCACTTTTTTCCTACTTTTCTCTCTATCTTACCTCATTACAGGTAGTATTTGTAATCTCAACCACTTTGTCAGCCCATCTTTCTCTTGTCGAATACCATTAATATACCTCTAACGTTCTATGTCATTCCATTGTCCCACCCTTTATATATACTATTCCTAGTTTCCAGAATGTATATCTCAAATCTTTGTGTAACATTTGGTCTTCTGGTTATGTGCCTATACTTTAAATTTGTTTGTATTATTATCTGGAGTATTTGACCTTTTGTTCATGTTCTTATACTCTAACCTGGAGCTTTCTCCTTGGGTCTCCACTGAAAATGGGCCCCTGGCTCAGTTGGACTAACCTGGTTTAACAAATGTCAAACAAAGATAATAAATAATAAATACAGTTCAATGAGAAAGTCAAACAGAGAACAGCGGAGAAGAGAAGTACCATCTGGATGTTATAGACTTGTGAGTTTGTTCTTTGGAATTTTTATCATCTGCCTGAAATAAGTTTTGAAAATTCAGCTACTGTAGTTAGGACCTGGTAATTCTTGCAGTAAAAGACTAATAATGGAGACAGCAGGTCAGAAACAATTGGTGAAAATTGTGACACACAAGGTGAGGCCAACTCTCAGACACAGAAAATAGCATGGTATGCATTACATGCAAGTGCCCTCAACGTGACATGCAAATGAATGTCAAAATGCTACTGAGTGCTACTCTGTATGCAAATGAAGACAGCAAACATGGCATTTTTTGTATATTTCCAGGTAACGCCCATAGCTCCTTATGGTATCCAAATCTTTTTTGGGCGTTGCTTCATTAACTAAGCGACTTACAGGCTAATAATTAGCAATATTAGAAAGGGCAAGGACTTCTTGACAAAATTACACTGTAATTGTTAATCTACAATGTCCTGTAGTAGAGAAAGTCATCCCTGTTTGCCACTTATTATTCATATTTATGTTTATATTTTCACAACTGAGACACCTACATGCATCTTATGGAATCCCTGGGTTTTCAGATACTGGCTAAAGCTCTTGCCTCCCCTATAGTGCCTTTTTTAGTCGATGTTCCAAAAACCAAATTACCACCATAACAGCTATAAATAAATGCAATCTGAGGGTCATGCTGCTCAACGCTAGAAGTCTAAATCTCAAGATGCACTTGCTCAAACCACTTTTCAAAATGGAGAACATCGACATTTGTGCTGTAACAGAGACCTGGTTTAAAGCAGCAAAAAGCACCCCTTCGCTACCAAGCTGTAACTCATTCCACACCTTTTGGCCCCAGAACATGGACCAAAGCTCAAAAGGCAGTGGTGTCTCCATAGTCATAAAGGATATGCACACCTCCAAACTATTAGCTCAGCATGATGCATCTGAGATACTTCAGATTCAACTAACATTGGGTAAGACTGCGATTCAGGTCATAGCCTGCTATAGGCCCCCAATCACATCCCAAGACCTCTCACTCCACATTCTTAAGTACCCTGAAAACTATTAGGGTCCAACCCAACACGCTCATACTAGGTGACTTTAACTACCCCTCCATCAGCGAGGAAAATTACTCATGCACCATTACACTGGCCCAATGCTTCCTGGAATTCATCAATTCTAATGCCTTGGACCAGCTCATTCTTAACCCCCACTAGACGTAGCAATATCCTTGACCTGGTTATTACTAACATGGGCAACCATTGCTCTACACCAGTAGTCAATTCCTCCCTGGTTAGATCCGACCAAAACTAATCACCATGGAAATCCACATCTCTCCCATACCCCTCATAAAGGTAACACCATGAAAAAACTTCTCCAAAGCTGACTTTGGGCTCCTAAAATCAGAGGTTGCTAATTTAACGGCACCCATGTCAATGGAAAACATATGCATGACTGCCTAATCATACACCAATGCACTGTACGAACACGTACATAAATGCATGGAACTAGCCATACCCAACAGAACCAAGACGCTCTCCTCCAAAAAAAGGAAGCCAATCTGGTGGTCCCCTGCCATTAATAAACTCTACAATAGAAGGAAGAAACTGTTGCAGAAAAAGGTGAAGTCTCAAGACTGGAAAAACTCCCTTATTAGCCTCAACAAAAAGTTGAGATCCCTCATCAAAACCTCTAAAGCCAGCTATGAAGGCAAAATTGCAGCACACACTAAAAACAACCACAAAGCCTTCTATAGTTATATCAAGAATCTCCATGGCAATACCCAGGTTTGCTCTGAGTTACTGCACAATGGTACCTCCTATAATGAGCCAACAGATATTGCCAACATACTGGCTGACAGATTCAGTGTAAACTTTACCCCTCTTCCCCCAATGACCAATCACAATACCAGAGGAATGCCAGGCACACAGCATTACTGCAGCACAGGTTAAAGCTGCAGTGTCCAAGGCCAAGAATACAGCTTCCATGGGACCTGACAATATCCCTGGATGTGTTCCACATGAACTACAAAGTGAACTGACACCACATCTGTGTGCCCTGTTCAATCACAGCCTCACCTAAGGCTTTGTCCCTACCGAATTGTGCACTGCTACAGTCATCCCTCTCCACAAAGGGGGTGTGACTACAGACCCTGGGAATTATCACCCCATTAGCCTGAGTCTGATAAGTAAGGCTATGGAGTGTATCATCATGGACCTAATTAACAAAAATACAGGGAATCTCCAAACTCTAGATCCTACTCAATTTTGTTTTGTGAAAGGTAGATCATGCCAGCTCAACCTGGTTGACTTCTTTCTGTCAGTCACCAGTGATGCGGATGAGGGCAAGGCAGTTCATACAGCCTACCTCAATCTGACCAAGTCCTTTGATACTATTCCCCACTCAGGAATTACTGATAAACTCACCAAACTAGGCATCAACCCCTACATCACTAGGTGGGTTGCAAATTGGCTCACAGATAGAATCTACAGTGTGAAAGTAGCGGACTCCAAGTCAGACTGTCAACCAGTCACGAGTGGAGCCCCACAGGGATCGGTCCTGGGTCCTCTCCTGTTTGGCATCTACTTTTCAGAAGTCCAGGCCAACACGGAGGGACTCTGGCTGACCAAGTTTGCAGACGACTGCAAGCTGGGAGCCATTATTAACTCCCCAAGTGATGCAGACGTCCTACAGAAAGGCTTCACTCAGCCCAATGACTGGTGTCAAAACCATGGCCTTAAGCTTAATGCCAAAAAATGCGTCATCTCCTTTGGGAAAAACTCAGATCCTTCTAATTACCTCATCAATGGGAGCCCAATGAACACTGAAGGCATTATAAAAGATCTGGGGGCACAGATTGACAGCAACCTCTTCTTCAACCACCACATTGCCACTGTGGTCAGAAAGTCCTTCTGTGTGTCATATCTCATTACCAAGGGTTTTGCATCCAGGAAGAAAGAGGTCATCATCTCTCTCTACTCTTCCCTCATTAGGCCAATCATCAAGTATAATGCCCCATTTGGCATATACCTCACTAGACATATGCAACAGATGGAAAGGCCACAAAAGTACCTCATGAAGAGGATGCTAGGCCTTAAACACATGTCCTACACAGACAGACTCAAAAACTCCAGCTATTCTCGGTGTCATATCGTCTACTAAGAGGCGATCTCTGCTTGACTTACAAAGCCATGTCTGACCCTGCTCTGTTAGAAATGCTACATCTAAGGAAATCCCAATCACCCCACACCACATGCTCCAGAGACCTCAACCTCATACTGGAATCAACAGAACATGCTGGAGGGACAAGTTCATAACCCAGGGACTGCCCATGCTCTGGAATAGACTTCCCATACTTGTCATCAAGCAGAGCACCTCATTGGCCCTCTTCAAGAGGAATCTTGATGAGTGGATGGGAAATAGAAAGTTCACCCCAGGATCACTCCAGTGGCTCTACTTGATAGAGGTACTGGGAACTAAAGTCGGGTGGCACGATCCCAGGGCACTTCTATGTGCTAGGCTTGTAAAGGCTCCAGGGCCATTAGCCTAGTACACACCTATGAACATATGAAATGATGTGAAATACCATGGTGGGAGACAATGGCCAATTATACCACAGTATACTGAAGATATTGCTGGTTGTTTATTAGTAATTATGAAAATAAGCAACATTTCCATACGTACTTAATATTTAAAAAAAAAAGTGACTTACGAAGTACTGCATGGCATCGTGACACCTTAATTGTTATTGACAAAAAATGTCACTGATACGTGCACTGTAAAACACACATCTTATTTTCTTTGTAAATTGCACATCTTGAGAAATATTCAGTGTTATTCATACTGATAATTGCAGAATAAAGCATATGCTTTCATATTTCTACAAATAACTTAATAAAACATGCACTCAGAAGAATTTCTTATTGTCATGTGTAAGCTTATGCCTGGTTAACAAAACTTTTCTGACAATATGTGTCTAGGTTATACAGTTTCTAAGACATGAACATTTGTGACAGTTTAGCAAAAATATAATTCTGGTTTGTACACATTACATTACAGAATTTATGAAGAGACTATGAATGCATTGGCCATTATCACTGTAAAAAATATTTGATACTAACATTGCAATTTGTATAATTTTAATAGCCTTTATTGTTCACAAAATATTTACATCTGTTTATCTTATGGTTTCTAAGTTGATTTTTCTGAAAATGCTCTGGAGTATAGGATGTGTATACGCTGCTAGAGGTGTGCCATTCCACACCACATGGGTATTATTACGGTGATGGTAGCCATTCAAAATACGTCAGTAGCCACTCTGGATGCTGGTGTCTTTAACACTGTAAAATGCCAGATTCTACATCAGAGGCTGAGATATGATCACATCCATGACCCAGACACAGCTGACCACTACTATGTCCACACAAAGATAACACAGGAGTTGGTTGTCTGATGCTGTCTTCCCATGGAATCAAAGGGAGGACATGGAATGTCGACACCAGTGAACACAGTGGGTTGTGTGGCTTTAAATATTCTTGCTATGAGACCTTTCAGTACCCAACTGGGCAAAGGACAGGAGTTTCAGAGAACCAACCAGTTCCTCTGTGTAATCTTGATGCATATGGAGAAGCATTATAACTCCCAAGGAAAGCAGAGGAGTGAAACACCAACTAACAGGCATTTGCCCGTTTCCCCAACATAATGAGGGTCACTAACTACACCAACACTGTCATCAAGGCCACACCTGGACCCCATGGCATCTAGCATATTAACCAGAAGGGTTTCCACTCCATCAACTGCCAAATGGTGTGCAATGCACACAGCATCACATAAAATGTGTCTGTGTGATATTTCAGGTGGTTCCTATGATTCCCATGTTTGGCACATGTGATCTATAGCAGTGCTTCTTGCAAGAAGACTTTTAAGACGGTCATCTATGCTGCTAGATAGATACACACATGCTACACAAATTACCAACCCTAGAGCCCTTGACTATGCCTGAAATAATGATACACAGCAGACTGCTCATAATCATCTTTGCTATTGTGTATTACAGGTGATACTTACACTTTGGAGCTATGGCTGACAAACTTTCTCCATCAACAGACCCCAGAAGGAAGAGATGAACAACACTGCACTAGTGCAGACATAGAGCCTTACTATGTATACTCGATTCTCACTTCTGTTGCGTTGATACAGATAAAGGTGCACTGCAGTAATCTTCTGAGATGTGCATCAATCTACCTGTAGTGTGTGCCTTACTACACATGATGCTAGACAGAGAGTTACAGCAAAGGAAAGCCATAACACTGGCCGACACTGATGTGCCTGTAGTGGAGGAGACAAAGGACAGAGCAGCTGTGGCAGGCTTCCATGCAAAGCAAAAATGTAGGTGTAGTATATATCTTAAGGCATTGGTAAAGAGGTGGAGTTTAGTCAACAACTAGGGGCCATGGCAGGACAAACACAAAATAAATATTATGCATGCATTTACACTTCCAGGCTATACAATTCAGTGCACTGACTGGCTACACTGTGCATCATATATTACCTAACTCACCTAAGCCAGGTAGTGGGCAGGCTGCATTCATCCTCACTTGTACAGCTGGAGGTCAAAGTGGCATGGAAAGACATTAACATAGGTGGAAAGATCATGAAAGGTATGGCAATGGTTTAAGCTTTATGCAGTATTAGGGATTATGCCCTCAGGTGATGGTGAGAAATATCAATGGTCGGAGTGCTGGCCAGATATACCAGCTGTCTGCAAAGACAGGTACAGAGGCATGTGCATCAGGGGAGGCCACAGTGTAGGGGCTCTTGATGCAGGACTTTGGCTATTTTCCCTGCTGTATGGCCATGACAGATGGATGGCTCTCACTTCAGCCTGTCCAGCTATGGATATGAATCATTTGGTGGGCATCTACTCAGAAGGGTACCACTGGCGAACTACAACTCCATGATTATGATGTGTGGCCTGAGGTCACAGTGGAGCAGAACAAATGATGCATTATCCACAGGTCTTTCCATGGCCATGGGTGGAGATAAGAGTTGAACCATATGAATACTGTCCATATCCATGTATATGACAATGGTCGGAGGAGGACAGTGGAATCAGTAAAGTGCCATCAACATGTATGGCCATGACCAAGGGTGGAAGCAACAGAACAGTGTCATCCACATCCATGTGAATGGCCACTGTCAGGTGTGGTTGCAGGTTTACCATCATAATATTGAATGACAAAATGTCTAACTATCATTTGGTTGAAAAATTAGATCCCAACCCAAAACATTGAATTGTCAAAATGTCTACAATCATTACATTGACAAAGCAGTGAGATCAACTCCACTATTTTGCAGATGGGCTATGCCCCCTGGCACCCCCTCTACCCCCCTACTTAAATATATCAACTCTGAGATCACACTACAGTGCACAAATGGGCAAATTCGATAATTTCGACATTGTGAGTTTAGACTAATTTAATTTCAGCATTTTGATCATTCAATATAGTGTGTTCAACCAATTCAGTTTGAACCATTTGTCATTCAACATTCTGATAGTAAACCGTGGCTGCAATACTTGGAGGCAGGCATGTGAGTAACGCAGCCATGCTCACCTGCAGTCTTTAACCCACTCCAACACCTTGCTCACCTGCAGTCTTTAACCCACTCCAACACCTTGACTATGCCTGACATATACAAGGAGTTGCAGGGACCCACTAATGTCCGCTAAGTGGTAAGCCATTCCTTGCAAAGACCGGAGAGAATCAAGGAGGTTATGGACATCAGGCACACTGTGCACTTCTGCCATGGCCCAAATAGCATTCATCTGTGCCTGGATCATAGCCCTGTACATTCACTGATTGATAGTCAGGGTAACACAGATCTCAAGGGATATCTGTGCCTTAAATCATCGATGGTGCCCATGTACAACTCCCCAATGCCATGTGTGTACACCATACAGGTTGTGTATCCTTCACATGCTGTCAGGGTTTTTGCTGCCAGATGAACATGGACAGAACATCCTTCAATAAATCTGGTGATGCAGACAGACCATCCTGGACCTCTGCAGTCCCACAGCCATGGGGAGGAGGAATTTTCTCTCCACTGTTATTGCTGCTGACAGTTTTACTAGGTCATCTGACTCTGTCATGTGCACAAGACCATCAATGTCAGCCTATACAGATGAGCTCAGGCATGTGCAGACCCATACTGCTGTCCCTCTTTCAGTGGAACCGGAGAGAGCATGTGGACGTGGATAACATTACCATGTGAACGTTGGTCTATGGGTAAGCTCCACTATTAACTACACATTAAACAGACACCTGCATGCCTGGAATTTACACAGACTATGAATACATTTATGCCAGTTGCAGGATGTGTTCACTGCTGTCCTGAAGTCCCTGAGTAACAGAAATAAGTATAGTATGAGTGAGTGAGAGTCCGTCAAACAACTCTTCTGTACATCCGCCACACACACGTGGCCAGTCATTACTTATGCTGTAGATTTCTGAAGTCGAAGCCCACATGCTGCTAGTTGACAGTAAAGCATGTGATAAAGTCTGTTTACACTAGATTGAGTTTGCTATCAAAGTGCAACATGACTGGCAATCACTTACCTGGGGCATCTCCAACAAACACTCCGGTACCTCTGCCAGTCACACTTCCACAACCAGACCTCCTGTTTGAATCGGTGTCCTGATGGTCTCACCTTTGAGAGATATTACGAACTGCTCTGTCTCTATGAGCGGGTGGTGTGTTATAGAGCAACTCTAGTGGCAGACCTGACAGAAGCACGTCAGCTACCCTCTGATGAATCTGCTGCACTGTGCAGTTGTGCAAGTCAACAGCACTTATCTGCTGCATCATGTTCTGCCACACATGGTCCCTGAAGGCCTTATCTGATTTATACATCTCCAAGATATACTTGTCATGTGTCTGTAGGGACACCAGCAGAACATGTAAGAAATATACAGCACAAGAACCAATGTGCTTTCATCCTTTCAGCACCATTACAGTTACAGAATACCTGTGCAAACACACATGGATCAGAGTGTGAATGGAGAACTGTCCATTTTACACAACACCCAATAACACACTGCATAAGCTCTCATGCCTGTTTCCCCTGGTCTGGGCAGTTGTGAAGCATGGATGGCTGCCTCCCCCATCAGAAGAAAAATGAATGCGCTGCCTGATCCCTTAGATTTGCTGTTTGGACATGCCCCCCACCCCCACCCCAGCATTGCAGTATCTCTTGCCTGTTCTCTATGTTTGCCAATCTGCCACCCACAGTCTGCTAGAGTCCCGCCAGCGCCACTGACGTGTTAGGCCTCAGTAAATCAGCATGCCGATGACAGCTGCATGAGGCAAGCATTTATCCTGGAATTGTACCTGCGATGTGTTATACACTAGCAGTACTGCAGTCTGCTGTAAATATCCCACACAGTTTGGTTTCATCAAGAGAAGGTCATGCCTGTTAAATCTGGTTGACTTCTCTTTGAAAGTCACCAAAGCCATGGACGAGGGGAAGATGGTGCACACTGCCTACCCTGACCTGGCCAAAGCTTTCGATACTATTCCCCACTCGGGTATAACAGATAAACTTTCTCATCTAGGCATCAATCCATATGTTACCAAATGGGTAGGAAACTGGCTCACCGAGAGAAACCATCTAGTCAAAATAGAGGAAGCCACCTCAAGCAGTACACCTGTAATAAGCGGTGTACCCCAGGGATTGGTCTTGTGGGCTCTGTTTGGGATATACTTTTCTGATGTGCAGGCCAAAACCAATGAGCTATGGCTGACCAAGTTTGCAGATGACTGCGAGTTGGGCACTGTCATGAATTCTACTAGTGATGTGGACATCCTCCAAGAGGGTCTCACCTAAACAAATGAATGGTGCCAGAAACATGGCCTCAAACTGAATGCTAAAAAATGTATCATCATCCTCTTTGTGGAGAGTGATGTCCCCACAAATATTAATAACAAGGTCTTCAGCACGAAATCAGTTGTGAGAAACTTAGGCAGACAAGTTGATAGCAAAATGACTTTTGACCACCATATTGTCTCAATTGTATGGAAAGCTTTCTACATGCTCCACCTCATTAGTTAGGGTATCTCATCCAGGGACAAGATGGTCATAACATCCCTGTATTCTTCCCTTATAAGACCCATTATTGAGTACAGTGGGAATCAGAGATTAGGGAGAGACAAAGTACAGTTGTGTAAACTTACCATAAATGTAGATGTTTGAGTGTATTCACTGTTGCAGTCATCACATTTGGGTTATCTGCTTGTAGTAGCCCTTAGTCGGCCTGATTAACAAAGTCTTGGGTCCTGCATCAGTTGCTGTCTCTTCTTCCATGACATCAGGTAGTCAGGGGTATAAAACATGCAGCCGACGCCATTATATCAGTTTTTCTTGCCCCAGATGTCAGGTGCCCCCTTAATGGGAAGCAATAGCCAAAAGAAGTCAGTGGGCTGGTGGGAGGGTAACCACGACTGCAAAAGTGAATACACTCGAACATCTACATTTATGGTAAGTATACACAACTGTACTATGTTCTTCGTATTTCACTGCTGCAGTCATCACATTTGGGTAGATTCCCAAAGCTAAGGATGGGAGGAGGAATTAAGATAGCATTAGGACCAGCTATAAGGCCCTGCAAGACTGCAGTGGCAAAGCCAGCTCTGGATTTAGAGAAAATTGGCAAATGGTAATGCTTGGTGAAAGTATGTACTGAACTCCACGTAGCAGCTTCTAGGATGACCCTGGTAGGGACACCTCTGAGAAAGGCTGTAGAGGTAGATGCAGCCCTGGTTGAATGGGGTCTGATCCCCTGTGGGATAGGTTTTCCATGGAGCTTATAGCAGAAATGAATGCAATGGCCTATGCATTTAGAAATGGATGGCTTTGAAATAGCCCTCCCCTCTGCCCCTGCATCAAATGCCACCAGCAGTTGTTCAGAGTTCCTTTGAGGTTTAGTTCTGTCCAAGTAAAATCTAAGTTGTCTGTGCACATCTAAGGAGTGCAGTATCTGTTCTACTTTGTTCTGTGGATTAGGAAAGAAGGTTGGCAAATGAATAGACTGATTAAGAGCCACACTAGATACCACCTTGGGCATGAAGGAGGGATTGGTTCTGAGGGACAACCTGTCCGCATGAAAGATGATGAAAGGCTCCACTGTCATAAGGGCCTATAATTCAGATACCCTTCTTGCTGAAGTGATTGCTAAATGGAAGGCTGTTTTCCAAGAAAGGAATATTAAATCTGCACTAGCAGCTGGCTCAAAAGGAGGAAGAGTGAGTTTCTCCAATACAATGTTAAGATCCCAGGTAGGAGTTGGGGCTCTCCTGGGTGGTCTTAAATTTTTGGCCCCAATGAGGAACTGCTTGAGCAGTGGATGAGAGAAGAGGGGAGGTTCTGTGTTATAATGAGTTGAAATGGCTGAGGCGTGAATTTTGATGGAGGAAAAAGAAAGGCCCTTGTGAAGCATCTCAGTTAAATATTGTAGAATCTGAGGTAAATTGGGTGCTGCTGTGCTCATCCCTAGAGACTGGTTCCAAGCACAGAATATTTTCCATTTTTCAGCATAAGATTTCCTAGTACTAGGCCTCCTTGCCTCCAAAATTATATCCATCACTTGTTTACTGAGGTATGGTAAAGGAGAGATTAGGTAATTAGCCAGGCTGCTAGGTTTAGGGTTTGGAGCGGAGGATGCAGAATCTGGTTTTCCTGCTGAGACAACAAGGTAGGGATCTGAGGCAGGTGCCATGGGGCCAACAGCGGCACACTGCACAAGAGAGAGTACCAGCAGTGTTGACGTGGTCAGTCTGGTGCAATCAATATTGTCCTTGGTTTGTCCTGTTTGATCTTTAGTAGTACTTTGGAGAGGGGAGGCAGAGGAGGAAAGGCTGGCACCTCAGCAACGTAAACATCTACTGCCAATCATTAGCAGACCGGAGTTCCGCTCTGGCGACCCCTAACTGGGAAAAGCCAAAAGAAGAACAACATAAAATAAGTAATTCATGTGTATTCTCATTACTTTTGATTCTTTACTGGCTATTTTTTGTGCTCTTTTCTCATAGTTTACCTTCACTGTCATCTCCGCACCTCATGGCTCCAATTATTATTCTCTGCAATCCCGGTTCTGACACCATGTCGCTCTCCTACTTTGGACAGAGTAAAAGAGTTTCTGTGGGTTCTGTTCAAGCAGCTTTACTTTATACAAACACACAACGACAGAAGTTTACTGACTTTAACTTAAGTAACTTGCATATAAACTAAGCGCTGGAATCATACATGCTTACTCTCTGGCTGCACTCTCAAAATGGCTCTAGGAATGGCACGTGCTTAACATTTACACAAGCACATTACATCTTTGACATGCTTCTTAAAGATACAAAACACAGCATGTGCACTCTGATCTGCACTTCCTTTCTTAGCTAATTTCTTCCAATCACTTCTAACCACTATTTGCTTAATTTGTGCACTCTTACTATCATAAATCACTGTTGGAAGAAATTTCTTGAGACAGCCATGTACTGCTTTAGTCCATATAAAATCTTCTTCCATTTTATAATGAAATATTCTGCATTATTATTATTTCCCTTAATGGCTTGCATCCAAATTTCTCTTTATCCTGTGTACTTTTTATTTGTACTACCATCATCTTTTCCACTTTGATCTATAGCCATACAGACTCAGTCTGGCCTTAAAATTTTAATCCTCTTGCAATATTATTCATCTTATCACATTTAACTCATGCCCTTTCCCCTTCAAAATAAATTCACTTCTTATTAGTTGTCATCTACAACTTCTCATCTGGTTGATGAAACATTTAGCCTACATATAATGACCAAAGGAACTGTAACCATGTTCACTGTCTTTATAGTATGCATATCCATGACCATAACCTTGCAATGTCACACTTCAGCAATTATCTTCTGTTTAGTCTCCTCAACCATGTCTTAAGCTGCCTTGACAGTTTGCTTAACCTATATCCCAAGTATTTCATTTTATCAAGTCCCAATAAATATTGATACCACTGAACTTGTGTATATTCACACATTTTCCCCTTTGCTTTCTTTGTTTCATATTTATTTTGTATCCTAAAAATGTCTGAAACTGTTTCAGAATATTCCACAGTACCAAGACAGCCAAGTTTTGAGTTTCAATTTAAAATGTAACCACTGCATATATGTTCACTGCTTTTATTACTAATACCTTGAATTAAAATGCAGTTATAATTCTGCCACTTACCCTACCCAGTTATTCCTCATGATGCTAATATGCCTGCCGGGTGTACCAGTGCTGTTTTTCCCCTTTGCAGTACTTCAGCATTTTCTTGTTCAGTGCCTGACAGATGTTGCCACTGCATAGGTGCTTACTGGCTTAGTCAGACTCCCATTTCTTAATGCATGTGCCTGTGGTAATGTCATTCACTGTGCCAGTTAAGCCAGGAATAGCTTCATTACAGTTGCCATGCCAATGCTATGCATCACTATAGTGAGGCTTCATTTTCTAGCTGGGCTAATACACCAGTGATTGCTTGTCCGTTGTCTATTCATGCTGTTATTCTTAGGCATGCTCTGTGTGTGAGTACTGTGATACTCCTCCATGCGTTCACCACTGTGTGTTTTGCAACTCCACATGTGCCTACTTTCCACAGGGTTGTACAGTTCATCTGTATATTTTATTATTTCATCCTTTGCTCTCTACTGCACACATATACACACTTAACATCCTAAACAGTGCCACTGCCCTACATAACTGACAGGGGCACAGCCATTCATATCCCCCAGTATTCATGTCTATTGTTCTCCAGGCATTTATATCACCACTAATCTGCTGACTGGATCTTTCACCTTCCAGGGCCAGCTATATGAAAGTGTACCACATCACAGTCACCACTGACATTTTTGTCCCGTTTTCTTTCTTTCTTCTTTTTATTGTTTTTTTCTTTGTTGTTTTAATTCCTTCCCTTTATGTTCATTTACTCTGCAGTGTCAACCATTGAGCAGTATGTGGTGCCGCAGCAACCATCACCCCTGCACCAACAGGATCCTTAGTAGTCCCCTGTCTACAGGATGAAGACATTCAAACTGTGGAAGGCAACCTGGTGAGTTCACTGGTTGTCTCAGGAGCTGTCTCTTCAGTGGGGAGTAGAAGCTCCTCGTGAGCAAGTGGCTCTGATGTGTCCTCAGGTCACCTGGAAGGAGGTGCAGTGCATTTAATATGAACTTCAAACAAACATATCCTACCCTCCCCCCCTTTATTTATTTATTTTTTTTACAGTGTAATTCACCCTTCTTACCGCTTTCTCTACAAACAATCTTATTCTCCTTGTCATGAAAGGAGATACTGGCAGCCCAGCCATCTGGAATTTTGTAAATAATTATATGTCTTTTGTGAATATCAACATGATTCATATGCTTGTGTTACAACTGTATTAGAACTGTACATTATGTTTATATCAAACTGCTGGTACAGAGGCATGTGTTGTAAAGGTATTTTACAAAGAAGACATATTTTGTAAAGTACTGAGCTAAAAATGTAACCACTGCATGCCCTATTGGAATAGAACAGAAATGTACCTGCACTACTGTAACTGCTTAGATGTATATATTTTAACAGTGGAAACTGAACTACGTGAGGTTAGTTTCAGAAGAAAAGCTAAAATAAATTACTTTATAGCCACATAATAAAAGGATGCTTTATCTTTCAGTTTCAGTGCAGAAACATGCACAATGTCTAGAACTAGAAGTTCTTTTTACAGTCTTGGAAGTGTTTACTGTTTTATGACTTCCAGGATCTGCCTTAGATCCAAGACAAGCCCTTGTTTATTTATTTTTACAGGTAGATGCTAAATGCTACCAGCTGGCATCAATGGTTGTTTTGAGCCTGGGAACTGAAGTCAGATGACAGGAAATGATGTCATTCTGCAAGTATCCCAGCAGTAATATTTGAGATATTAGTTTGGACATCTGGGGGGGGGGGTATTCTGTATTTTGTCTTTGAGCATCAGCTGGAAGACTCATTCACCACATCTGCCTTGCCTGCTCTGTAAGTAAAGTTAACTAGGGTATAGTAATTCTCTTAGATTCAGTCAAGAATATAGTGAAGTATAGTTTAGAGCTTTTCTTTATTTGAGACTGTACTGCAATGTTGTTTTAAATATTTCCTGTGATTTTGAACTCTGATCTTACTATGATTATATACCAAGTATGTTCTTGTTCTTTTATTATTAAATGTATTTAAAACATTTAATTGTGGCTGACATTTGTGAGACATATTTAAATTCTGAGAGAGTACTTACATATTTATTTGATGACACTGTGTAGGCCACTCCTAATAGCCTTACTCTTGGTCAAACTACCATTTGTATTGATTGTAACATTCAACAGCAAAATTGGACACCCTTTGTAAAGGGCCTTAAAGCAGCTGATAAAGAGTTAGCTGGTGGCAGTAATAACTACCTTATAGTCTGAGCAGAACAGGGCATAGCTAGTAAACCTGTGTCAGCCTTTCCCAGGTGTGTGTGTGCACAAATCAAATCTCAAAGAGTATGTGTGTCAGCTACTTGGGCAGAGACACGAAGCACTGGTGGGACAGAGAGGGTGCTTGCGATCTTGGCTTGGTCACTCAGCTGAGAACTCAACTCTATAGCTGTGCCAGTGGGAAGTCTTATTGGGGATCTGGAGGAATAGGGAGAAACCAGTCCCGGACTGACTGTGGTCTCTGTGTGCTCTTGAGGCAAACTGCACTTGATGCAGAGTGCTGCATCTGAAAACACTGTGCATGTACTTGTCATCCTCCCAATGTACATCCCCCAGCAGTGCTAGTGGTGAGGACTGAGGCTCCTTAATTACTGGGCCAGTGGTTGGGCGTCACACTAAATAGTGCAGTACAATCCCATTATTTACAATTCCTCAGAACTGCACTGCCATGCATTCCATATTGCCCCCACTGCCATGCATTCCATATTGCCCCCACAAACATTTCAACTGCTTTTTCTCTTTGCATCTTTGTAACTTCCTAATATTCCCCATAGAACATTCCCTTGTTGATTTCCTGAAAATAATCATATGTGTACACTTCCTGAACTTGTTTCAGAATGTTTACCTTCTACACTCAAAAGTATACCTCATTACTATCTGTACAGTTTTTTATTTCACTGCTTAGACCTCTTTTGCCCCTCTCTATCCAATTTGTCGAGCTTCTACTTATTTGAACTTTTACTACTTCTTTTATACAAAACTTTTTCTTTCTCTACTAAATTTTACCAAGTTTTTCTTAGTTTGTTCTTGGTAGTCAAGTTGTTGGAATGAACTTCCCGTTTCTCTACTTGTTATTTAAAAGGTCTAGCTGTAAGACAAAGTCCTGTTATTTCTCCTCTGGTGAGAGAAAACAAAGTAGGCAGTTTTGATTTCTAAGAGATGGTTTATAAGTGTAATTGCTACTGGCTGTTGATTTCTGAGATGTTGAAATCCTTGGCACTTGTTTTAAATCCAATTGCTGTTGATTTCCAGGCATTCCAACCCATCTGCTGCTGTTTTCCCAGACCTTGCAACAACTAGATGTTTCCTTCTATTGATTTATTTGCTCTTCACCGGTTTAAGTTATTCTAACCATCATCTGATTAAAGTTCTTTTTATCTTTATGTTGTCAGTTGAAGACATTTCTATGTTTAAGTTTACTTTAAGTTTTCATTCAAACCCTATAACAAGTGGTTTATGTGTTTAAAGCTCTTTTTAAGCTAGTATTTTATGACACCTTCCAGTTAACAGATGCACTGTATTTCTGCTAACTGATCCAGCTGTTAGAATTAAACTAGGCGTTTTCTTCTGATAAGAGATGACAGAACCAGGCTGGCTGGTTCAAGTGCACCGACTCTTGTTGAGTCAGTAAAACTGCTACTGCTAGTTGAGTTCTTAGAGTGTGAGTTTTTTCTTTTTCCTTTTTGTTTTTTTTGGTTTTTTGAGTAAAAAAATTTGGGCAATTAACTAACAACTATCTAAAGAAATTTGAAAACACTTCTGTGAGGAAGGCAGAACACCACTAGATACTGAACAATAATACAGGAATTATAGTTGATTGATGAGGGTGGTGAGTAGAGTGGATCTTGACACAGTCTCTTTGCCGAATTGAAAAACAGGTTTCATTTATTTAATGAGAGCTGGTGATGCTTTCTTCTGCTAAAAGATACCACGTTTGTATTATTCTGTTTAGGGTGACCTGCAATCTGTAGGTACTGGAGGCTGAAGATTTGACTAAAACTGGAACAACATACACTAGTTTATGGGTGAGCATATACTTAGTGATAGCCAAGTGACATTCTGGAATTTAAGTCCAATAGCTGGGTAGCAGTGTTGAGATGGGCAAGAGTTCTCTGCAAATTAGATCAGTAAATCTAATATAAAATAATAAAAACGTAAATCCCCAGTTTTACATACTCAACTCTAACAAAACATACCAAGGTAATTGAAGGACACAAGATGAAGACTACAGGAATACTTAGCAACTTTTAAATTGCACTGAACCAAACAGAATTTGCATTAGAAATATTAAATAGTAGTTGGATACAAATTTATTTGCCCAGTTCCAGAGAAGAGGTCATTCTATGACTGACTTTGAATAGTGGCAAGTTATGTGCCAGATCCCAGCAAAAATAAGTTATCTGCAGAAAGTGTGAGGAACAGTATAGCAAACTAGCAGAAGTTTGCAAATGTTGATAAAGAAAAAAAGCAGGCCTTCAGAAAAGAAAGAACGATTGGTCTGACAAAGGAAAGCATGTGCTGCAAGTTATCTTAAGCATTTTATTACTAAGGTAGCACCTAAACCATTTTCGGTTGTTCAGGCTGAGAACAGATGTTCACCACATCAAATACACATTCAAATCAATAAGGAACACCTAAGCAAGGTAGTCTTTGCACATACTGAAGCAAAATATATTTATGATTTAATACAGCTCAGTATTGGTGCCAAGGCCTTACTGAAAGTCAGGCTGCAAGTGGGAAAGGCCATTTTTTAAAATCTATTTGAATGCATACTTTTTTAGCACTTTAATTTATATATTGCTAAAGTAAGTAAGCTTGACACAGGTCTTAGATAATTTACCGAACATGAGTAAGTTAGATTTTGGAATGACTTTTGTTTTCTTCCAAAGACAAAGATTTGTGCTGGAGCAGAAATGTGGACTGAATTGAAGGCTAGTGCTTTAAAAATAATCAATCATGACTTTTTTTAAGAAGAGGCCCATTGCAGATATTTGGGAGCATTATCAACTTGATCAAATTGTGAAGGAGTTCTTTAAGTTCCTAAGTTGTAACTTTAAGAAAAAGGAATAAGTGAATAAGACGGTTGTTGTTGTTTGTCTTTTCGGCTTTTTCCCGGTAAGGGGTCACCACAGCGGAACTCCAGTCCGCTAATGATTGTCAGTAGATTTTTACGAAACGCCGAGGTGCCAGCTCAATGCCAAACCTTCAACGAAGGCATGCCCATTTACACACACGTCTTTCAAACGCTACCCAACCGCGGAGAGAACATGCAGACTCCACACAGAAGGCACTCCCAAGCCATGCCGAGAATCGAATGGGAGAACCTCTTGCTGTGAGGTAACAACACTACCTCCGTACCACCGCGGCTACAAGTGAATAAGACGGTGAGTAAGCAAAATTGGTATTTGTGACGTGGGTGCTTGATGGAGAGAGAGCTGGAGTGACTGGGCTATACAGAGATTGACAAACTAATTTTATTGCTGTATGGATATGATTATCTACAAGAGGGATGGCTAACTTTGGGCCAGAACTTTCTTTTACTTCATTCCATAAAACATTTGGTTAACCAAATGAGTTACTGCAGACTAAAATTATCTATCTTACTGCCAGTTTGGCAAGGCTATCTAGCTACTTTATAAAATTTTTAATTCAAGGGTAAATATTCCCATTTAATCTAATCCAAATTTTGTCGATTTCTTGCAGTTTACCTTAGGCATTTTTTTTTTTTTTTTTAACAAAGGAGAGCCTGTATCTCTAACTCTGCTAGTTATGGCTTAAGAAAATGAGGTAATGAATTAAGCATAGATAATGAAATATTGTCTAAGGCTGAAGTAATGTCCTTGAAGGAACAGACCAGAGATCAATCTGTACAGACTAGTATTTCAAGAAGGAAAACAATCTTCAGAAGTGCAGAGAGAATGGTTAGTCTGGTTGAGTACTACACTAAACTGCCACAGACTTAAAATGGGGTTTGGGTAGGTTTACTGTTGCAGCTGACTTTAACACTTGCGTTTGGGGGCTGAGAGGAGAGGGTATACAGAAGAATGTGCCCTGTGTAGAACGTTACGGAGAGTGCACACCTCACTAGAAACTGTGTGTGAAATTATACATATGTATGTCTGTTTTGTGCATTTTTAAACTTTATAACATATATATATATATATATATATATATATATATATATATATATATATAAATACATACACACATATATACACACACACACATATATCTTGGTGCTTTTTGAACTCTGGGTACTTGATTTGAGCCAATATGCAGTCTATATCCTTAACATACATAACTAGCGAACTGCTGGGATACATCTTCCTGCAGTTCTAATATTCGGAACTAGCCTCATAGTTCACTTTAGTAAAAAAATACCCTCATATAAGATCAAAGATACCTTCAAACCTAACTTCTACACCACTAGCTGCCAATTACTGCATCAGAAGACATTAGTTTGAAAGGCTGGGAAATTAATAATTATTGTTAGCAGTGATAAAAATAAATCAGTACAGGTACTTTTTGTAAATGTGACCAGTCTTACGAACCAGTGTATATCATCTTAAGAGCACTTACACTATTAGGCCTCTCCCCAGTAACACTCCTTTAAATATAAATACTATTTACATGAGCTGTCATCAGCTGGCATGCAATGCCTTCAAAAATTCAGTTTAGTTAAACATTCTTTTAACTATGGAACAATGAACTGCAACAAAAAGTGCGTACAACTTTTCATAACTTTACTAATAGCTCAGTTTCCTAATTAATATCAAAACATTGGTTAAAAAAGTGGTGCCTTTTACTACATTCAGTCTATTTTATGCACAGTTGGGTGCAGATTATTATTTTTATTTTACATATACCCATGTATAAATAAATTCCAATACAGCCGCAGTCTTTTTTTTTTGTTGTTGTTCATTAAATCAGTTTCTTCTAATAAAGATAAAATCCTTTGCCTGCCTGGGTTCATTAAAATGCTGCTTCTACATGTGAGGCTTATTTATGTTCATGCTGAGAGGTGCAAACCAAGTTAGGAGTTTTCTTTTCCAATGGTTATTCAATAACTGGATATGCACACCAGCTGTTCTTCAGCTGTTAATTTTTCATTTACCTGAAAAGAATTTAAATGATAACCACATATCTGGCACTCAGACAAAACAGCTTTCCTTTGTTTGGAATGCTTTAAAGTTGGACAGTTATCTTTAAGTGAACAGTCTGTTTATATGGTTGTTTAACATAGTTACGAAACAGGTTGAGCAGAAACAAATAAACAATGTTAAAGTCGTATTTTACTGCGTTAATATAGTTAACATGATGCAAACCCAAAAGGTAGTGTCAATGTCCAAATATCAGCTAAAATCCCTTTAATGATCTACAGCTAATACCATATTAACTACTCAATTACTTCAGATTAATGTAAGCCAACGAATCACTTTGGCACCTTCTTTTTAAATTTATATAATTTGAGGTCAAAATTGTCTATAGTTGTGTTATTTTCTTAGGGTAGCATTCACATACCCAATTCACAAATGCAAAGGGCAAAGAAAGTAGTAAAACCCATACAGCATAGCTCTGTGAAATTAACAAAAGACTATGCAAGGTCTGCATACATTGTGCACATATAAAGTAGACATGCAAATGAAGTCTCTCACCTTCATCTAATTCAGAAACATGTGAAATAAAACAGTACAGTGTGTACAAGAGGCTTACATATATGGGGCTACAAGTACAGACTAAAATAACCTTACAGATGCTGTGCTCAGAACAGCATGGCAAGCAACAATATCAGCATAATCATAGGAAGTTACTAGGCTATTGGCCCTGAGGCACTTACAAGCCTAGCCAAGAATTTAGCCCATGTTCTGACAAGTCAGCACCTGATGCCCCTGCCCAGCAGAGACACAGGTGGAAACCCAGGGGTGTATTTTCTGTTCCCCATCAAGTTATCCAGGTTGCACTTAAAAAGGGTTAATGAAGTGTTCTGCTTGAAGTGGAGAGGGAGTCTATTCCACAGAAGGGGGAGGCGCTGGGACACATCTGTCCTGCTAAGAAGTCCTATTGATGTCACAGACCAGGCTGAGGTTGTGCGTACTGGTTACTCGAGTGGAGCTTGATTTGCAGATATGTAGCAGTTCCATCAAGGCGGGGTCTGAGATTGCTTTGTAGGCCAGACAAGAGGTCACCTCTGAGGGGTCTTTATGAGACTGAGTAGTGGGACAGGGCTTTTAGCCTGTGTAGGGTAGATGTTTGAGGCCCTGGATTCTCCTGGTGAGGAACCACTGTGGTCTCCCCAGCTGCTGCATGTGCTTTGTGAGGTACACACTGAAAGGGGCACTGTACTCAATAATGGCACATATAAGGGAAGAATACAGGGATGTTATGACCTCCTTGACCTTGGATGAGACACCCTTACCAATCTGTACAACTAGGGCAATATGGTGGTCAAAAGTCATTTTGCTATCAACCTGGGTGCCCAAGTCCCTCACGACTGATTGCGTGATTAGGACCTTGTTATTAATGTGATAATTTGTGGGGACATCACTCTCCCCAAAGGCGATGATGATGCATTTTTTGGCATTCAGTTTGAGGCCATGTTTCTGGTACCAGTCATTTGTTTCGGTGAGAACCTTTTGGAGGAGGTCCATATCACTAGGGGAATTGACGACCGTGCCCAGCCTGCAGTCATCTGTAAACTTGGTCAGTCATAGCCCACTGGTTTTGCCCTACACCTCAGAAAAGTATATCCCAAACAACAGAGGCCCCAAGACCAATCCCTGGGGTACACTGCTCGTTACGGTCTACTGCTTGAGGTGGCTTCCCCTATTTTGAGTAGGTGGGTCTCATCAGTGAGCCAAGTTTGCTACCCATCTGGTAACATATGGATTCATGCCTAATTGAGAGAGTTAATCTATTATACCCGAATGAGGAAAAGTATCAAAGGCTTTGGCCAGGTCAAGGTAGGCAGTGTGCACAGTCTTCCCCTTATCCATGGCTTTGGTGACTGTCTCAGAGTCGTCGACCAGATTTAACAGGCATGATCTCCCCTTGATGAAACCAAACTGTATGGGATAGAGTGTTTGGAGATCACCAATGTCTTTGGTAATGAGGTCCATGATAATCCAATCCATGGCGATGCAGATCAGGCTACTTAGGCTAATGGGTCTATAATTTCCTGGATTGGTGGATGCGCCACCCTTTTGCAAAGGGAGGACAGTGGCTGCCCTCTACTTGGCTGGGATGAAGCAGGTACTCAGGCTTTGGTTGAAAAGGATGCCCAATGATGCTGCAAGTTCCTGCCAGAGTTCATGCAGGATGCAGCCTAGGATGTTATCAGGTCCCATGAAGGCTGTATTTTTTTTTGCCTTTGAAAAAGCAGTGATGACTTGCTCCCTAGAGAGAAGGGGAGGGGGGCAGGTTCTGGGGATGTCCTGATTTACTGATGGAGGCAAAGGGGTGAAGTTTTCACTGAACCTGTCTGTCTGTCAGCAGGTTGGCTATAGCTATGGCATTTGTGTATGTTGTATCTTTGACCAGTTCTGAGAAGATCTGAGTGCTTCCTTTGAGACTGCAGACATATATGAAGAAGGCCTTATGATTGTCTTTAGTAAGTGTGGCCAGTTTGGACTTGGTTTGCTTTGAAGGATTTCTCTAGTGCTCTTATTTGTTCAGGCTAAGGAGAGATTGCTTCCAATTAGGCACTTGCTCCTTCTTGGTCATTGACAACATTTTTTTTCCTTTTATTATAGAGTTTATTTATTGCAGATGTCCACCAGACAGGTTTACTCTTCCTTAAGGAGGAGGATTTTGTCCTGGCGGGTATTACAGATTCCATGCAGCTATATAAATGCTTATATAGTACTTTGGTGTAGGTTTGGACATAGGTGCCAGTTCCTGTGGAGGGGGAGAGGGCTGCAAAGCGGTTTATACTTTCCCTCAGGAGGATGTAATCAGCTTGAAGTTTTTTTTGTTTTTTTTTGTTCAATCTTAGCTGGGGGGGGGGGGGTGACTTCGAAAGTGAGTGACCACTCTGTGGTCAGATCTTACCAGGAAGGATGACACTGTAGGGACACTGCAGTGGTTACTCATGTTGGTTAATACCAAATCCAAGATATTATCACCTCTTGTGGGGTGTTGACCAGCTGGTCCAAGGTATCTGCACTGACAAAATCAAGGAATCTCCGGGCATTTGTGTTTTTGCATGAGTAGTTCTTCCAGTCTACGGCTGGATAGTTCGTCGCCCAGCATAAAGGTAAAGGGTTGAATCTTGACAGATTCAAAGAGGTCCAGATAGGTGGAGTAAGCATCTTGAGTCAAAGTTGGAGGCCTGCAGCTAGCTATTATCTGAATAGGGGTCTTGTCAACAGTTAACTGCACCTGGTGTGTCTCCTGTGCATCATACTGTTTTGATCAACCTTCAGGTGTGTAGGTCTTTAATAAATATTGCAATTTCCCCTCCTTTTGCTTTGCTGCCCGGAGTTTAGGGTCTGAATGTATAACAGGATGAGTTACCTAGTATGGTTGGGGTGCTGTCCGTAGCTTTGAACCAGGTGTCTGTGACTGCACCACTGTCAGCATCTTCCAGGGTTAAGAATGCTTGCAATGAGTGCAGTTAAAGGTTAGTGCAAGATAAAGGTAATGCTCTTGTAAAACTGCTTATATATGGACATCTGTGTCAGAGTCTATGTCAGCAGGCATATTAGTCACAGCAGTAAATCAAACAACCATACAGAGAGACTCCATACACAGTAACATCACTGAGACTGTGCCAATGGGATCCACAGTATTATCAGACCCCTTCATTAGCAATTTTCAAAAATCATGACACTTGCTCCATTACCAAGGTAATTAGAGCCTACTTCTTTAAAGATCACTCCATGCCTTGACTGCAGCACAAGCTATCTTCTTTTTTGCACTGCCAGCCCTGATTAATTTCATCAATGTATAAAACTTATAGCATTATCTCCCTGAGCCATTCAATCGACCTACAGGACATACAGCACCATCAATATACACAGCACTTTGTGTGTTTGAGAGATCTGTAATTATCATAAGTCACTAACTTCAGACACATGTTTTACATGTGAGGCACTAGAGTTTATAACACAGACATACACATTTGCTGCATGCCACAATGCCCTTGTGTAGATCATTCTGAAGACTAAACATGCCAGACATAATAATGTCTGTCATCTGGAGACTCAAAGTATTCTACTTATGGGTTTGAGTAAGGGCTAGTTAAGGGTGTGTGTGTGTGTGTGTGTGTGTGTGTGTGTGTGTGTGTGTGTGTGTGTGTGTGTGTGTTAGGGTTAAGAGCTACAGTGGATATAAAACGTGTCCACACCCCTGTTAAAATGCCAGGTTTTTGTGATATAAAAAAAATGAGACCACAATAAATTGTTTCAAAACTTTTCCCGCCTTTAATATGACCTATAACCTGTACAATTCAATTGAAAAACAAACAAATCTGTTAAGGGAAAAAATAAAAAACGTACAATAAGCTGGTTGCATAACTGTGCACACCCTTAAATGAATACTTTGTTGACCGTAGGGGAAATCCTTTCTAAATTCTATCAGCTTTTACTGCCAGCAAACTACTAATAGATGCTCTATCATTGGGACCCACAAAAGAAAAGGACTGTGGAATGACTCAGTATGTTGACACTAATATTGTTTTTAATTTATCTACTTATTGTTTGACTACAGATGAGCTGTATGTGCTTAATAAGGGGCTTTCGTTTGTTCCTAGTAGGGACAGTGTTTATCACGAGATCGTGATGGACCTTATGGTTTATTGTAGGAGTATAGCCCTACGTAATTTGTTTGGTGCAATCAATACCAATGATTTAATGTTGAGACAACCTAGCAGCTATATGCCCCCTTTTACTCCTTCCATGAACTTGTTTATTAATGCTTGTGAGCGGGACCTTTTGGAGTATTTTCATAAGGGACACAATAATAAGTATTATAATTTGACAGTAGAACAGAGAAAAGCATTACAGGGATTAATTGATAATAATGAGATTACTATAAAAATGGCTGATAAAGGGGGCGCAGTAGTGGTTCTAGATACTAGTTACTATCAGAGTAAGATAGCAGAGCTGTTATCGGATGGTTCCACATATGTTCCTATTAACCCTGTTATGGTTAAAAATTTGGTTGACAAAGTCCATAATAGTTTAGAGCTCTTACTGCATGACATGGTAATAGATGAAGGATTGTACAGGTTTCTTAAGGTTGAAGGGGTGGTAACACCTCTTTTCAAAGGGTTACCGAAAATACACAAATCCCTGATAGAACCACCTCTACGCCCCATAGTGTCGGGCCAAAAATGGGTGACCGAGAACATTTCCATATGGCTAGAAACAATATTAAGACCATATGTGGATAGTATGAGTAATGTTCTAAGGGACACTGGAGATTTTTTAAAGGCTTTGGGGGAGATAGATAGAGGTACACCCAGGACTCATTATTTAATGGTTACTCTGGATGTACAGAGCCTATTTACGGTAATAAATAACCAGTATGGAATATCAGCAGTTGGCAGTTTATTGAAGGATAGAGGAGCTAATGATTCACAGGTTGATCTTGTGAAGACCATGCTTAATATGGTACTAGAGAATAACATCTTTTTGGGTTTACAACAACTGTACAGACAGGCACAGGGTGTCGCCATGGGCACACCCTGTGCCAATACATATGCTAATTTAGTGCTTTCCTTTTGGGAAAATCAATATATTTTCAACAACACAATCTGGCTACCGTCCATAAAGCTATATAAGAGGTTTGTGGACGATGTGTTTATTTTGTGGGAGGGGGAGCCAGCTCGCTTGGATGAGTTTATATCTTTCCTACATTCCACCACCACGTTTTTTAGATTTACTAAAAGTACCTCCTATACTCAGATTTTTTGGATGTCACCATAGAACAAACTGAAACAGGTTTTTCCACTGGTATATATAGGAAGGAGTGTTGGAAGAATACTCTCCTTTCATGTGATAGCATGCATCCACGGTATACATTCCCCAACATTGTGGAAGGACAACTAGGCAGGATCTCAAGAGTATGTACTGAGGATTCCTGTTTCGAAGGGGAAATGAGCAAATTGAGAGGTTACTTTGAAGAAAGAGGTTATAGGGGAGATATGGTGAACAAGGTTGTTGAAGGTAGTAAACACAAGAGGAAACGTGTATAGACCTTGGATGCATCGTCCCATAGATGAACATAATGTAACTTCAAGAGTGGCACCAATATTCTTAAACCTAAAGTAATGTTCACATATAGTAGTAACATTAATGATATAGGTGAGATTGTTAAAAAGAACTGGAACATTCTAGTAAGTGATGATAGGATTAGGGGTTTAGTAGGATCTAGCCCTTGTATTGCATACAGGAAGAACAAGAGCTTAAAAGATCTGTTATGTGGAGAGTATCATTCCAAAAAACTGAGTTTTAAGTCACAAGCAGGCACTGTACCTTGTGGTACCTGTAAGGCCTGCGCCTTTATCAATAAGGACACTACTTTTCTGCATCCTGTCTCAGGTAGAATCTTTTCTTTAAAAGCCAGGGCTACATGTAGAACAAAGGACATTGTTTATCTGGCCAATTGTGGTTCTTGCCCTTGTTTTTATGTGGGCAAAACCAACAATATGTTTAAGGTCAGGATCCTACAGCATTTATCTGCCATTAGGAACAGTGATCAGCACAATGCCCTCTTTAGACATATTCAAGATAATCCCACACACAATTTTAGCTTTAGGGCTATAGTTAATGTTAGTTTGGGTAGAAGGGGTGGAGACATCAAACAATTAACTGAATTAATTGAGTCTAGATGGATTATACAGCTGATGGCCCACAGGGGGCCGGGTCTTAATGATGTCATCCCAGTGAAACCCACCCTGAAAAATAGGCGGGTTTTTTACTAGATGCTGATTGGAAGATGTTTTGTTTAAATTGTGAGTTTTGATGTCTGTTATTCATCTGATGAAGGGCTACCAACCCGAAAGCGCTTATCTGTTTTGTACCAGCTTTTATTAAAAGTTCTTATTTTTACTACTTGAAGCATCCAGCAGTGTTCTTCCAGGATTTTTCTGATCTTTGACCAGTTCTGAGAAGATCTGAGTGCTTCCTTTGAGACTGCAGACATATATGAAGAAGGCCTTATGGATTGTCTTTAGTAAGTGTGGCCAGTTTGGACTTGGTTTGCTTTGAAGGATTTCTCTAGTGCTCTTATTTGTTCAGGCTAAGGAGAGATTGCTTCCAATTAGGCACTTGCTCCTTCTTGGTCATTGACAACATTTTTTTTTCCTTTTATTATAGAGTTTATTTATTGCAGATGTCCACCAGACAGGTTTACTCTTCCTTAAGGAGGAGGATTTTGTCCTGGCGGGTATTCCAGATTTCATGCAGCAATATAAATGCTTATATAGTACTTTGGTGTAGGTTTGGACATAGGTGCCAGTTCCTGTGGAGGGGGAGAGGGCTGCAAAGTGGTTTATACTTTCCCTCAGGAGGATGTAATCAGCTTGAAGTTTTTTTTGTTTTTTTTTGTTCAATCTTAGCTGGGGGGGGGGGGGGTGACTTCGAAAGTGAGTGACCACTTTGTGGTCAGATCTTACCAGGAAGGATGACACTGTAGGGACGATGCAGTGGTTACTCATGTTGGTTAATACCAAATCCAAGATATTATCACCTCTTGTGGGGTGTTGACCAGCTGGTCCAAGGTATCTGCACTGACAAAATCAAGGAATCTCCGGGCATTTGTGTTTTTGCATGAGTAGTTCTTCCAGTCTACGGCTGGATAGTTCGTCGCCCAGCATAAAGGTAAAGGGTTGAATCTTGACAGATTCAAAGAGGTCCAGATAGGTGGAGTAAGCATCTTGAGTCAAAGTTGGAGGCCTGCAGCTAGCTATTATCTGAATAGGGGTCTTGTCAACAGTTAACTGCACCTGGTGTGTCTCCTGTGCATCATACTGTTTTGATCAACCTTCAGGTGTGTAGGTCTTTAATAAATATTGCAATTTCCCCTCCTTTTGCTTTGCTGCCCGGAGTTTAGGGTCTGAATGTATAACAGGATGAGTTACCTAGTATGGTTGGGGTGCTGTCCGTAGCTTTGAACCAGGTGTCTGTGACTGCACCACTGTCAGCATCTTCCAGGGTTAAGAATGCTTGCAATGAGTGCAGTTAAAGGTTAGTGCAAGATAAAGGTA
Source organism: Protopterus annectens (assembly GCF_019279795.1). Classification (NCBI taxonomy): domain Eukaryota; kingdom Metazoa; phylum Chordata; order Ceratodontiformes; family Protopteridae; genus Protopterus; species Protopterus annectens. The sequence goes on from NC_056727.1 coordinate 504,567,770, forward strand.
ATGCTCTTGTAAAACTGCTTATATATGGACATCTGTGTCAGAGTCTATGTCAGCAGGCATATTAGTCACAGCAGTAAATCAAACAACCATATAGAGAGACTCCATACACAGTAACATCACTGAGACTGTGCCAATAGGATCCACAGTATTATCAGACCCCTTCATTAGCAATTTTCAAAAATCATGACACTTGCTCCATTACCAAGGTAATTAGAGCCTAATTCTTTAAAGATCACTCCATGCCTTGACTGCAGCACAAGCTATCTTCATTTTTGCACTGCCATCCCTGATTAATTTCATCAATGTATAAAACTTATAGCATTATCTCCCTGAGCCATTCAATCGACCTACAGGACATACAGCACCATCAATATACACAGCACTTTGTGTGTTTGAGAGATCTGTAATTATCATAAGTCACTAACTTCAGACACGTTTTACATGTGAGGCACTAGAGTTTATAACACAGACATACACATTTGCTGCATGCCACAATGCCCTTGTGTAGATTATTCTGAAGACTAAACATGCCAGACATAATAATGTCTGGCATCTGGAGACTCAAAGTATTCTACTTATGGGTTTGAGTAAGGGCTAGTTAAGTGTGTGTGTGTGTGTGTGTGTGTGTGTGTGTGTGTGTGTGTGTGTGTGTGTGTGTGTGTGTGTTTGTGTGTTAGGGTTAAGAGCTACAGTGGATATAAAACGTGTCCACACCCCTGTTAAATGCCAGGTTTTTGTGATATAAAAAAAATTAGACCACAATAAATTGTTTCAAAACTTTTCCCGCCTTTAATATGACCTATAACCTGTACAATTCAATTGAAAAACAAACAAATCTGTTAAGAGAAAAAATAAAAAATGTACAATAAGCTGGTTGCATAACTGTGCACACCCTTAAATTAATACTTTGTTGACCGTAGGGGAAATCCTTTCTAAATTCTATCAGCTTTTACTGCCAGCAAACTACTAATAGATACTCTAATCATTAATACCCAGGAAACGTGTAGCATTTAATAAAATCTGCCAGTGTGTATCTATTAGTAGTTTACTGGTCAATGGGAAGTGTGTAAATTATACAGTTGGTAAACAGTAAGTAAAGGGAACATACAACATTAACAAAAACAACAAAAAACAGTAACACAGACTAGTAACACTATGTTTTTAGGGTAGGAAAGGGACATTATTGTATTGGAAATACAATACTAGCCTAGCCAAACAAAGTTATCTACAACTTAGAAATCAGGCCAAGACACAAACTAAACCAATCGACAAAATTACATCCTCAATATCCAAAACAAACATTCAAAAAATCCATAAAAGTTTTGGCATGCCATTAACTCCCCCCTATAACCAGGCAAAACTACCACTCCTAACTCCACGAATGACAACAAGGACATGACAACAAGGACACTGCCTCCCAATTCAATCACCACTTCACAGAATCCATCTTAACACTATCCTTCCAACTATCCAAAAACATCCCTACATATAACCCAACCAAATGCCCTGCCAACATCCCATCTTTACGCTCTTACCAGTTCCCACCTCAACAATTAAAAAAACACCTGATTTAAACCTTGTCATCACAATAAACAAAACATGCTGGAGGGATAGGTTCCTGACCCAGCGACTCCCCAGAATCTGGAACAGACTGCCCATACATGTCAAGCAGAGCACCTCTTTGGCCTTCTTCAAAAGGAACCTTGATGATTGGATGGGAGAAATGAAATTCACCCCGGGGATCACGTCAATTGCCCTGCTAGAGAGGGGTCCAAGGAAGTAAATAGTGTGGTAAGAAATAGCCAGGGAATTGTTATGGCTAGGCTTGTATAGGCCCTAGGGCAGACAGCCTAGTACTAACCTATGAACCTCCTAAAACTGAAACCTAGGTATCATACATTATTCCACTACATAAAGGTGGAAACTCTTACAAATACTCAAATTAATCACCCCATTGCATTCTGCCCCCTTATCTAAAATACTACAGAAATGTATACATTCTCAGGTAACACAATTCCTAAAGTCACACCATCTCCTCTCCCCCACACAACATGGCTTCCAACAACACCATAGCCCAACCACCACTCTGCTCTCTCTCACCAATCTGATCAACCAACATAGAAATAATAACTTTGTATCTGCAATATTTCTAGACTTCTCCCAAGTATTTGACATGGTTTCACATTCCTTACTACTAGACACCCTGACATCCCTATCCATTGCCCCTTCCACTATAGCCTGGTTTAAAAGCCATCTGTCAAATAGGCAACAATCTATCCAATGGCAAAGTGTACTATTCCCCCTTACTCTCAAATACCATAGGTGTACCACAAGGCTCCATATTAGGCACACTTTCTTTTCTCCATATTTACCAATAATCTCCATACCACCACACAGAATGCTTCATTTCTACAATACACTGGTGATTCAACTCTTATCTGTTCAGCTCCATCACTTCCCACTCTACAACAATTCACCCAGGAATCCTTTAGCTCTGTGGAAAGCTGGATCACTCAGATCCAACTTATCCTAAACCCTAATAAAACCAAATTATTACCCCCAACAAAACCATTTCACCTCTCTATAGTTCACGGTTTCCTCCAAAAATGGCACTATTATCTCTCCCTCTGACAATACCAAACTCCTAGGCATTGAAATTGAAAAAAAATCTACACATTGACGTCAACATTTCACAAACTATCAAAAAATCCATAAAAAATGGGAACACTATATAGGCACAGGAAATCCCTCACAAAACAAACACGGATTACCCTAGCCCAAACTCACCTCTTGTCTGCCCTAATGTATGCTGCTTTAATTATTACCCAGCTTAGAAAACTTGACCTTGCCAGAAGCGAATCATGTTATAGTAAAATCGCCAAGTTTGCAAACAACTCCACCTTTAGAACCCACCATTGCCAGGTTCTAAGGGAACTGCAATGGCTGGAACTTCCCCAGCTACTAACCTATCACCAATTGGTCATTGCCTACAATGTGGTAACGCAACCAGAAAAAAAAACCTGCACTAGACCAACTTCTCACCCACTATAATACAAATCGTCCTCTCCGATCTTCCGACAAACCCCTCCTCTGTATCTCTAGGGCTAATAATACTGCATGAAAAGCACTGTTCTCCGACTCCATAGCTAGAACCTGGAATAATCTCCTTCCTGCTCTGACTTCTGCCCCTACCTCTTCTCACTTTAAAAAACTCACTTAGAACACACAAAGAATAAGTGGCTATGCCCATGTATTACACACATCCTCAAATTATTCCACTTATTTATTTATTTTATTTTACATTTGTTGACCGGGTTAGTCTGGCTGGGCACATACCCTTTTTCAGCAGAGACCCAGGGGGAAAAGCTCCAATAAAGTACAAAATATAGCATTCAAGTATAAAGATTATACAGCAAGGTGTAACAAATAAAGTAAGCAATAAAAAGATATAAACAAGCTATTTACAGTAATTACAATCACAGCAGTGACAAAACAGCTATTTACAGTCTTGGCAATACAAGCTGATTAAGTAGAAGTTTTAAATGAAGGCTTATAACATATAGTAAAGTAAGATTTGAAAAATGGGTGCAAGTATGTTGGAGGAGGTTTGGAAAAGCTATAAAGAAAGAGAGATGGTTGGAAGTAAAAAGCAGAGGGAAAGACGGGCTAGGAGGAGGGGGCTAGATAAGGATAGGAATTTAATATAGGAAAGTAAGATTTGAAAAGATACAGGAGGTTGATAGTAGAACATCAGGAGAGTGGGTAAGTAAAATTTGTGGAATTACAGGAGAGTGGGTAAATAAAGTAGAATAGCATGACAAAGTGTACTATTCCCCCTTACTCCCAACTACCATAGGTGTACCACAAGGCTCCATATTAGGCACACTTCTTGTCTCCATATTTACCAATAATCTCCATACCGCCACACAGCATGTTTCATTTATACAATACGCTGGCAATTCAACTGTTATCTGTTCAGCTCCATCACTTCCCACTCTACAACAATTCACCCAGGAATCCTTTAGCTCTGTGGAAAGTTGGATCACTCAGATCCAATTTATCCTAAACTCTAATAAAACCAAATTATTACCCCCAACAAAACCATTTCACCCCTCTATCATTCACGATTTCCTCCAAAAATGGCACTATTACCTCTCCCTCTGAGGGTGTAAGGGGATAAAATTAGTATATTTTTATGGTGGCTGAGTACAGTGGCAGTACCAATGATTTTTGAGGTATTCCTTTAATGCTGATTTGAATAATTTTGTGTTAGTTAGGGACCATACCTCTTGGGGTAGTACATTCCAAGTCATAGATGGGTGATAGCTATACAGTTTACATTCAGTTTTGGTTTTGGGTTTATAGATTTAGAGTTAAGTTTTGGTTAGAGCTTCTGAGTTGTCCGGATGTCCATAAATTATTTTATATAAATCACAACTAACACAGTACCGGTGAAAAGGTTTCCATTTTGATGTTAGAAATTCACGTCACAGTTCCAGCAGCTGTTATGGTCAGTCCATAATTGGTGAATGAATACAGCAAGAGTCTTCTGTTACTGCTCATATGTGTCTGCCTCTTATGAAACATATTCATTAATTTCACAGTGTTGATACTCTTAGCTGCCGATTACTGCAGACTTTCACATTCTGAGTATTCCAGTACACTTATACACCTCACTTCCTACTATACCTACTGTAATATATATTACAGTCTAGGTCTTCTCCTAACACTGATTGAATTTGTATACTTATTCTGTTATTAACCACGTGTAACTATTTTTTCCTGTATATATAGGTCTTATGTCTTCTGCTGTATAATGTAATTTAACGTATTGTTTGAAAATTCTCTGTATATTGTATTTTAACATACTGTGTAAAATTTTACTTACTGTGGAGCTTTTCTCCTGGGGCTTCCACTGAAACTGGACCTGTGTCCACTCAGACCATCCCGGTTAACAAATGTAAAATAAAATAAAACTAAATAAACAAATAAGCTCCATATATTTGCTATTTATTTGTCATTAGAAGTATAAAGCATTGTAAAAGCTTTTAAAGAAAGGTGTTTTTACAAAAGTGTAAAAAATGTATTTAATAATGCTTGATAATAGTTATTATCTTTTTATTTTCAAGATTATTGACCAAATTGGGGTAAGTGATCATGGGGGGAATTGGAAGGTAGGACTGTCATGTTTGGAGTCAAAATGGCAGATAATGTGTGATGCTACTTCTTGGCCAGGTCTTAATGACCACATTAGTATAAAACCTTTTCTCTTATTAGATAGAGGGTGATTACACATATCAATATTGTCATCTTTTATGAGAGGTACCTATGTTATTAGGTGTATATTACAATTTCAAACATTACCTATGTTTTACATATAGTATGAATTTTTATGTTAGAAAATTTAGACTCAGCGATGGAAATAATATTAAGTTATTTGATTTGTTTATGTTTTAGGGTATTTGAAACGCTAGTTTAGTTGAATACAATACAATTTTATAGTATTTTTATACTGTTTCACAAAAATTTTTAAAAGATTTAAAAGATTTACGATTTGTTTCATTTTCACATAAGTGTTTTTAAATGTATGAAAATATGTGAATAGTTAGGCAAGCTATTGTAAATGTTGTTTGATTTATTAATTGGTTTCTTGGCGCCAAAACTACTTTAAATATGCATTTGAATCTTTGTAACCATTGGTTCTGAAGAAGTCTACTCTTGGTAGATGAAAGCGCTAAACCTGTGTTTGCATTAAACCTGTGTTCACAATAGATCGTGAAGTGGATTATTGCTATTCTCACTATACTACTACCGTGTGTTTTTCGTGAGGGTAGTGTCCAACATCGTCTGTTTTTGGCCAAGGTAGTTGTTCCACACCATACTGCCTGCTCGAGCTACTGTGATCCAAGCGGGTCGTTTTATGTGATTTGGTACTTGTTCTTCATTCATTTCTACAGTTGTACTTTGCATGGCTAGTCTTGGATCTCCGTCTGCTTTATTGAGCAGAGCAGAGTTCTCGGAACTACGGGCGGAGGTTTTGTCGCTCAAGGATGATGTAAACAAATTATTGCAGCTGGTTGCTGCATTTACCAAACCTGCGGTGGATGCCGCAAATCTAGATACGGCTCCTACGGGTCCACACATACGTTCTGTTAACCCTCTTGTGGTTAGCACTACACCTACGGATGCAACAACTTTGAATCTTGATGTGGACACCAGTGGAGCGAGCATACCCAACGGACAGGTTGTTCGGAACTTGGCAGACACGCCGCACACTCAGTTCATTTTGAGCTCAAAGGATAATGACTTGCATTTGTTGAATGATGCAGAATTTACTTTTGATTTTAGCCTCTTCCATTCGCAGGAAGAAACCCATCGTATGGGGGCTAAGCCCAAACAACGGGCGACAATGAGGACATATTCAGCAACGGTTAGGAACCAAGCTGACCATTGTAAAGGTACTGTGATTAATGACATTTGCTCAAGCCCATGTGTTAAAAAAAACACACATAACAGTATGGACAAGGGTGATTTATATGTTAATCGCATTAATAGAAATCGCAAACAACCTTCTAATGATGTCATGCTTAGTTTTTTAAATGCTGACTATGATTTCGGTTATAAACAACCTACAAATGTGGAAGTGGATGATGGAAATGTGAACTATGCGAACAGTTCTATTAAATCTAAAATTTATCTATTAGGGAAGAAATTAAATAACATTAAGGGAGTTAAAATTGACAACGGGTATTTAGAAAAATGTATGAATTTAAAGATTGTGCCAAAGGGGCTCAGATTTTTTAAATTACCGTTAGGTGTACAGCTTAGTGATTCTGTTCAGTATGAATTTAATAAGTTGTTTGACTCCTTTGGTTTTGAGTTCATTAAGCTTCTTATGAAATACAATGACGAAAAGATTGGGAGCTTGTTGGTTGAGATTGAGCAACTACATAATGACATTACTCAGGACCCTAATTTTCCTTCCTGGGAAGAACTTTTCAACAAACAGTTCAGAGTAGCTAAATCTAAAGCATACGACATATACAACAGGAAGCTGAATAAATTAGAACGAGATTTAGAGGCATATAGAATACAAAGGGTATACATTTGGCCCCGTAGTCAACAGAATAGGAAGAATATCAGCGAGCCTCATAATGTGATTCATAGGGATAGGAACATAAGAAGAGACGAGGATGAAAATTTTCAAGGAGGGAGGTTCCATCAAGCACCTATATACCGCAGAAGAAGATAATTTCGAAAGAGGGAACCCCCTCTAGTAGTATGGAGACACATGGACAATTGGACAACCCGAGCTTGACTATCAATGAAGCAGAAGATAGGAACAAAGAACCTATTGATATTGAGGCTAGCATAGGTAGTAAAGTTAATATTTTTACATATTTAGGTTTTAAAGTGTACAATTTCACTGATGTGTATCTCACTGAGGAATTTTTTTCCTTGTTTAGTAAGGGAATGAAATACATTCCAACAGCTAAATTTAATGTATTTGATGCCATCAAGGAAGTTAAACTATACTGTCGTAGGCTACAGTTAGCACTCCAATTCAACCACGACCAAAATGAAGGTACCCCCAAAAAATTGGTTAGAAAGAGTGCTTACATACCAGTTACTAATGGGCAGGTGAACAACTATGAACGGATGGTATGTAAGGACATTTACAACTTATACGGGAGTATACAGAGGGACCCATGGTATGATATGCTTTTCAGCGATAATCTCACAAAGGGTGAAAGATGGTGGTTGGATAAGGTGGTGGCAAACAGTGAAATCAGGATAATGAAACCGGATAAAGGGGGAGGTTTAGTGATATTTGACACCAACACTTATTGTAAAGCCATACAAGACATTCTTTTCAATTCAGGTAACTATGAAGTAACATCTATCAATCAGATCAATATTGGATATCATAGAATAGATTTAGTTATTGAGGAATTTTTGTTGGACAATCGCATCACAAATGACGTGTATGACTTTATTAGAACTGAGCATCCAGTTATGTCTAGAATTGTTGGGATCCCTAAAATTCACAAAAATGCTGAAAACCCCCCCTTTCGTCCTATAATTTCCGGTTCAAAATCCAAAACATTTAACATAGGGGTCGCTATAGACCATTGGTGTAAACATGTATACCTCAATGTTCCCCATTTAACAAAAGACTCTTGGGATTTCCTAAGTAAGTTAAAACATGACATATGGTCTCCCAATTTGATTTTTTTGACTATAGATGTTCAGGATTTGTTTTCGTGTATTCCTAACACTATAGGACTGGAATATTTTGAGAATAGTTTAAGAAAACACTCCAATCTTGCTTGGGACAAAATTTGTCTCACTCTTGACATGATGAGACTTGTTCTCTCATATAATTATATTGAATATCAGGGAGAATATTTTAAACAAATTCGAGGTGTGGCAATGGGGGCCTCTTGCGCACCCATTTTTGCGAATCTTGTCATGCTCGAATGGGAGGAAACATTTGTCCTATCCAGCGAATATATTAACAATATAGTTTTGTATACACGCTTTTTAGATGATCTTTTCATCCTATGGAAGGGACCATTAGAGGACATACCCAGTTTCATTTCGTATTTGAACAGTACCACTTGTTTTCTTAGATTTACTTACAAAGTGGAGAAGCTGGGGATACCATATTTGGACACATTCATCAGTAACACCAATGTGGGATTCCAGTCCAAAATCTATAGGAAATCCACGTTTTCCAATGATTATTTACAATATGGCAGTTGCCACCCTCCTTACATTTTCAAAAATGTACTGAAGGGACAATGTATTCGAGTTGCACGTATGTGTTCTACAAGACCGGTTATGGAGGAACAGATGGGGTTAATTGCTGAGATGTTTTTGGCTAGGGGTTACCCTGTACCTATGGTGGAAGATGTTACTAATTATGTGAAGAGAACATGGGGGATTAAATATCTTCCGTTATTAGGAAGTACGTTTGTTAGTCAAAAACAAAAAGAAAAGGAAGCAACGAGAAATGGTAGAAATGTGTGTGTGATTAGTTTTAACCCCTACTCCAATTTGGTTAAAGAGATCTTAAAAAGACATTGGGATGTATTTTTGAGTACGGATGAAATTGTTAAGGTTATAGGAGATCAACCTGTTAGTGTATTCAAAACCTCCTTCAATCTTAAAAGAATTGTAGAAGGTGGAATGAAGAAAAACAAGGGAGGTAAGAGCGTAAATGACGAACACACCAGTAAATGTGGTAGTTGCAAGTATTGTCAGTATATTAATGTCAACAGGATTACCAAACTGGCCAACAGCAACAGAACCACATGTTATGGAAAAAAGGGGAATTGTAACACCATGCGGGTGGTTTACTTGGCTTCCTGTTCTGCCTGTCAAGCTTATTACATTGGTAAGACGGAAAGGAAGTTGAAAACCCGTATATATGAACATCTATACAAAATTAAAAAAGGTGATATGAAAAACGCACTTAGTAAGCATATTAGTGAGAAGGGAGCCCACCATGGTTTTATTTTCAAGATTATTGACCAAATTGGGGTAAGTGATCATGGGGGGAATTGGAAGGTAGGACTGTCATGTTTGGAGTCAAAATGGCAGATAATGTGTGATGCTACTTCTTGGCCAGGTCTTAATGACCACATTAGTATAAAACCTTTTCTCTTATTAGATAGAGGGTGATTACACATATCAATATTGTCATCTTTTATGAGAGGTACCTATGTTATTAGGTGTATATTACAATTTCAAACATTACCTATGTTTTACATATAGTATGAATTTTTATGTTAGAAAATTTAGACTCAGCGATGGAAATAATATTAAGTTATTTGATTTGTTTATGTTTTAGGGTATTTGAAACACTAGTTTAGTTGAATACAATACAATTTTATAGTATTTTATACTGTTTCACAAAAATTTTTAAAAGATTTAAAAGATTTACGATTTGTTTCATTTTCACATAAGTGTTTTTAAATGTATGAAAATATGTGAATAGTTAGGCAAGCTATTGTAAATGTTGTTTGATTTATTAATTGGTTTTTTGGCGCCAAAACTACTTTAAATATGCATTTGAATCTTTGTAACCATTGGTTCTGAAGAAGTCTACTCTTGGTAGATGAAAGCGCTAAACCTGTGTTTGCATTAAACCTGTGTTCACAATAGATCGTGAAGTGGATTATTGCTATTCTCACTATACTACTACCGTGTTTTTTTCGTGAGGGTAGTGTCCAACATAGTCTGTTTTTGGCCAAGGTAGTTGTTCCACACCATACTGCCTGCTCGAGCTACTGTGATCCAAGCGGGTCGTTTTATGTGATTTGGTACTTGTTCTTCATTCATCTCTATTTGTCATTAGAAGTATAAAGCATTGTAAAAGCTTTTAAAGAAAGGTGTTTTTACAAAAGTGTAAAAAATGTATTTAATAATGCTTGCTAATAGTTATTCAACAACATTTGATAATATTTTTATTGGCCAAAATTAATGGTTGGTAGTACAAAAGAAGGAAGTATGTAAGGTGGTTTTATCGATGAAGTTCTGTTTTTGTAATAAAGGGGAACAAAAGCGCTTATTACCTTACTACAGTGTCTGGTCTTATTTTGCAAGGAAGCTTTGCTGTATTTGTGGTCTCATTTTTTATATCAAAAAACCTGGCATTTTAACAGGGGTGTGTACACTTTTTATATCCACTGTATATTTGATGATGTGAGCATGTAACACAGAGAGAGAGACAGGCAAAGAATGTTGTGTGTAAGAGTTAGGGAAATAGATTTTACAAGTCAATGTATAGGGTTACAGTTAGGGTTAACATGAATAAGAAAAGTGAGGAAAGGGGATGATATTCCCTTTCATTACCAGTAACACCACTCAGACAAATCTGGTCTGCAGTTAGGGTTTAGGTTAAGCCATCAAAAAAGGATGTTCTCCACTTTCAATTGTTTGGGGTTTGATTTTTTTTCAGGTAAGTTTGTTTTCAAGTTACAGAACTGCTGCTTTGTTTCAGTACTTGTGCATTTCAATAGACTGTTATAGAATTGCCAATATACACTGTGAATAAAAATTAATGAAATGGTAGAGACATGCTATTTTATAGGGCAGAATACTATTTCCTAATGTAAACAGGTTAAAATATTCAGTAAAAACAGTTAGGAAAACCCAGCCAAGCTGGAGTCTTCACTGTGCAATACATTAAACCTCCTCTAGTGGAGGCCCATGGGATATGTGCAAATGACCACTTAAGGACATTTTTTTATTTATTTTATTTTATTTTATTTTACATTTGTTAACCGGGAGGATCCGACTGGATATATGTCCATTTTCAGTGGAGGCCCAGGGAGAAAGCTCCAGAACATGTAACAAAAAACATTTATATCACAGTGTAAAATTATACATATTAAATTAGAACACAATAAGTTATTCCATCAAATTTATATTAGATGTAAGTAAGATTAGGATAATAAGGAAATGTAGGATATTATCCAGGTGTTCGGGCTTTTAGTCAAACAGAGAGTTAATTATCCCGGGTTTAGGCAATGGCAAGTTCGCATTGAACCCAGGTGTGTTTTTAGCTTAGTTTTAAATTGACTTAACGAGGAGATGGAGGTAATATCATGGGGAAGTTTGTTCCAAATTTTCCCTGCAGAGTTGGTGAGAAGGGAGTCACCAGCAGAGTTGTTAGTTTTGAATGTTTGGATTAGGAGACGGTTGGATGACCTTAATGGCCGTGGGTTGTTACAAAGGGGAAGCAGCATTTTGAGTGAAGGAGTGTATTCGGGGTTGTATATAATTTTGTGGGTAAGGACTAGTAGGTTGTAAGAGATTAGGTTCGGTAGCTCAGTCCAATTGAGCTTGGCTAAGTTGGTACAATGATGGGTCCTATATGGTGACCCAGTAACAAACCTAGCTATATGATTGTAGCAATTGGAGAGCTTGTTCATGACAGTTTTACTTATGTTGTGAAGTAAGGGGGACGAGTACAAGAGTGATGAGAGAAGGTGAGTCTGGGCAATGGCAATTTTGGCTTGGGGGGTCAAGAAGCTATTTATTCTATATAACGAGCCTAGCTTCTTATTTATGGTTTTAATCATTTGGTTTGCATGTATATCAAATTTTAGATTGTTGTCTATGGTTACCCCTAATAATTTTGTCGAAAGGTCCGGAGAAATTATGGTCCCATCCTTAGCTTGGATAGTAAAGTTGATGGAGCAAGACCTTTTAGTCGGTGGAAACAACAACATTTTTGTTTTTTTAGGATTAAGTATCAAGCGACGACTAGAGAGCCAGTTTTCTATTTTGCTAAAAGTAGACTGGGTTAATAATTGTAACTCTGAGGGGGTTGTACCAGAGCATATCAACGTAGAGTCGTCTGCGTATTGTATACAACTGGCATTAGGTATAACTGTATGCAGGTCATTGATAAAGATGGAAAATAACAGTGGCCCTAAAATAGATCCTTGCGGGACTCCCAATGTATTGGGTAGTAACTTAGAGAGTTTGGTCTGCCATAAAACTGCTTGTTTTCTGCCAGATAGATAGGAACTAAACCATTGTATGGCAATGGTATCCAGACCAAGTGAAGGCAATGTGTTAATTAGAAGTTTATGATCCACCATATCGAAGGCTTTGGACAGATCCAGGAATAGTGCAGATGAGATATTATTATTATTTCGATAGGTGTTTATGGTATTTGAGAAGACAAGAAGGGCTGAGGTAGTACTATGGCGAGGTCTGAAACCATGTTGGGTATCAGCCAATAGTTGGTTGACGATTAGGTGTTGCATGAACTGTTTCTGAGCACATTTTTCCATTATCTTTGCTAGAGGGGAAAGTATAGATATGGGCCTATAGTTAGAGAGCTCTGTGGAAGTGCCACCTTTGTGGAGAGGAATTACATAAGATATCTTCCAGATATCGGGGATTTTGGCCTCTGCTAAGGAGCGATTGATGAGGATTGACACAGGGTAGGCAATGGCCTCAGCTGTTTTTTGCAAATATTCAGCTGGGAGTTGATCAGCTGAGAGTGTGGAGGGTTTTAGTTTTTTGATTAATTTACAAATGAATGAAGTTGCTACAGGTTGAAAGGTAAATAGGGGAATATTTTTGTAGGTGGGAGAGTCAAGGGTATGGGAGCTGGGTGGCAGTTGATTAGACAGAGTTTGAATTGTCTCAGTGAAGAAGTGGTTAAAGCTATTGGAGACTTCGTCAGGGGATTTATCAATGAGTGTAGCAGGGACAGGGGTAGTAGTGCAACCAGGGTGAAGAAGTTTATTTAGTCCAGCCCAGAATTTTTGTGGACAGTTTTGGTGTTAAGTTTGCAATTTACAATAGTATTGTCTTTTATCTAGTAATATTAGTCTTTTAGTTTCATTCCTAAGTTGTCTATATTTAATTTGGTCAGGAGGGAGTTTAGTAGTACGCCAAACAGACCAAGCTTTATTTCTGAGATTAATTTTCTGCCTTGTTTCTTTTGAAAGCCAAGGAACATCTACAGTTTTGGTTTTCTTTGAACGAATGGGAGCATGAAAATTGAGAATTTCTAGGAATTTTTTGTTAAAGTATAGCACTGCTTCATCTAAGGGTAGATATTTTAGTATTGTCCAGTTACAGGAATTTAATTCTAGTTGAAATTTGGTTAAGTCAAATTTCTTTTTATTTCTAACAGCTCTTAGTGTGAGTTGCTTTGGAATGGCTATTTTGTGCTTAATTATGTAGGTGAGATGGTGGTCACTTAGGCTATCAGGGAGGGTGCCAGATGTATAAAGGTCAGGATGACTATTAATTAGCACCCAGTCAAGTATACTGTCTTTCTGGTTAGATTTGCCTATCCTGGTGGGAGTATTAATAATTTGCTTGAAAGAGTATAGGTTAATGTGTGTAGAAGGAGCTAAAGGGGAACAGGTAGTCCAATCTATATTAAAGTCTCTGAGAACTAAGGTCTCTTGAGGGAAATGAGTTGATATCCAGTGAAGGGTGGCTTCGAGAGTATCTATATTATTTCCTGGGGGAATATACATACAAATTATATAGATCAATTTATTGCTGTTAATCTGAAGCTTGGAAATAAGTATTTCTGCATTGTTAATTTGAGGTGGTTGCATAACATCAATAGATACAATTAGATCATACAAAGACATACAATGTTTCAGCTATACGGTTTCTGAATGCCCATGTCTTTTTACTTGTTAAGCCTATATGAGGACATTAAAGCCAATAAAGCCAAATTCCACCACAGGAGGGTTAAGGTGTTACACAGTTAAGACTACAGCTTGGCTGAGTTTTTCTTGCAGTTTTTACTGAATGGTTTGAATTTGTGTTATAGTTTCAGCCTATAAATGTCCTGATAAAGTAGGAGGAGGTATTTGGTGTTAAATAAAATATTATAAAGAACACTGCTATACAACTACCTACGTGCAGATGTTTTGTGTGTGTGTGTGTGTGTGTGTGTGTGTGTGTGTGTGTGTGTGTGTGTGTGTGTGTGTGTGCGCGCACTTAAAATATCAAACACACACACAGCAAGCATTTATTAGCTTCTTTTCTAGACCACCCTTTTATATGACCACTACATAATAAAAATGGACTGTATCTGTTTATGCATCAATACTTCGTAAATCTACTATAGTATGTATGTGTTCTACTCTACCTAGAACAAGTGCCAAGCTTTAGAGATAACTGTATACACTAAACATGACATCTTTTTAAGCAACTAGCAACACATGCACAATTGTCAATAACTTTGACTGTCTGGCAAAGTGCACATGGTGCCTTTTCTAGTATAAAAAAGGTCCAGATCATCATCAATAAAAATCTGCTTGTTTAATATAATTTCTTTTTAAAAAGTAATTTGTTATAAATGAATCTTTAATTCAGGTGCCCTACTAACCATTCCTGATATAATTATGTAATGAATTACAATGTAGTACAGTGAAAAAGGCAGCCGATTTTTTTTACATATTATATGTGTGTGTGTGTGTGTGTGTGTGTGTGTGTGTATAGATTTTATATATATGTATATATCACACACACACATACATATATATATATATATATATATATACACATACATCTATAGATATATACACAGTTTATCATATACACAAATTGAACCCTGACAAAACGTACTTAAAACTTTTTTCAGAGAGCAAGCCTTCCTGCACCCCCTACTCCCCGATAATTATATATACCATCTCAGAGACCACACTACAGTGGGGAAAGGGTGAATTCCACATTCTTCACTGTACAGCAATCTTCAACACTAAAAAAGTCAGTATTTGTATCAGCTGATTTTTGATAACATGTACGAGCTTTTCTCTTGGTTGAAAAAAGAAACATTTGACTATATATATATGTAAATCATTCATACATATATAACACAATATATACATACACACATCATGCGTATACAAATAATATACGTATCTTCTTCTTTCGGCTGTTCCCATTAGGGGTCGCCACAGTGGATCATCTGTTTCCATTTCTTCCTGTCCTCTGCATCTTGCTCTGTCACACCAACCACCTGCATGTCCTCTCGCACCACACCCATAAACCTTATCTTAGGCCTTCCTCTTTTCCTGTTACCTGGCAGCTTCATCCTTAACATCTTTTTCCCCAATATACTCCGCATCCCTCCTTAGCCCATGTCCAAACCAATGTAATCTTGCTTCTCTGGCTTTGTCGCCAAACCTTCCAACCTGGGCTGACCCTCTAATATACTTATTCCTAATCCTGTCCACCCTTGTCACACCCAGTGCAAATCTTAACATCTTTAACTCTGCCATGTCCAGCTCTGACTCCTGCCTTTTTGTCAATGCCACAGTCTCCAACCCATATAACATAGCTGGTCTCACTACCCTCTTGTAAACCTTCCCTTTCACTCTTACTGGTACTTGTCTGTCACAAATCCCTCCTGACACTCTTCTCCACCCACTCCATCCTGCCTGTACGCTCTTCTTCACCTCTCTTCCACACTCACCATTATTCTGAACTGCTGATCCCAAGTATTTAAACTCATCCACCTTCGCCACCTCTACTCCTTGCACCCTCACCATTCCTCTATCCTTCCTCTCATTCACACACATATAGTCTGTCTTAGACCTGCTGCCCTTCATTCCTCTTCTCTCTAGAGCACATCTCCACCTCTCCAGGGTTGTCTCCACCTGTTCCCTACTCTCACTACAGATCACAATGTCATCTGCAAACATCATAGTCCACAGGGACTCCTGTCTGATCTCGTCTGTTAACCTGTCCATCAGCACTGCAAATAAGAAAGGGCTCAGAGCTGATCCTTGATGTAATCCCACCTCCACCTTAAATGCATCCGTCACTCCCACCGCAGACCTCACTGCTGTCCCACTACCCTCCATACATATCCTGTACCATTCTTACATACTTCTCTAACACTCCCGACTTCCTCGTACAATACCACAACTCCTCTCTAGGCACACTGTCATATGCTTTCTCCAAGTCCTCAAAGACACAATGCAACTCCTTCTGACCTTCTCTGTACTTCTCCATCAACACTCTCAAAGCAAACATTAAATCTATAGTGTTCTTTCCTGGCATGAAACCATACTGCTGATCACTAATCACCTCCTCCCTTCTTAACCTAGCTTCCACTACTCTTTCCCATAACTTCATGCTATAACTGATCAATTTAATCCCTCTGTAGTTACTACAGCTCTGCACATCACCCTTATTCTTAAAAATCGGTATCAAAACACTTTCTCCATTCCCCAGGCATCCTCTCATTTACCAAGATTTCATTAAACAATCTAGTTAAAAACTCCACTGCCATTTCACCTAAACAACTCCATGCTTCCACAGGTATGTCATCTGGACCAACAGCCTTTCCATTCTTCATCCTCTTCATAGCTATCCTGACTTCCTCCTTGCTAATCCACTGCACTTCATGATTCACTATCCGCACATCATCCAACCTTCTCTCCCTCTCATTCATCAGCCCCTCAAAGTACTCTTTCCGTCTGCTCAACACACTCTCCTCACTTGTGAGCACGTTTCCCTCATTATCCTTTATCATTCTTACCTGTTGCACATCTTTACTAGCTCGGTCCCTCTGTCTAGCCAATCGGTACAGATCCTTCTCTCTCTCCTTATTGTCCAACCTTTCATACAACTCTTGATACGCCTTATCATTAGCCTTTTCCACCTCTCTATTTGCTATGCACCTCATCTCCTTATACTCCTGTCGACTTTATTCATCTCTCTGACAATCCCACTTCCTCGCCAACCTCTTTCTCTGTATACTCTCCTGTACTTCCTCATTCTACCACCAGGTCTCCTTGTCCTCCTTCCTCTTTCCAGATGTCACACCAAGCATCTTTCTAGCCATCTCCCTTACTAGCTCTGCTATAGTTACCCAGCTATTCGGTAACTCTTCACTGCCACCCAGTGCCTGTCTTAACTCTTCCCTGAACTCCACCCAGTGCCTGTCTTAACTCTTCCCTGAACTCCACCTCACAATTACCCTTTTTCAATTTCCACCATTTGATCCTTGGTGCTGCCCTCACACTCATCCTCTTCTTGATCACCAATGTCATCCTAAAAACCACCATCCTATGCTGCCTAATGACACTTTCCCCTGCCACCACTTTACAGTCTCCAATCTCCTTCAGACCGGCCCTTCTACATAAGGTCTAATCCACCTGTGTGCATCTTCCTCCACTCTTGTACATCACCCTATGCTCCTCCCTCTTGTTAAAATATGTATTCGCCACAGCCATGTCCATCCTTTTCATAAAATCCACTACCATCTGACCTTCTGCATTCTTTTGCTCAACACCATACCTACCCATCACTTCCTCATCCCCTCGGTTCCCTTCACCAACATGCCCATTGAAATCTGCTCCAATCACCACTCTCTCACCCTTGGGTACAGTCATCACCACTTCATCCAACTCACTCCAAAATTTTTCTTTCTCATCCATCGCACACCCAACTTGTGGAGAATATGCACTAACAACATTCATCATTACACCATCAATTTCCCGCTTCATAAACATCAACTCTATCAGACATTCTTTACACCTCCAAAACACTCTTAGCAAACTGTTCCTTCAGGATAACCCCTATGCCATTTCTCCTCCCATCTACACCATGATAAAACAATTTGAACCCACCTCCGATATACCTAGCCTTGCTCCCCTTCCATCTGGTCTCTAACACACAATATACCAACCTTCCTTCTGTTCATCATATCAGCTAGCTCTCTCCCTATACCAGTCATACTGCCAACATTCAAAGTTCCGACCCTCACTACCACAGTCCTAGCCTTTACCTGCCTTCGGGCATGCCTTCCCCCTCTTCTCCTCCTTCACACACATATACACTATACATACACACACACACACACACACACACACACACACACACACACACACACACACACACACAGACACACACAGACACACACACACACACACACACACACACACACACACACACACAGACACACACACACACACACACACACAGACACACACACACAGACACACAGACACACACAGACACACACAGACACACACAGACACACACACAGACACACACACACACACACACACACACACACACACACACACACAGACACACACAGACACACACACACACACACACACTTACACATTCATGCATATATAACCATATAAACCCAAACATATTAATTGCTATTATACAATATAAAGATAAAGACAATCAAACCTTTCTTATCTATCTTCTTGGTTTTCGTCAAGCTGTTCAGCAAAAAGCAGGGCGAGCTCCAGACATGACTATGGGTAACCTAGAGGAAAGTATAAGACAACTCCACATAGACTTGATTAAAATAAACAAAATGCGGATGGAATATATTAACTCAACCAACAAAAGGCTAGAAAAAAATGGAAAAAAGCTTTAAATCGATATTCAGATGAGGTGATAAAACTGCAAAACTCAGAGGTCTAAATGAAGAAAAGCCTGGCTGAATATGAGAGTACAAATGAAGAGACATTTAAAAAAAATAGAATTAAAGAACAGAGCACTTGGAGAAAACCTGAGACTTTCTGCTGTACCAGAGAATTTGGAAGGAACAGACTGGAATAATTTTATGAACACACAAATAAGCAACTGGACTGGTATGTATTTATTGGACAGGATACAGTTCATTGAAAGGACACATTGTGTGTATGCTCCAAACCTGGCTATGAGAAACTAACCTAGACCTTTAATAGTAAAGATGCAATCTTACCAGCAGGAGGAGTTGATTCTGGCAAAACTGTGGCAGAAGGACAGAGTACTAAAAGTGGGAGAGAGCAGAAGGTTTGGGGAGAATGACTGCTCATTGTACACCAAGCAGAAGAGAAGTAAATGTATTCAATTACTTGGGGAATGTCAAGAAGTAGGCGTGAGATTCAAACTGCTGTACCAAGCTATCTTCAAAATATTTTACCCCTGGAGGGACAAACTTTTTTTTGATGAAGTACATGCTAAGGAGGAAAAACAAAAAAGTTTGTTCAACTAAAAGTGAGCTGCGAATCACAAGGAGATTTTGCTTCTTGTTCTTCTGGTAATAAAGACCACACAGAGACTGTGCCAGTGAAACCTTTTCCAATGTTTCAATGGAAAATGCTTGAGAGAAGGAAAAAACACAAGAGTCGACTAGAATAATCGAGAGTACATTGAAAATGAAGCAGAGACAGGATTTGGGAGATTGAGATGAACAGGAATAAAACCAGTAACTTAGAAATTGACAAATCTGGGATTACAAAGCAATAATTACATTTGTGAAACATGACAGAACAAGAAAATCTGGAAATATTGGACATTTTTGGACTCTGTTGTAGGTGACTCTAAAGCATATGCCCTGCTTCATATCATTAATGTTCAGAAAAATACTTAGGATAATGGAAGAGGAGGAAGAAAGTTAACTAAGTAAAACAAAAATGTTTTTGTATAAAATAAAGCTTTCTAATTTATTTTTAAGTGTAATGGGGATACGAATGCAAATAGGTGCTCTTGTTTTTTTCTCTTTCTCATTTTTCAGTTTTAAGAAATGTAGGCACACAAAGAAGAAGAAGATGATTAGTGACTTTTTTTCATTCTTGCATAGGGGAGCAATAGGACTAAGGTTCTTAGCTTGATCGAGTAACACGTTTTAAGGGAAAGCAAGTAAATGAAAAAGAATATTGAGTATTATAAAGCTTTTTTTCTAGTAAATAAATGTATGCTTAATTTTGTATCTGGTTGTCATGTCTCTAGGAGACAATCTACTAACGATAAATGGCTAGAAGATAATGTTCTCAGAGCATTCAAAGTGTTTTCCCAGCTGCAACAGTTATAAAGATAAGAAAAAAACAGACAGCACTGAATAGAAGCACAAGCGCACCATGCGTCTTAGCATGGATAATCTTTCTTTTAGGGTCACTCAAGTCTGTAAATGTGGCTATCAGTTTGGAACATTTGTTCCTATTAGAAAGGCAGAATTTCAATATCTGAAGGTGTACGCAGTATTAACTTAATAATAACAACACCACGAAAGGTTTTAGGGGTATTGAGGGGGGTGTTTTTTCTGAGGGCTTTCAATAAACAAAGTTTTGTAAGATGTGACATAGGTTCAAATGGATATGGCAAGAAACAACTGTATAAAAGAAGATCAGCCTTCCAAACTGTGTATACATGTAACACAAAAGCTGGAACTAGACATTTAATAAAAATGCTGTTATACATAAAAGGTGGAAATAAAAAAAAAAACGTTTTAAGATGGTGAAGCATTCTGCAAGGTCTTTAAATGCAAATGGCCTCAGAAATAAATACAAAAAAGAAAAACCATAGTGAACTATATAAATGTAGAGTGCAAATAGCTATACTACAGGAGACGCACTTGGAAAAAACTGAACATGTGAATCTGATAAAGAAAGGATGGTTATTCAGTGGAATAACTGGGGCAAAGGAAAAGATGAGTACTGATATTAATTGCAAGAGGAGCTCCAATAGCAATAGAAGAGGATACAAAATAACAATGGTAGATTTGCAGTACTAAGGTGCTACTGGCAAAGGAGGAGAATTACACTGGCATGTATTTACAGTCCATCTAAAACTGCTACAATGTAGCTTTAGACAACTCTGGGAGAATTAATCCACATTCAGCAAGGAATATTACTTATAGGTAGAGACTGAAATTTGATTTGCAACAGTGAAGATGTGTCTGGGGGCTCAGGAGGGAAAATATAACAAAGGAGGACAGATTTTCGAAGAAAATATTTGGCATGAAAGATATGAATTCAGTACTAGGAGTTCAAAGTGAATTTACATATTCCCCAAGACACAAAAACTGGGCTAGGCTAGATAGAATTTAGATTTCACAGGAACATGTGCATTTAATTGAAGGCCTTGATATGCACCCAATAACTACTTCAGATCATGTGCCGATAACTAAATTAAAAACACAGGGCAACAAAATAAAAATGAGACACTAGTGCTTTCCCACCCATCTCTTGAAATGGGTAGTGGAAATTACTCAGGAGCTATTAGAGAAGATAGAAATTTCTTCTGAAAATACAGCTATAGAGTAGGATAAATTAAAGTTGTTGTTGTTGTTGTGTCTTTCGGCTTTTCCCAGATAGGGGTCGCCACAGCAGAACTCCGGTCCGCTAATGATTGGTAGTTGATTTTTACGTGCCGAGTTACCAGCCCTGATGCACAACCTTCAATGAAGGCACGCCCATTCACGCATGTCTCCACGCAGAAGACGCTCTAGCTGAGAATCGAACCGGACAGCGTCTTACTGTGAGGCGACAATAAAGTGAAGTTTAAAATTAGCGTGGAAATAAAAGAAAAGGAGATACGGTTAAGGAGTAACAAGAATTATTTAGAGGGACTGGCAAATGTTAAAAGTACTGCAAAAGAGGGGAATCTCAGAGAATAAGAGGAGGAGCAACTGCAGAATGCTAAACAGAAAATAATGGATTCCTCCGATAATATGCATGAGTTTAGAAAGATTGCTGTTAAGCAACTGTTTTTTGATAACACTAGAGCACAAAAACATTTAGCACGAGGACTCGGGCAACAGAAAATAAAAAGGCCTGTCACCAAGCTTAGGGAGCCTATAACAAGGAAGATAACAAGAGATCCTGTAGAAGTATTAGAAATCTTTTGGAAATTCTATGAAAGTCTGCATAAAGCAGAGAAATATGGAAATCAAGGAAAAAATGGAAATATTTATGGAAGAATTACATTTGCCAAGGCTAGAGGTAGATGAGGCTTAGTTACTAACAGTTATGATCGGAGGACATGAGAGAAAAATGATGATGTATAACCAATCTACATGAAAGTCCCCAGGAATAGATGGTATTCCTGTGGACGTTTGGAAGTTAAGAGAGAAAAACTGAAAGATATGGAAGGTTTGGTTTCACAATATTTTAAGAGGAGGAGGAGTACCAACATTCTGGAAGAAAGCGATGGTAACTCTAATACCTAAAAAGGGTAAAGATCCACCAGATCCAGCTTTCTACAGGCCCACTTCAATACTAGACCATGATTATAAAGGGTTTATGTCTATAATGGCTAAAAGAATGGCAAAAGTGATGCCAAAATTGATAGATATGGATCAATGTGGTTTTGTGGAGGGAGGCAAACATTTGTCAGCATTAACAGAACATTGATGATCCACAGAGAAGCAGAATGTAAGAAAATACCACTGTTGTTGGTGGGTCTTGATACAGAGAAAGCATTTGACAGAGTAATCTGGGACTTTATGAGCAGGGCAATGGAAGCATTTGCATTCCCTGTTAAAATTATAAGATTCGTTAGGAGGATATATGAGGGATCAGAGGCAAAAATTAAAGTGGGTGCGTTCCTCTCTGATAATTTCTGCTTGAGCAGAGGAACCAGACAGGACTGTCCTCTTTCCCCTTTGTTATTGGCATTACATTTAGAACCATTTGCAAATAAAATAAGGGACTCAGAACTTCAAGCATATAATTGGTATAGTAGTCACGAAAAGCTGGCTCTATTTGCAGATGATATTATTTTACAGCTGATAAAACCAGAAAGAACATTACAGTGTTGTAGAACATTTTGAGACAGTTTCATATTTTTTGGGGACACAAAATTAATGAAGCTAAAACAAAGGCAATAATGGTAAATTATATACCCACCCACAAATTGGTTCAACAATATCCGTATTTACGGGGACATGATAAATGTATTTAGGAGTATGGATTAAACATTATTCCAGTGTGGCAGCTAAGGATATGTGGGAAGAGACTAAACAAAAGATAATATAACAACTGAGAAATTGAAAGCTCTGTTATATGGATAGTAAGACAGAAGCAGTTAAATTGTTTTTAGTCTCTTTAATCTTACGCACAGGTCAAGCATATCAACCACAGGAGAAGGTGTGGATAGCAATTAATAAAAAGCTGAAGGATTTTATCTGGGAAGGGAAGATAGCAAGAGTCAAGTGGTATAAGCCAATTCTTTCAATAGAGCAAGGCAGATTGGGATTGCCTGATTTGAAAGGTATTTCAGAGCTACAAAATCAAGGCTTCTATACATAGCACAAGCAAAAACCTATAATTCAAAGTGGAAAGGGACGATGATGAAATGGGTGGAAGCTCAAGCAACAAAGACAAGAGTGGTATTTTGGATGCAGACCTTTAAGGAGACCAAAACTAATCATACAGAATACTACATTTAAAGTAGCAGAAGGTATTCTAAGAACTAAGCCAACTAGATGCTTTGCCACAGATGGCCTGCATCTGTTATCCCTGCACTTCTGGATACTGGCCAAGGCTCTTGCCACCCCTATTGTACCTTTTCTAGGCAGAGTTCGAAACACCAAATTACCACCGTAACAGCTACAAACAAATACAATCTGAGGGTCATGCTGCTCAATGCTAGAAGTCTAAATCTCAAAATGGACTCGCTCGAAGCACTCCTTAAAATGGAGAACATTGATATTTGTGCTGTAATAGAGACCTGGCTCAAGACAGCAGATAGCACCCCTGCACTACCAGGCTATAACTCATTCCATACCTTTCGGCCCCAGAACTTGGACCGAAGCTCCAAAGGCAGTGGTGTTTCCATATTCATAAAGGATGTGCACACCTCCAGACTGATAGCCCAACATGATGCACTGGAGATACTTCAGGTGCAGCTAACATTGGATAAGATAATGATTCAGGTTGTAGCCTGCTATAGGTCCCCAACCATGACCCAAGACTCGCACTCCACATTCCTAAGCACCTTGGAGAATATTAGGGTCCAACCTAACACTCTCATACTGGGCAACTTCAACTACCCCTCCATTAACTGGGAAAACTACTCATATACCAATACACTTGCCCAATGTTTCCTGGAATTCATTAAATTCCAATGCCCTGGACCAGCTCATTCTTACCGCCACTAGAGGTAGCAACATCCTTGACCTGGTCATTACTAACATGGGTAACCATTGCTCTGTACCAATAGTCAACTCCTCCCTGGTTAGACCCGACCACAAACTAATCACCTTGGAAATCCACATCTCCCCCCCCCCGAAAAGGTAACCACTATGAAAAACTTCTCCAAAGCTAACTTTGGCCTCCTAAAAACAGATGTGGCTAACTTCATGGCACCCATTTAATTAGAGAACAGCTGCATGACTGCATGACACTAATGCC
Source organism: Protopterus annectens (assembly GCF_019279795.1). NCBI lineage: Eukaryota > Metazoa > Chordata > Ceratodontiformes > Protopteridae > Protopterus > Protopterus annectens. The sequence goes on from NC_056727.1 coordinate 504,592,420, forward strand.
CTGTACGAACACGTACACAAATGCATGGATCTCACCATACCCAATAGAACCAAGATGCTCTCCTCCAAAAAAAGGAAGCCACATCTGGTGGTCCCCTGCCATAAGCCATAAACACACTACAACAGGAGGAGGAAACTCTTGAGAAATAAGGTGAAGTCCCAAGACTGGAAAAACTCCCTTATCAGCCTCAACATAAAGTTGAGATTCCTCATCAAATCCTCTAAAGCTAGCTATGAAAACAGAATTGCAGCAGATAGTAAGGACAACCACAAGGCCTTCTATAGTTACATAAAGAATGTCCACGGCAATACCCAGATTTGCTCGGAGCTGTTGCACAATGGCACCTCCTATACCAAGCCAACAGATATTGCCAATATACTGGCCAACAGATTCAGTGCCAAGTTTACCCCTCTTCCCCCAAGGGGTCAATCACAATATCAGTAGATTTCCAGGCACCCAATATTAATGCTGCACAGGTTAAAACAGATTGTCCAAGGCCAAGAATACAGCTTCTATGGGACTTGACAATATCCCAGTCTGTGTTCTACATAAATTACACAGTGAACTGGCACCTCACCTGTATGTCCTGTTCAATCACAGCCTCACCTCAGGCTTTGTCCTTACCGAATGGCGCACTGCTGCAGTCATCCCTCTCCACAAAGGAGGAGCGACTACAGACCCTAGGAACTATCACCCCATTAGCCTGACAAGTCTGCTATGCAAGCCTATGGAACGCATCATCATAGGTAGGTACTAGGCTACCTGCCCGAAGGCATTTATAAGCCTAGCCAGAATGTGTTGGCTTTCGCCACCCCTTAGATTAGTTCCCGGTGCCTCTGTCCAAAATATAGGGAACCTCCAATCTCTGGATCCCACACAGTTTAGTTTTGTGAAGGGTAGATCATGCCTGCTCAACCTGGTCGACTTCTTTGAGTCAGTCACCAGAGCGGAGGATGAAGGCAAGATGGTTCACACAGCCTACCTTGAACTGGCCAAGGCCTTTGATGCCATTCCCCACTCAGGAATCATAGAGAAACTCACTAAGCTAGGCATCAACCCCTATATTACTAGGTGGTTTGCCAACTGGCTCACAGATAAAACCTACAGTGTGAAAGTAGCTGACTCCAAGTCAGACTGTCAACCAGTCACGAGTGGAGTTCCACAGGGTTCGGTCCTGGGTTCTCTCCTGTTTGGTATCTACTTCTCTGAAACCCAGGCCAACACGAAGGGACTCTGGCTGACAAAGTTCGCAGATGATTGGAAGTTGGGAGTCATAATTAACTCCCCAAGTGATGTTGACATCCTACAGAAAGGCCTCACTGAAACCAATGACTAGTGTCAGAACCATGGCCTTAAAGTCAATGCCAAAAATGTGCAGTCATCCCCTTTAGGAAAAACCCGGTTCCCATGAATTACTACATCAATGGTAGTCCACTGAACAAAGAAGGCGTCATAAGAGATCTGGGAACAGAGATTGACAGCAACCTCTCTTTTGACCACCACATTGCCACTGTGGTCAGAAAGTCCCTTCTATGTGGCACATCTCATTACTAAGGGTTTTGCATCCAGGAAGAAAGAGGTCATTGTCTCCCTCTACTCTTCCCTCATTAGGCCAACCATCAAGTACAATGCCCCATTTAGCATGTACCTCACTAGACACCTACAGAAACTGGAAAGGCCGCAAAAATAGCTCACAAAGAGGATCTTAGGCCTTAAACACTTGTCCTATATGGACAGACTCAAAACCTCCAACTATTCTTGGTCTCACATCGCCTACTTAGAGGCGATCTCTGCTTGACTTACAAAGCCATGTCTGACCTAGCTCTGTTAGAAATGCTACATCTAAAGAAATCCCAATCCCTCCAAACTACACTCTCCAGAGACCTCAACCTCATTACCACAATCAAACAGAACAAGCTGGAGGGACAGGTTCATAACCCAGAGACTGCCCATACATGTCAAGCGGAGCGTCTCACTGGCCTTCTTCAAGAGAAATCTTGATGAGTGGATGGGAAATAGAAAATTCAGCCCGGGAATCAATCCAGTGGCTCTACTTGACTAAGAGGCACTGGGAGCCAAGGTCGGGTGGCACAAGTAATTCTATGGGCTAGGCTTGTAAAGGCTCCAGGGCCATTAGTCTAGTACACACCTATGAACAAGGGAATGGATAAAGAAGATTCTGCTGACACGGATGGGCAACTAGGGATACAGACAATAGGCAAGAGGGGGCTGGAATTTACTGGAAAAAACTGGCAAAGGAACCAAGGTACTGGAAGCAAACAACTACAGAGGGAACAGTAATAGAATGGGAATATGCCAAGAATTTATTTGGACTGCAAGTTAGAGACTGCCTTCCCTATCAAGGACCGATATCAGAGTATAGGCAAAAAGAATGAAATGGGGGGGGGGGCCTAAACGAAACACCAGCACTGGTAGAGATTTAGTAGAAACTAGAACAGAAGCTGCTATTAAAAAAGGAATAATTAGTACAGTATAAAAATTAGTCAAAAGGGGTTAGAAAGGACTGGGAAGGGAGAGACTGGATAAGCAGTTCACAAAGAAACAATGGGGGAGTATATGTTTGTCTCCCAAACATGCAACAAACTCTAAGATTTAGGGATTTTTGCTTGGAAATGTTTACATAGATATTTTTATACCTCAAGTAGACTCCTCAGGTACACAGCAAATTTTGGAGGTGTGACGGGGAAGAAACAGGTAAATGGGAACATATTTTCTGGAAGTGTAATGAGTTCACAGACTTCAAAGATTCCCTGCAGACTACTCTGTCAGAGATCTTTGTGTGCAAATTGGTGTAACTAGGGAAGTTATTTTTCTGAGCTATGATACAGAATCAGAACTGTCTAGACATAGTAAGGCCTTGCTGAGTCTAAATTATGGTAGCTGCCAAAAAAACAAATTACTAGAAAATGGAATCTCATGTCCCAAAATGGACCTACAGGAGTGATTGTAACAGAAAAACTGGAATGAGGGTCCCCACTTGCCAAATTCTGAGAGCTTCTCGACATAACGGATAGGACCTGGTCCCCGCCTGCTTGTTGATGTACCAGACTACGGACATGTTGTCCGTCTGTACTGCAATAGTCCCGTGGGAAGAGAGTCGTTGAGGGCTTGCAACGTTAAAGCACTGCTCTCATCTCCAGGACATTTATGTGCAGATGGTATTCTATGGGTTGCCACGTCCGTGGACCATCCTGCCCTGATAATGCCCCCACCCGATCAGAGAGGCATCCGTAGTGACTGTGGCAACTGGAGGAGGGGAATAAAGGGTCGGCCCTGATGAAGAAGAGGGAAGATATCCACCAGTTCAGATGAGCTCGGCAGACTGGTGTTACACGACTGTGCGTCATCGGGAGACTGTGGTAAGACCACTGCGTGAATAGCATCCACTGCAGAAGACGATGTGGAAGCGAGCCAGTGGTAGAAGAACAATGGCCGCAGCCATAAGACCTAGAACCTTCAGTATAAATCTGGCTTTGATCTTGTTGCTTTGCAAAAGAAGTTTAACTAATTTTTGGATGTCCAGAATTCTTTGATCTGTTAGTCTGGCTAACATTTTGACGGTGTTTAATTCTATGCCTATAAAGGTGATAGATTGGCAAGGCAGCAGAGAAGATTTTTCGAAATTTACTGAAATTCCCAAACTCCTGCAAAGCTGTAGAGTGTAGTCTCTGGACTGAAGAAGCTGACACTTGGTGGTGGCGGAGAGGAGCCAGTCGTCCAAATAGGGAAACACCTGGAATCCTCGACGTCTCAGATGAGCTGTGACCACTGCCATGCATTTGGTAAACACTCTGGGGCTGAAGTGAGGCCAAAGGGCAGGGCTCTGAATTGGTAATGACTGGTCCCTAGCCGAAAGCGGAGAAACCTTCTGGAGCGTCTGTGAATCTTTATGTGATAGTACGCATCCTGAAGGTCTACAGAGCACATCCAGTTGTCCTTGCCCAGAAAGGGCAGAATGGACTGAAGCGTGACCATCCGGAATCTTGCCTTCTTGACAAATCTGTTCAGATTGCTCAGGTCTAATATTGGTCTCCAATCTCCCGTCCTTTTGGGGACCAAAAAGAATCTGTAGTAGACGCCGGATCCTACCTGGTCTGCTGGCACAGTCTGGACGGCCCTTTTTTCTAGGAGCTTTGAAACCTCCTGTTCTGCCAAATCCCTTTGACCGGGTGAGATGTCTGGAAGGGATTGTAGAGGTACGGAAACCTTCAAGGATTTTGTAACCCTCGGATATAATCGACTGTACCCACATCTCTTGAGATAGGGATTGCCAGGCTACTGGGTACAGCGAAATCCTTCCCCCGACTGCCTCCAAGGGTGGACAGTCGGGCAACACCTCAGGGATGCTGAAAGGGCTTCTCAGGAAGAGACTCCCTGTTGCCCTGGTTCTGAGGACCCCCTGCCTCTAGGGCGTCTATTATTGTTACCCCTCTGCCTCTGGGGTAAACTGACCACGTGTGTCCGGTGTAGCTCCTTGGGCTTTACGGAACCACATCTTCCCCCCCTTCTGACCCTTGGGGTATGGTCTAGAAGGAGTGGAAAACTGGACTCCAACGGCAGAAAGAGTTTTACCGTCCTGCTCACACCTGGTCAAGGTATCCTTCACCTGAGGTCCGAACAAAGCCATCAAAGGGGGTATTAGTGAAGGACGCCTTAAAGGTCCGCGAAATTACAAAGCCGCATCCAGGCTTGGCGTCTAAGAGCAACCCCTGTGCCTGCGGCCCTGCTCGCTCCATCGGTCGCATAGGATATGAGCCGCATGGAGGAGTTAGATATGGAATTCAGGATAGCAAGCTGCGAGGCAATCTTTTCCTGAGCCCCAGCAGCAGAAGGATCCTGGACTACTTCTCCCAGTTCCTTGAGAACATCTCGTTGAAGCCTGGTGAAGTGACAAAGATAATTCAGCGAACGCATAGCAAAGGTCGCTGAAGAAAACATCCGCTTTCCATACCTGTCCATGGTCCTAGAGTCCTTATTAGGAGGATGAAGAGGTACTGAAGGATCCGCCAGTTCCTTCTTAGTGGCAGCCGCCACCACCATAGCATCCACCGAGACACCCTTGGAAAGGAACTGTTTATCCGAAGGGGCCGTAATGAATTTGGATGGTCTTCTGGGGACAGGTTCCACAGAATCTGAGTTACCCACGCCTTCCGAGCCACTACCTGCATAAGTGGGTCGAAGGCGGAGACACCCAGGAGGTGGAGGGTCGGGATCCAAAGCCTCCGGTATACAGACTCATCCTCGGAGGGTCAATGGAGGGCCAATTCCCTCTGTTTGAGGAGCTCAAGGATGTCTGAAAAGGAGACATCCTCAGAGGGGGACCGTGGGGAACCCTCCGACTCATCTAAGTCGGTATCTGATGTAGTAGACTCAGGGGAGTCTGTGTGTTTCCTCTTACACGTCCTCTTCCGAGGGGTTCCCCTGCAGGATCAGGAGAAACCTTGGAAGAGGAGGAAATTCCCAGTGGGGAAACCTGGGGCGATGGATCCCTGGGCCTGAGAGCAAGAGGCTGGCAAGAGGCGTCTGCAGGCACTGATGAGGGAGGAGCTAGAGGGATGGACCGTTGACCAGGCTCAGAGGCCAGGACACTCCTCATCACCTCAAAGGCTCCTCTCCCCGGGAGGCCGGAACACACCGCTCGAAGAAACAGGAATGGCCGGCTCCAAAGAGAGAGAAGGCTCCGAGGCCGATGGCGCCGAGCTTACCAAAGCCGAAGCCCCGAGAGGGAGAGCGGGGTCGGACAAGGGTCCGATGCCACTAGCCCCCTCGGAGCCGACAGTGGAAACCCGACGACCGGATCCCTCCAAGGAAGGTCTCAAGGAGGAGATCGGAGCCGAGGACGATGGAGCCGAAGGATGTATCGGCTCCGGCATCGAAACAGTCGCTGTCCCGAGAAGTTCCAGCTCCGAACTACGGTGTGGAGTCGGAGGAGGAAGTTCAATGATTGGGGCTATAGCCGAAGTCTGTTGAGACGGGCTATGGAGCATTTGGGCCAGTGCCTGAGACTTCAACAGCCTGCTTACCACCCTCTCTAAATCGTGGTCAGACAGCCTGGAAGATCTTGAAGATCGGCTCGATGGCTCTGCTCCGACAAAGAGGAGACCCGGGCCGAGTGGATACTCAGTATAGAAGGGGACCGAGATCTCTTACGGGTCGAAGCCATCAGCCGAAGTCCCTTGAACTCCAGATGGAGCCGAGATATCTCGGCTCCGATGCTGCATAAAGTGTCGGCTCCAGCCGGAGCCAACAAAGCCACAGTAGTCAGGGTATCTGAACCGGTCGGCGCCGAACCCACTACTTGAACAGAAAATTTATCGGCCCCAGCCGGAGCAGATGTCAGCTCCGACGGAGCCGGAGCCACCGGAGGAGGCTTGGACACAGTAGCCTGAGCCTTCGGTGGCTTAGGAGGTTTTCCTGACCCTAATTTAGGAGGAGAACCTTCTGGCTTAAGTAAGCCTCGGAGGATGAGCTTATTCCTCCTTTCCTGCAGGACTCTCTGGCTAAAAGCATGACACAAAGCACAGGAGTCCTGCAGGTGCAAAGGCCCCAGGCAATAAACACAAGAAGTGTGACCGTCTGTCAGAGACATTTTCTGACAGCACTGGTCACACTTCTTGAAGCCTGAGACCTTGCCTTCCTTTGACATCCTAGGAGGATGGAAACACAAACAATCCCAACAAACACACAAATTAATCCCTTACACAAACACACAGGAAGGGAATAACCAATGGGGAATTAGGCCTGACTAAAAACTTTAGATTAAAGATTATAAAAAGTTTGAAAACAAGGGAATAGGGTGGGCCTGTAACTAACTACAGACTAAACTGACACTAAAAGGGAAAAATAAACCCCTAACTAATCTTTTTCTTATTTCACCAAGAAAAAACTTACCTCAGCTGGCAAAGGAGACCTCTTTCGCTAAGCGGCAAACGAGATCTGAGGTAGTTCCGCCTTGCATCATGGGATATAGGGTTGCCTCGAGCTGGTAAAAGGAGTTCTCGAGCTAAAGCAAGTGCCGAGTCGGAGCCGAGGATCGGCTCCGAACCCATCCAGCAAGAATGAAGGCGAGATTGACAACTTAACATTACAGCTTCTATGGGACCTGACAATATCCCAGTCTGTGTTCTACATAAATTACACAGTGAACTGGCACCTCACCTGTATGTCCTGTTCAATCACAGCCTCACCTCAGGCTTTGTCCTTACCGAATGGCACACTGCTGCAGTCATCCCTCTCCACAAAGGAGGAGCGACTACAGACCCTAGGAACTATCACCCCATTAGCCTGACAAGTCTGCTATGCAAGGCTATGGAACGCATCATCATAGGTAGGTACTAGGCTACCTGCCCGAAGGTATTTATAAGCCTAGCCAGAATGTGTTGGCTTTCGCCACCCCTTAGATTAGTTCCCTGTGCCTCTGTCCGAGATATAGGGAACCTCCAATCTCTGGATCCCACACAGTTTAGTTTTGTGAAGGGTAGATCATGCCTGCTCAACCTGGTCAACTTCTTTTAGTCAGTCACCAGAGCAGAGGATGAAGGCAAGATGGTTCACACAGCCTACCTTGAACTGGCCAAGGCCTTTGATGCCATTCCCCACTCAGGAATCATAGAGAAACTCACTAAGCTAGGCATCAACCCCTATATTACTAGGTGGTTTGCAAACTGGCTCACAGATAAAACCTACAGTGTGAAAGTAGCTGACTCCAAGTCAGACTGTCAACCAGTCACGAGTGGAGTCCCACAGGGTTCGGTCCTGGGTTCTCTCCTGTTTGGTATCTACTTCTCTGAAGCCCAGGCCAACACGAAGGGACTCTGGCTGACAAAGTTCGCAGACGATTGGAAGTTGGGAGTCATAATTAACTCCCCAAGTGATGTTGACATCCTACAGAAAGGCCTCACTGAAACCAATGACTAGTGTCAGAACCATGGCCTTAAAGTCAATGCCAAAAATGTGCAGTCATCCCCTTTAGGAAAAACCCGGTTCCCATGAATTACTACATCGATGGTAGTCCACTGAACAAAGAAGGCGTCATAAGAGATCTGGGAACAGAGGTTGACAGCAACCTCTCTTTTGACCACCACATTGCCACTGTGGTCAGAAAGTCCTTCTATGTGGCACATCTCATTACTAAGGGTTTTGCATCCAGGAAGAAAGAGGTCATTGTCTCCCTCTACTCTTCCCTCATTAGGCCAACCATCAAGTACAATGCCCCATTTAGCATGTACCTCACTAGACACCTACAGAAACTGGAAAGGCCGCAAAAATAGCTCACAAAGAGGATCTTAGGCCTTAAACACTTGTCCTATATGGACAGACTCAAAACCTCCAACTATTCTTGGTCTCATATCGCCTACTTAGAGGCGATCTCTGCTTGACTTACAAAGCCATGTCTGACCTAGCTCTGTTAGAAATGCTACATCTAAAGAAATCCCAATCCCTCTGCACTACACGCTCCAGCGACCTCCACCTCATTACCACAATCAAACAGAACAAGCTGGAGGGACAGGCTCATAACCCAGAGACTGCCCATACATGTCAAGCGGAGCGTCTCACTGGCCTTCTTCAAGAGAAATCTTGAGGAATGGATGGGAAATAGAAAATTCAGCCCGGGAATCAATCCAGTGGCTCTACTTGACAGAGGCACTGGGAGCCAAGGTCGGGTGGCACAAGTAATTCTATGGGCTAGGCTTGTAAAGGCTCCAGGGCCATTAGCCTAGTACACACCTATGAACAAGGGAATGGATAAAGAAGATTCTGCTGACATGGATGTGCAACTAGGGATACAGACAAAAGGCAAGAGGGGGCTGGAATTTACTGGAAAAAACTGGCAAAGGAACCAAGGTACTGGAAGCAAACAACTACAGAGGGAACAGTAATAGAATGGGAATATGCCAAGAATTTATTTGGACTGCAAGTTAGAGACTGCCTTCCCCATCAAGGACCGATATCAGAGTATAGGCAAAAAGAATGAAATGGGGGGGGGGGGCTAAACGAAACACCAGCACTGGTAGAGATTTAGTAGAAACAAATGAACTAGTAAAATCCACGAAAAACCAAAATGAAGAGCAGGAACACGATGAGAGATAGCTTAAAATAAATGGATGATTTTATTAAATCCAGATAAAACGTAAGCGCTTTCGGCCAGAGCAATCCCCAGCCTTCATCAGACAAACAGCGTAGGAGTGTGTGTCAAAACCTTAAATAATGTTTAACAATTTACTATGCCAATCAGAACAAAATGCATTTCCTGATGAACTGTTACCACGGAAACATTAAAGCAGAAATGCTTTTGTAGAAAATAAAAACATGTTGTTTAAATCAAATATACAAATAATGATAGTTAAACCTAGTTTTTAAACAATTTCATGAATATTCCATGTAAAAATCCATATACATTATTTACAATACATAAAATAAATGAACAAGTGCAAATTGCTACTTAAAAAATATATAAATATGTATGTATGATACTGGATAAATTAATGTTACCCTTAAATAAATGCAGATAAGGGCAGGTTCTCACCAAAACGTACGTGCATTAATCAAGATGTTACAAGCTACCCATGTTGTACATAAAACTGGAAGTATTTCATTTGTGAAATGACTTAGTTGTAACTCAATAGGTCATGTCATCGGTTATGTGATAACCACTTGAGCACACATTTGATAGAAAGATTTTCGTTAATGCCTGGTATAAGGTGTGCCCTAGTCCTGACTTGCCACATGAGTTCGTCGATCTCTAATTTGATTTGCCAAGGGCCACCTCTAATTTCAGGCATCCTTTGATGCACAATGACAAAATTAAAAGTATGCCCTATACATTCCATAGTGTGTTTGGCTAAAGCATTGTTGACATCTTGCCTACTTACGGCATACATGTGTTCATAGATCCTGGTCCTAAATCTACGCTCTGTCTTGCCAATGTAAAAAGCTTCACATTGGTTACAGAGAGCGGCATAAACCACTGATTTGGACTCACAGTTGAAAAAGTTGTTGACCTTATAAGTTCTATTGTTAATAGTAAATTGTGTTCCTACCTTGATGAACTTACATTGGGCACATGCACCACATTTATGCATGCCATTTGGTCGATTTGAAATAATCCTATTCGATGGTCTTTCTAAGATAGTTTTAAGGTTTTGGCCCCTCCTGTAAGTTAATTTAGGTCTTGTACCCAAAGTGTTTGAAAGGGTATTATCATGATTGATAACATCCCAGTTTTTATTAATAATTTCCCTGATTTTTTGAAAATCCAAGGAAAAAGTGTGTATGAAAGACACACTGTAGTTATCTTTTTCCAAACAGTTGTTACCAAGTAGGCCTGGAAAAATTGGAGTGTCAGTAGTTCTAACGCCCACGTCTGTTGTAGCTGATACAGAGATTAACTATCTTGATATCATGTTAATTAAGGACACAAATAAAAGTAGACTGAAAAGCATTATTTATAGAAAGCCGACACATTCCAACAGTTTGTTGCATTTTTCCAGCAATCACGCGTATTATCAAAAAAGATCAGTTATAAAGGGCCAGCTAGTAAGGGCAGCACGCATGGTAACTGATGACCATGATTTTTTTGCTGAGTGCAACAAACTTAAGAATATGTTTCTGACAAGGGGTTACCCTTTAAACTTAGTCAACAACATCATATTGGAAGTATCTAATAAACGTAGGGACGGTTATTTTATCCCCCTACTTTCCACTAGTATTACAACAGACGTGGGCGTTAGAACTACTGACACTCCAATTTTTCCAGGCAATATGCGAGATAAATTCAAATGGAAAACAGTCCATAAGCAAATACAGACAAATGTAAACCAAAGTTCACGTTAGATACAGTCTAAGAAGAGGACTACAATGTAACCTATATGGCAGTGTTTGTGAGTAATTTCCAAGCAAAATGTATCTTCCATGATCATTACCAGTAACGTCCAGCAGAAACAGCGAGAAAATGAAATGCCAAACATTTATGCAGTATAAGAACTACAGAAAAACAATGCATCACTTTAAGTCCACCGTGGTCACTTTAAGTCCACCATGGTAGCTTTTCAGTTATATCTTCTTTAAGATAGAGAAAGAGTTCTCAAACTAGCAAAATAAGGCAATATAAAAAGAGGATGAACCCTCTTCTCACCAGTCCTTTGTTCAATGTTTAACATTCTATTGTTACAATATTGTTAGATCTTGATAGTTGCAATACCTAGTACAGCAATTATTATCTAACCTCAGCACAGGAACCTTACTACATACTGATAAAACAAAAGCAGTATAACATCCAAATGTTCAACAGGCGCTACATTCACAAAGCAAATAATCATACTGCACGCTTGCACTGGGAAACTCTTTTTACCATATCAAAATTCTAGCATCTGAAATGAGCCCAGACAACCAGTACCTTTATTCCCACAACCTGGAACTGAAATATGTATTCGCTATGCATAAATTCACAAGCAAGAACTTTCTAGGTGCAAAAGATTTACACGATTTGCTGAATAATTAAGTCACACATTGCTGGTTTCAACTTACTGTCTTTCAGTTTCAGTACTTTGAACATTTAATCAATCTTAAATTACGCCTTACAGACTTTACAGTACTCTCTGTCACAGTGTATTTTTGAGCTTCTCTATCCACATTTTGATTGATCCTTTTGCACAGTGTTCTCTGTGCTTCTTCACTGTATGGTGTTGGTGTCCATAACAAAATAAACTATTCTCATAACTTTGCTCTACCACATAACAGAAAAACTTTTCATTTTATAAATTTAGCTTCAACATACTTGATTAAGAGTGTTTTTGCTATATATGGGTGTACCTCTTTAAGGATGATTTGTGGCACACAGTGCACATAAATTCTAGAGAAATCAGTTTGAATGTAAACATTATGAAGGTTCAACCACATTTTCTGTCCACGTGTAAATACATTAAACCTCCTGTCACAACAGCAGAGAAATATATTTGTAGATGTGAAGGAAAATATTTGCTTTTAAGAGCTTCTGTGTCCAGACCTGTGCAATTGTAAAATTCTCAGCAAAATATAGTTGAGAGTTCTATCATTCTTTTGCCACAAAGAAATTTGGTTAAAAATGGAAGATTTGAGTCCAAAATCTGGTTCAATACTTACTGAAAGCAGAGTTGTAAAACTTGAAAACATACAATGTGCTATATTGTTGCATATTTGTAAATATTAAGTGTGCTACATTGCTGCATACTGCTAGGGAAAACAAGAAAATAGCAGCACTTGAGAAAAAAAAAAGAAGTTAAGTCTTACCATAATGTTCCATCTGTGTTGTAGATATTTGTTCATTCATTACAGATAGGACCTCGGTTCCGTCCTTGGAACCGATACGGCCATTTCCCAGCTCGCACAAGCCAAAAAAACTCTCAGCTAAGAACCTACCCACAATGCTTCTCTCCTAGATACTCCAGATTGAGTTTGCCCACCCTAGATAAAATATGTAGCAAATGGAAAAAATAGTAGGAGGCTCTATCTGAGCAAATACCCTAACCAGGTGTTCCTAAAGTACACCAGGAATCCAGGCAAGGAAAGGAGGGCAAGAAGTAATGAATGAACAAAGGTCTACAACACAGATGGAACGTTATGGTAAGACATAACTTCTTTATCTGATGTAAATCTTTGTTCATTCATTACAGATAGGACAGAGTCCCCAGCTACTTGAGTCCTGGGTGGCCCAAAGGAAGGATATTCCTGAGCGCCATACAACCAAAAGATGCTCGTCCCCTGGAGGCCAAATCCAATTTGTAATAAGATATGAAGGTATGAGGTCTTGCCCAAGTGGCTGCTGCGCAAACATCATCCATAGAGGCTCTGGAATGAAAAGACACAGAAGTACCAATAGATCTGGTAGAATGAGCCTTTATTCTGGAAGGTAAGGGCAGCTTATTCTGTTGGTAGATAAAGGTAATGACATTTCTAAGTCAAGAGGATAAAGTCACTTTGGAAACAGGTTTACCCAATCTGGGTCCTGCAAAGGCCACAAACAATTGGTCGGTTTTCCTGAAAGATTTAGTAATGTCCAAATAATAACAAAGCTGCCTGTGCACATCAAGGATGTGCAAAAGGTACTCCCCTCTATTAGAATGCCTTGGGAAGAAGATCGGCAGGTCAACAGATTGGTTAATGGAAAAGTCAGAAATGACCTTGGGCAAGAAAGAAGGGTCAGTACAAAGGGACACCATATCCGTGTGGAAGACCAAGTAAAGACTCTTGACACTCAAGGCCTGCAGCTCAGATACTCTTCTCGCAGAATGAGTACAACTAGAAGTATGGTTTTCCATGACAAAAATTTCAAATCACATGAATCAAAGGGCTCAAAGGGAGAGCCTGTGAGAGACTGAAACAACAGAGTCAAGTCCCAGGGTTCTAAGGGAGGCTTGACCGGAGCGGAGGTTTAACATGTAATACTCCCTTCAAAAAGGTCTTGCCCAGGCGGTGTGACATAATTGAAGAATTATCAAGACCATTATGAAAATTGGCGATAGCTGCTAAATGTATAGTGATCGTTGAAGTTGAGGCTCCTGCATGTAGAAGGGTAGTCAGGTACTGTAGAATCTTTTACATAGGCATAAAGAAAGGATCTAAGTTATGGTCTTTGGCCCAAATAGAGAACCTAGTCCATTTATTAGAATAAACTTTCTAGTGGAAGGTTTGTGTGAGGCCAGAAGAATTTCATGAACAGGAGATGGTATGTCAGGCAGCCTGGCAATTATTGGAAGGGGAGGAACCAAGCTGTGAGCTTGAGACTGGGCAGGTTCAGATGAATCAATCCCTGAGGATGGAATAACAGGTCCTGGGAATGATCCAGGATCCACGGGCTGTGAATCAGATGAGGCCATAGAAACAGGAACCAGACTTGACGTGGCCAGTAGGGAGCAATGAGGATCACTTTGCTTTTCAACCTCTGAGTTTTCTGGAGAAATTTTGGAATGAGGGGAAATGGGGGAAAGGCATACAGAAGACCCGGGGGCCAATCATACATTAGAGCATCCCTCAGTGGTTCCCCCTGAGGGGGAATCAAGGCAAAATAACTCCTGCATTTGTAATTCAGGGAGGAAGCGAACAGGTCACAGCAAGGCTTGCCCCAATGTTGGAAGATCCGATCTGCAATTACAGGGTTGAGGGATCACTCATGAGGCATCAGGATGTTCCTGCTCAGACTGTCCGCAATAAGGTTGGAACTCATGGGAATGTGCGTTGCTATAAGAAAGCGATTAGAAGCTATGTGCATTGCTATAAGAAAGTGATTGGAAGCTATCGTCCAATGCCAAATCTTCCTGGCTTCCCGACACAGGGGGTAAGATCTGGTTCTGCCTTGCTTGTTGATCTACCAGACGATTGACATGTTGTCTGACTGAAATTGCAATGGTCCCCGAGGGTAGGGATGCATGGAATGCTTGCAGTGCTAAAAGAATTGCCCTCAGTTCCAAGACATTTATGTGCAAGTTGGCCTCGATGGGGGTTCAGGTGCTTTGGACAGTCTTTCCCTGAAAATGACCCCCCACCCTAACAGTGAAGCATCCGTGGTCACCGTGGCTGTGGGTTGGGGAAGACAGAACGGTCAACACCACAGATTCTTTTGTGGCTCCATCCACCATAGCATTTCTTCCTTGAAACGGTTTGTAAGGCGTATCATGTGGTTGAGTGGGTGGGTTAAAAATGACCATTGTGTGGAAAGGAGCCACTGCAGGATTCTCATGTGCAGTCTCACCAGTGGTACTAAAGTAATGGCAGCTGCCATGGAGCCCAAGTGTTGCAGTACAAGACGTGCTGGTACAAACATGTGAGGAAGAAGGTCTTGAATTTGGTGTCTTATTTTCAAAAGCCTGTGAGGGGAGAGAAGCTTGACAGGATGCTGTATTGAAGACAGCTCCAATAAATTCCAATATCTTCATTGGGGACATCTGAGATTTGTCTTTGTTGATTGTAATCCCCATGTGGGAGAGCGAGACCTTGAGTGTAAGAGAGGCTGCGGACTAGGAGATTCCTGGTCAGAGCAGTATGGAGCCAGTCGTCTAGATAGGGAAACACTTGGAATCCTTGTAGTCGAAGATGGGCTACCACAACTGCCATACATTTGGTGAACACTCAAGAGACTGAATCATTGGCTCCCAGCCAGAAGCGGAGAAACCTCCAGGAGCGGTGATCCATCTTTATGTGGTAGTACACATCTTGTAGGTCTATAGAGCACATCCAATTGTCCCTCCCTAGGAAGGGAAGAATGGACTGTACTGTGACTATCCAGAACTTTTGAGGTTTTATAAATATCTTCAGTAGGCTGAGATCCAGAATTGGTCTCCAGTCCCCTGTCTTTTTTGGCACTAAAAAGAACTTAGTGTAAAACCCGGATCCTGTCTGTTCTGGTGGGACTGGTTGGAGGACTCTTTTTCTTAGCAGGTTTTTCTACTTCTACGGCTGTTAATTCTCTCTGATTGTGTGGTACATCGGGGATTCGTTTGACTGGTCTGGGAGTTAAGTCGAATGGTATTTGGTAGCCTCTGGATATTATTCTCTGCACCCAAACAAACATCGGTAGTAACAAGATGCCAGGCTGGTAGATGCAGAGAAAAATGACCCCTGACTGCTTCCAGAGGAAAGCAATTGGGCCGCTACTCAGGAGCGCTGGTAGGGTCTGCCAGAGAAAGAATCTCTGGCTCCCTGGTTACGCAGACCCCCTCTACCCCGAAAGGGGTGTCTTCCATATGAGTTGCCCCCTATGCCCTGGGAGGACTGTTCACCACAAGTGTCACAAAAGGATCCTTGGGATTTCTTGAACCAAATTTTTCCTCCCTTCTGGTTCCTGGAGTAGGACCTTTGGGGGTTGGAAAATCGTATACCCACAACAGACAAGGTCTTTCCATTTTTGCAAGTGTGTCTCGTACCTTGGGTCCAAAACGTACAGATTTGTCGACAGGTGCATTGATGAAGGATTTAAATATTCAAAGCATTGGCTCCATCGTAGCTGATGCAGCAAGGGTGGTTGGTGCCGACAGGGGAGAGACTGCTGTCAGAGCTGAGACAATATCTACCGAAGCAGACATCGGTACCAGGTACAGGGTGGATGCTGCAGGAGGATAAGCAGGGGAAGATGAGATAAAAGATCCCGAGCCAGGAGGGACGGAAGGTCTAGCTGGAATGGGCAAACCCCTAGCTGCCAGAAGCTGGTCCACAACCCGCACTAGGTCTAGTTCAGAAAAACTCCTAGTGGATCTAAAGGAGGCTGCTGAAGTGGAATCAGGTCTTTCTAGAAAGGGGCTAAACCTCTGCCCCAAGAAAGGGTTGTAAGATGAAGAATATCTTGCCCTTGGCAGGTATTCAAATTTTGGAGCTGAAGAAACTGTTGGCACCATGGCCAGGGATGGTGCCAAGGTATGTACAGTCATCGGAGCCCATGGAGCAGAGGAGACTGTCGGCACCATGGACGGGGATGGTGCACAGGCATGTACAGTCATCGGAGCCGATTTGGGAACCAAGGACAGCACCGAAGTCAGTGGTGCAGTTGTTGGAACCAAAATAGGAGTGAGTACCATGGTCGTCACCAAGGGAGAAGAGACAGATCCTGGTGCCGAAGAGGTCTGCTCTGACAGCGCCGGCGAAGCACAAAGCAGACTTGGTTTGTAACTGACGGAGATGCTGGAACCGACTGACTCCATTTTTCCTTAGATTTTTTGGTCTTAGGAGGGGGTGTGACCTCCGACCCAGATACAGCCTCCGAGAAAGTTGTCTTGAGTAAACCTTTTAAAATAAGTTTATTCTTACGTTCTGCTAGTGTCCGATTACTAAACCTAGCACAAATGTCACAATCAGCTTTAATATGATCCACGCCCAAACAGTAGACACAACGGACATGTGTATCTGAGTTAGGCATCTTACGTCCACACTTGTCACACTGTTTAAAACCCAACTTAGCTTTGTCTGCCATGGTAAGGAAACAATGCTATCCTATAGAAAAAATAAGAGAGAAAATATCAGTGATGCTATGTTAAGGAATACCACTAATAAAAAGGGAAGGTCTGTCAAAGACAGGAGAGAGGAACAGTAACAAAAAGGGTAAAAAAAAATTAAATTACCAAGGAAAAGGGTAGGAAATAGGCCTAGGTTATAGGCGACAGTAAGAAAAGGCTAACTTGACTAAAAATTTAGTAATTTAGAAGAAAAACTGTCATAAAAACAACAATTTACTACTTAGCTTTGAGAGAGATGGCCAACGCATCTGACTAGGAATGCGGCAAACAAGATCTCGAGTATATTGTGGGTAGGTTCTTAGCTGAAAGTTTTTGGCTTGCGCGAGCTGGGAAACGGCTGTATTGGTTCCGAGGATGGAACCAAGGTCCTATCTATAATGAATGAACAAAGATTTACATCAGATTCAATATTTGCAACCCAGCAATAATCTGCCACTTATTACACATTTGTTCTTTAAAAGACAAGGTCCAAAGACTACAGAAGTGTACGCTACTTGGGTGAAAAACAGAGCCAAAGTCTGCGAATTTGATGAGCTGCATGATTTTTGACTGAAGACAAAAACAACCTGTGGTATAATAATATTCCATCTCTTGTTTCTTAATTTAACAGAACAAATTGGACCTTAAAATATGAATGCATACAGAGCAAATTATATGACAGAAGTATACAGTAACTGATGAAAACGTGTGCAAAATATGATGGGAGTCAGGTAATAAGGGAAAAACTGGAAATAAAGGTTGTGTGTTATAAAAGTAATGAATCTGAAAAAGAAAACTATATGAAAATAATAAAAAAGAGACGTCAGGCTGACTGCACACTTGATTCAAGTCTAATACATGTAAGGCTACAAGCATCAGGGAGCATGGTTCTAAGTACATTGGGAAACATTTTTCATCAAGATATTATTCAGTTCTGCAAAACATGTGATTTTATGGTAGGAAAGAACATTTTCCTAAAACATCTGTCAAAACACAACAAATCTGTTCAAAAAATTGTTTCCTGTAGAACAGAAATATAACAATTAAATATATGTGGGTACTACATACATAAATTAAATTATTTCAAACAGTGAACTCTGAAAATAGTGAGGCATTGGTACATGATACTTTGTTGGAAAGAAATAATTAATATTCATAATGTAGAATTTAAACTAAATACAGGTTCAGAATGCAATATCTTAGCAGAAAATACCTTTATTTATTTTATATTTGTTAACCGGGAAAGTCCGACTGGATGCATGTCCATTTTCAGTGGAGGCCCATGGAGAAAAGCGCCACAGTTAAATTTTAAGCAATATAAGGTGTATACAGAAGCATTCAAACTTACATAGCTAGTACCAAACTTAACATTGACTGGTAACATAGCAGTCAAGCTTAATATTTAACATATTAACAAAGATTGAGGCATTACATAATGGTGAACATTGTAAGCAGGGGTTGCTTTTTTTGCTTTATACAGCTGAGCTGTGAGCAGGTTAGCCACAGTAGGGAGTACAGCAACAAAGAGAACAAAGATTCGGCATAGTAGGGAGTATAGTAAGCAGGAGAAGAGACAGAGATGGGAAAATGGATAACAGGTTAAGTAAGAAAAGCAAGAGACGCAAGTAGCTTAAGTATAAAGTAGAGTTGTAAAGAGAAAAGTAAAAGTTTAGCAGATAGATAATGGCATCCTAGCAGTGAAATATGAGTCTCGACTAAGGTGTTAGAATTAGAGGTTACCTAATAACCTTAAAAGCTTTGGCGCTGGAGAAAACTCAAAAGAACTCACTAGATATTATTTGTGGTGCCAATCATGGCCATAATTGGGTAAGATAAAAACTTCTGACACATTCAAAAATGCGAAGTTCACTCTTCATTTCCAAGTGGATGCACTTACTTAAACGAACTGTAATATTATGGGTTAAGTAGCTAATAATAAGTTAAGTAAATGAATTCCAATATTCTGGGTTAAGTGGCTTGTAAGAAGTTAGGAATGGTATGAAAATTCTTAGCGTGAAAACAAAGACTGAAGGTTTTCAAGATTATTCACACTGACACATAGAAATCTCAGTAAATGTGGACAGCCACAGCAATGGTATCCTACTGCAACTGTGATTATTTACTTACAGGGTTTGAAGGTATGTCAAGAGAATATAAAACAAATAAACCCAGATGCAGTGTTGGGAATCTGTGGTTCCAGGAAAAAGTACCAGTCACTCTAAGGAGTAAAGTACATCAGGAAATGAAGAAAATGAAGGAGACCATGGGTGTTATGAAAAAGCAACCGATGAAAACAAAATGGATGTACACTATAGCCACTATAATGAAAGTAAACAAAATTTGTATTTATCTATAGCTATGAATAAATCAATACAGCATTACATGTTACTTATATTTCAGGAAATGGTCTTAAAATGCCAACTTGTTTCCTGTACTAAATGCAAACTAGGATTTCTGACAGTTAAGGCCAGATGAATAAACCTTCAAACTGTGCACATGTAGTATGCCAGCAGCAAGGCTGCAGTTCCTTTGATTTCTGTTTGGCATTTCTTCTGCACCAGAAGTATACCAAAGAGTTGTTGCATAGAATATCTTGTAAACATAACTGCTAACCTTTAAGTGTAGTTTTAATTGTAGTGGTCACCTGCTAAGAGAGAATGGCAAGAGTCCAATACAGCAGATGAATAAAGACTGCACAACCTCAAAAAAAAAAAAAAAGAAAAACACAGCAAATGTAAAATCAGAATGACAAAACAGAAATGCATGTATTATTTTTAATGTCACAGTATTTGGAACATAGCCAAGAAAAATGAATGGATTATATTTTAATGTCACAGTATTTGGAATATAATAAAAAAAACATATGTACGTATATATGTGCATAAATATAAATGTATATATGTGTGTGTGTACATGGGCGTGTGTATGTACACACACATATATATATATATATATATATATATATATATATATATATATATATACATATACACACACATATATATATATATGGTTTACCTTCATATTGTCGATCCTACTATGGGCGAAACCGCTTCCATGAATACTGAAGTGCAAATGTCTCCAAAGTCGAATTCCACATAACCGAACGGCAAATCCTTGCCCCCTTTTTGACTCATGGTAGCACTGGTGTGGAGGTGTGGCGTAGCTGGAAATGTCGAATTCGACATTATTTCGATATTTCGAACATTTTGCAGAAACGGTTCGCTTAAGTGGCCAGTCGATCATGTGTCATCGACTCTCTCTCATATATATATATATATATATATATATATATATATATATATATATATATATATATATATATATATATATATATATATATATATACACACACACACAAACATACATATACACAATTTATACACACACATGAATATATGTATACATGTGTGTGTGCATATATATATATATATATATATATATATATATATATAGATATATATATATATATATATATATATATAGATATATATATATATATATATATATATATATATATATATATATATATATATATATATATACACACATACAGATATATGGATTCACTTCAGAAGACTGAAAACCCACAATCTCAAATCCCATAAGAACGCCACTCAAAATCCTGAAAACTCAAAATTCTGAATTCCAAATGACTGAAAACACACAGGATACAAACACTGACTATAGACAAGACAAAGCATATTACTTTCCACAAGTATGAGCAGGGGGACAAGCGCCCCTGCACCCCCACATTCCCTGCTACTTAAATATATCAACTCTGAGATCACACTTCACAGAAAAAAATGGCAAACATACCATTACAAGTTTCATGAATGCCTGTTGTAACCTTAGTAATGTTCCCTTCTAACTTGCTATACTACAACATAACTCATGTTAGTGTAGTGAAGTGCAATCTCTGAGTGGATATATTTAAGTAGCAGGGGGTGCGGGGAGCACTGGCAGTAGGAGTCCATTCCCAAACAATGTCTGTCAGCAGAACAGACAGACTCCCTGCCTCTGTGCCGTTGGGATGGCTGCCCACAATCAATACTTCTGCAAGAAAACAAAAGAAGCTGTGCGAACTGCAGTACTTAAAAAACTGCACAAAACAACAGCTCCTAAAGAAATACTGATGTCTGGTATATACAGACATGTTAAATTATTCATGTATGGTGGGCTATTTAAAAAATGTATATATATATATATATATAAGTGTATGTAGACTGTTCTAAAGCTGAAGAGGATGCTAAGGACTGAAAAGTGTAAATTATTAAAAATGTGCCTTGAACATGTACAAAGTTTCATGGCTTACATAAATAGCCCTGTCATGTTCAGTATACTGATAAAAAGAAATTATAATGATCAATATGTGGTAAGGAAGCCTACTCAAATGTTACATACATACATATGTGCGTACACAAAAATAATATGTATACACACGTATATGTGTGAACACAAAAAATATATGTATGTACGCACACACATGCATGTTCACATGCTTGCGCGCATGCGCGCACACATGCCCGCACACACACACATACGTATATGTGCGAACACAAAAATATATGTATGTATGCACACACAAACACTCATGTATGCACACACATATGGACGCACGCATACACACACACATGTATGCACGCACACACATGACGTGTGTGCACACGCACGCGAGCGCACACGTACACACACTGTGTGAACTGCAGTACACACGTACACATGTATGCATGCGCACGCACACACACATGCATGCGCACGCACACATGCACACGGCATGCACACACACATACATGCACGTGCACACATGCACACATCTGCATGTGCACACACCTATGCACGCGAGCATGCACACACACACACCTATGCACTCGCGCATGCACACACACATATGCACGCTGATGCACACACACACACATGTGCACGCGTACACACACATATGCACGCGCAAAGACACATGCATGCGCACACACACATATGCACGTGCAAACACACGCACACACTTATGCACGTGCACACACACACACTTATGCACATGCACACACACGTATGCACACGCCAAGGACACACACGTATGCACATGGACACACATATGCATGTATGGTGGGCTATTGAAAAAATGTATATTTTATATAAATATATATATATATATATATATATATATATATATATATATATATATAGACATACATGTGCATGTAGACTGTTCTAAAGTTGAAGAGGGTGCTAAGGACTGAAAAGTGTGAATTATTGAAAATGTGCCTTAAATATGTAAAAAGTTTCATGGTTTTCATAAACAGCCCATGTCATGTTCAGTATACTGCTCAAAAGAAGTTATAATGATCAATATGTGGTAAGGAAGGCTACTCAAATGTTACATACATACAAATGTGCATACACAAAACATATGTATACTCACACACACACATGTATGTGCGTACACAAAATATATGTATGTATGTGCACACACACACATATGCGCACAAGCACACACACATATGTAAGCACACAAACATGTATGCAGACATGTACGCAGACACACGCAAGTACGCACACATACATATGCACGCGTGCATGCACACACACTTAAGCACACACACATATTTATAAATCTACCTCACTAGGTTGACACACCATTAGGTAATATACAAGAAAGGGGAACCCAAAAGATCAGAAATGCCAACACTAAACCCCAGATGCACAAGTAAAATCTTCTCTGTATGCAACCAACAAAAAAAAAAAAAAACATTTTTTGTAGGGGCAGGACCATCCCCCACCCACCAGTTATATACACCAACTCAGAGATCACACAATTCCCTGGAAAGAGAATATTCCCTCACTCACAGAGGATTGTCACTCTTACATAACTGTCAATCTTTTGCAGTCAACTTCCTTGCTGTCACCACTGTGGCAGTTCAAGAAAGTCAGGTGTTACCATATATATTTAAATTTTGTAGCTTTTACAAATAGGAACTGTTACATGTGGATGCACAGCTTCAAAGGTTAACATTAGGTAACTGTTTGAAATGTAGGGACCTGCTAGAGTAAGTCCCGAAATATGGAGACTGAATGGCTTAAAGATTGGACTTACATGCAGTAAACTTGAGATGCCATTTCTCTGAATATTTCCTTTTCTCCAAGGAATGGCAATCTCGGAGTTGATACATATAAATTCAGGGGTAGGGGGCTTGCCTCCCACATGGGGGTGAAGAGGCCACCCCCCCCCCAGCAAAAAGAAATTTAAAGGAGAAGAGCGATTTTTGTGATTCACTCTTTTTCTGGTTTTTAATCTTTTTTTTTTTTTTTGGCTAGTTGGCACTCTATATTTAGCATGCCACTGCCAACAATTCAATAGAGAGCCCTAACATTAACTTATCTGGACAGTGTTGCATATAATGCAGTACACACAAGCTCTAAAGAAATCTGTTTTAATGTCTGTGTGTGTAATTTATTAAGCCTCCTGACAGTTTCTCCTTATCACACTTATAGCAGCATCAGGTTCCAGCAATGATACATTTCTCATGCTCTTAATGCTTTCTACATTTTTACACTATTTTTATTTGCCTTCAACTCTTATCTTTACAATCAAATTTTTACAGAATTCTGACTGCTCTGTGAACTATTTTAACTGCATAAGAAGTTTCTGCACATACCAATTTATTTACCAACTCTGCTTCTCTCAACAACCAGTCTCTTGTCCAATTACTCCTGATGACGCCGTTTCATACCTACTTACAGTGTAACTCACCAAATTCACCGTCTTTGGTTCAGCTCTTTAATGTAATAACATAAGCGTCAATACATCCTGTGGGATAATGTGCATTTGTGAAGTAGAAGGAGAAAATAATGGTTCCTTGGCTTACTACAACTGTACACTTGTCTCAAGGCAAAACTGAAATGTATTATATGCTTTCAGGTTTTCTTTCCTTGCAACATTTAGAAACATGCTACGCTTTTTCAGGATTCCTCAGCACACTACTAGCAATCAGGAAGAAGCAGAATGAATGCAACATTTCTTAAGCGAAAGATGAAATTACTTCTGACACCAGTTCACATACAGTATAACATATAAATGAAGCGAGGCATTAGACTTAATGCTACTAGCTCCATAAGCAAAAAAGGTTACAAAAGACAAGACCGTATGAAACAAACATGGAATTGAATAAGGCTAAAATATTGACACTTGGTTACAGTGTTCTGCACTGTGATGAATACTTCTTCACATCGAATATTCTGAAATGTAAAGGAAATACATGGTATAAACAAAACTGTAAGGCCTAAATGGAAAACAAGACAGATGCTGGTGCATCAAGTGTCAGTAAGAGTACATCTCTGATACTGTTTAAAGAGACAGGAAAGATTAAACAGATTGTAATTACAACTGAAAACCACAGCACTTAGTGATCAGAAGCAAACATACAAATCAGATGTGTACTGCAGCACCAAAAATGAATGCAACATGGGCAGCCCACTGCATCAATGATAGTAATGTAAATGAAATAGCGATGAGAAAAGTAACCCAAAATCTGAGCAGAGGTAGTGGCTAGAAAGCTGCAATAACATAAAGAAATCTCAACCTGGTGAATTAGAAGGACACATTGGGATGATTGCAACGAAAGTCACATGAGGGGAGGGTGTCATAACAAATATAAAGCACTTTAGCAGTGCAGACAACCAGATGGACAACAAACAATTAGGAAACAACATTTACAAACAGAAAAAACCCACCTTTTGAACATTAATAATAATGTGGAAAAAAGAAACCAGCAGAAACCAGCAAAACTGAGATGTAAATTTTGCCTGGCACTAAACCAAGTGGACCTACTTTGCTACAGGTACTAATTATAAACTATATTCAGTTTGTTCAATTTGTAAAAAGGCCTTGAAGAACTGAAATATAAAAGCTAATTTGAGTGGATTAGTACTAATAGAAAAGTGTCCTCCTGTTATATTTCAGAACAAAACTTACATGACATGATACATCTCAAAAACACAACTGCTACATTTCACTTGCATTGTGTTAATTCCTCAACTAGTATTCTTCTCCTTAAAGCATCCAGAAACACCATTAAACTTCACCCCTCCCCTAAAACATTACTTTGCATGTATTGTTCCCACAATTTCCATTTTTTTTCTATGTAATTTGCTCTTACACTTTTCTAAAGATCCCAATTCTTTTATCTCTGTTACAATATTCAGTACCTCAAATACAGTTGCTTTAGATTAAATCCACTGGCTTCCAAAAAGCAATTACCATAAAATGGAAATCAAATTTAGCAAGGCCCTACTTTGTCTAGGCAATTCAGATCCTGCACCCCAGCTCAAAAAAAAATCATTACTTTAGTTACACTCATTTGCTCACCCAATATTTCTGACAAAATACTCTGTAGAGAATTTTTAAGTCTGCCATCTCATTACACTACCAAAACATATGCTCTCAGTTACCCTTTTCTTCCCCATCACAGCTCTAACATTTGTCATCTGGGGAAAAAACCTTTGGAGTTTGCTTGAGGTATAAAAATAGTTATGCAAACACTTCCAAACAAATATCCTAAATCTTCTAATCTTCTATACTTTGTTACACATTTTGGGAGATATACATAGGTCATCACATTGTTTCCTTGTGAATTGCTTATCAAATCTTTATTAACCTCTTTTGATTGATTCCTATAGTTATAGTGTAATATTTAAGGATGGCACAGTGGTGCAGCGGTTGCGTTGTCACCCAACAGCAAGAAGTTCTCTGGTTCACTTCTCAGCTGGGGTCCCTTCTGTGTGGTGTTCGGCATGTCCTCCCTGTGTTCATGTGGGTTTCTCCCACATTACAAAGACATGCGTATGCAGCGTTTCTCCCCCGGCCTCCACTGAAAATTGGCTTAGTTCCAAGTCGGACTTTCCCGGTACACAAATGTTAAATAAATAAAATTATACACCCTACTAATTATCCCTTTTTAACAGCAGCTTCAGTTTTAGATTCAACCAAAAACTCTACCAAAGAATGCCTTTCACTTAGTATTCCCCTATCCCTTTCTCTCTTTGCCCTTTCTTATCAGGGACTGATATCAGAAAATAGGCGGTCTCTAGACTGCAGTCGAAATGTCTTCTTGGGTTTATCCCAATATATTACCTATACCTTTCCAGTTATTTCCTCTAAATACTTTGGTTCCTTTGCCAGTTTTCTCCAGTAAATTCCAGCCCCCCCGTGCCTATTCTCTGTACAGCTAACTGTAGTTATCTCTAACGGCAAAATCTCCTTTTTCAATTCTCTTGTTGGATTAGTTTTCAGAG
Source organism: Protopterus annectens (assembly GCF_019279795.1). NCBI lineage: Eukaryota > Metazoa > Chordata > Ceratodontiformes > Protopteridae > Protopterus > Protopterus annectens. Next base: position 504,618,687 of record NC_056727.1, read on the forward strand.
TATTTTCTTCTACTTTATGAATATTCTGTGTGGCTGCTGTTATTCTCCTTAAGGATCTGAACCCAAATTCCCACTCTCTCCTTATTCCTTGAATCCACACCCGCATCATCATCATCATTCCTTTCCACTTTGAATTATACCTGTTTGTGTCATATATATAAACCTTAACTCTGTAGCTCTTAAAATATCCCATCAAATCAGGTAATCCTAATCTACCTTGTTCTGTTGGAAGGATCAACTTATCCCATGTGACCCTTCCCCTTCTCCCCTCCCAGATAAAATACTTCAACTCTTTATTTACTACTGTCCACAACCTCTCCTCTGGTTGATAAAAAATATTCCAGACCCATATACAAAACTAAAGGAACTAAAAATATTTTCACTGATTTTAGCTTGCTATTCATATCAATAAACAATAGCGTCCAGTTCCAGTTTTCGTATTATCTTTTTATTTTTTTTAGTCTTTTTCCACATAACCTTAGCTGCCACAACAGAATCATTTTGATCCATACTCCTGAATACTTCAGTTTATCTCACCCCTAAAAAATACTGGTATTGCTGGACCAATTCATGTTTGGGTACATAGTTTACAGCTACAGCCTTTGTTTTATCTTCATTAATTTTATACCCCCAAAAGACTTGAAATGGTCTCAAGATGCTCCACAACAATGAAATGTATTTTTCTGGTTTTATCAATTATAAAATAATATTTTCTATTAATAAAGCCAACTTTTCTTGATTACTATACTAATTCTATCCTTGAATTTCTGACTCACTTATTCTCTTTGCCGGAAAGAGGACACCCCTATCTGGTTCCTCTGTTCAGACAGAGGTTGTCAGAAAGGAACCCTCTCAGTTTAATTTCTGCCTCAGATCCCTCATACATTCTCCTAATTAACCTTATTATTCTATCAGGGAATGCAAATGCTTCCTTTGCCCTCTTCATAAAATCGCAGCTTACTCTGAAGAATGTTTTCTATGTATCAAGACACACCACCACCAACAGCATTTTCCACTCTGCTTGTGCCTACAACAGATAATCATTGTCCTATTAAAGTTATCAAATATTTGTCTTCCTTCCACAAAATGTGTACCATCCTTAAACACCATAAAATATGTTGGATCACACAACTGACTTTATAGCTTTACAACACTGTAAAGGCAAAGGGCTCGAAAGTTTTCAGAATCAAATGTCCACCAAAATATAGTGCTTCATAAGAATACAGTTTACCACCGTCACAAATATTGCATAAATGTAATGGAGGCCTTAAACTGGTAAGTACTTCATAAGATGCTTCTGGGGAGTTCTAAATTTAACTACCAATCTGAGTAAAGCTAGCAAACACTTATGTCACTTACTGGGCATCAAGTTCTTGCGGTACTGTTGCAGTCCCATCAACAATTAAACTGGATTACTGTCCTATCCAGTACTTTTTGCAGTCACGCAAATACTGCTGAGCTCATCCACCAAGATTGCAAACAGATACCGTTCTAATTTCATTGCATGGATTTTCTTCATATTTTGTCTTGACTGACAAAACTACTGTACAACTGGGAAGTTATCTGTACATAAAGATCTCCACTCTGCTTAAATTTGTGTAATCAAATACCAGTAAAGTCAGAAATATAAAGGTTCTCACAAATGTTGCTAAAAGAATATGAATACAATTTAGTCTTGCCAACGAACCAAGGAAATGTTTTGTGGCAACACAGATTAACTTCTAATATGAAAATACAGGCTGCTACCATAAAACAGAATCATGTATTTTCATGTTCAGAGACTGCTATAGCAAAATACTGTCAACTAATATGTGTTACAAAGAGATGATGAAACACATTACTACTACAATGACTATTCCTCTTCCTCCTTCACAGCAAATTATTTCTGTAAGATAATATTATTAGGCAAACAACATCCAATAGATAACAGAAATTAGAAGGCAAATAACATCCAGCAATGTCATAACTGTCCAGTTTATCCCACTAGCACTACTAATTTTGATAAGCCTTTACAACCTTCACCCAAATACTAATCTCCTCCAATCATATTTTTTCAAACTCTCTCAATCTCCCCCTCTCCTCACACACCCTTAATCCTTTTTCATGGCTCCTTCTTTCTCCTAGCTTTCAAAACCTTAACTGAACAATGGAAACAATGCACATATTTGACTAATCAACAATGTAAACAATGTAAAGTACTATTCTTTGTACACAACTTATAATAACGCAATTATGAATAAGGTCACATTGTTTTGGGCTTATTTTGATGGTTACCCAGGTTAAATCTGAAAATTGCCCAAGAGAATCTGTGTTCTACCCTGGAGACCAAGATGATAAATAAAATAAATACATACATCATTTAAAAAGTAAGAAAAAATTCAGATTTAAAATGGAAGAGCCTCTGATACCAAAAAAGATACTTATTACAAAGTGCATATAATGACTTACAAAGAAAAGAAACTTAAAGAAATGAAAGGTGAATACTAAGATGCTACAACAGTACAAAGCCAATGGTATTGGATGAAAAACATCAGTCAGTCTAACCAAAATATATTTCACAACTGTAAAAGAGAACATGTACAAGATGATGACATCCTTTTGATGACATATAGATACAAGCCACAAATGTATTCATTCTCTTCTGTAGCTACTGACACTCGCATCTCATCACATAGCCATCAACTGCTACAGGGTATGTTAAACAGCTATCAGTCAGGCTATCAGGAATGGACACAACACATTCAAAAAATTTAGTTAAATCATCTTCCCCTCTCAGTACTTCTACCCAGGCTATGTCTGACTGTTATTTAATAGTAAAAAGTATGTTGTTAATAAAACATAATATCAAGCACTGAAAAAAGCTGGGGACCAAAGCAGCCTTCATCAGTACAGAAAGCCTTGAAGTATGTGATCTGTCACCCAGCCAAAGTACTTTCTAATTGTTTCACTCTGCAGAAAATATGCTAACAAAACAAACTAAATCAGCTTGCCATGAGAAAATGCTGAGCAGACAGGTTTCTTAAAAGCAAACCTTCTACCGCGAATTAATAGAAACAAATACATATTGTGATGACCTCAAAAATAATTAATTTTACTGACTGAAATGCTTATTAAAAATAAACAGATATGGACTGATGGGCTTATATTTGGTTTACACAATTTCAAAACCTGATGGTATTACTTTTTCATACAGTATTCAGCACTGTACAGAAAAACATCTGATACAGAGTTCCAGTACTACTTCAGCTTGCAGTGTGTGAAAATGACTGAAAACTAGACAATTGTTTCAAATATTAGTGTCTCAACAATCTCAGTTCTTATACTTAACTTAAAAATTAATATCAAGAGAAAGCAGGCTCAACTAAATGCAATATCCCTTAAGGTGGTTATGTTTAGATTGGAGTTGTTCCTCTGTTTTGCTTTCACACAATAAATGGAATTAGCAAATCCCTACTTTCAGATCATCTATCAGTGCAAATCAACCTGTAGAAATCACTTGTAATCAGTTATTTTTAACATATCCCACAGGACACAGTTAACTGCTATTCATGGATGTTCTGAACCTAATGACAATCTTTACAATATACATTCATAGAGGGCTGTAATATTTTCTGGAAAGGCTGAATTTGAGGATATACTTTTCACAGCATGCCTTCATGAGTTTTTGAATTAACAGGATGCCTGCATTTTACTGAGTATAGATATGGGGGCTGTGGGCTGTGCAATTGCAATGTCCACACATGCAGACTCACACTTTAGTTATCCCATCCATACCTCTTAACCTCTTCGTCCAAGAAATCTTAACAAAACCTATAACAATGGAGGGGGGGGGCACAAAAAATACGGACCGATTTTAAATATTGCTCTTATAAACTTAGAAAGTAGCTAGTATAGCAGGATTTGTGTTTGCATACATTTTCTGAAGGGCACGAAGTCTGAAATTCAAATGGATGTCATTATTTAATAACTTCAACTGTTTGCCAGAAAACCACAAATTTTATGAGGAACAGACCAAAATTCTGAGTCAAAAATGCGGACATTATGCGAAAATCTGGGCAGCTGAGAGGTATTGGGGGGTCCATTACCCTGCCTAGGGCCCCATTTGACAATGCTCCGACTCTGCGCAGACTTAGCTCTTTCAATTGTAGGAATGCAGCTACAGCACGAGTAGTTTTAAAAAATAAATAGCATATATTCCCCTAAGACACTGGAGATCAAAGTCCCTTTGTTTTTTTTACACAGTCTATCAAGTTAGCAATGCTAACAACTGTTTGCGGTGTTCTTTAACTGCAAACAAATAGTGGGAAGAACCAGACCACCACCACCACCACCACCACTACAATTGGGGGAGGGGGAGCCAGCGTGGAAAAAGCAGCAGGGTACTTTTTTTACTACGAAAAAGTTACCAAAGTTAGGTCCTTATTACCTGATGCTCAAAGGAACCAACGAAACTGTCATCCTGTTGGCTGCTCGCTCTGTTGATTTCAACGCTCTCCTTAAAGCGCAGCTGCTTCTTTGCAGTTGTTTTGTAGGTTGCAGATTCTCCGGTCTCCTTCGACATTACTTTACGTTCACTACACAAATATGGTTTAATGTAGTGTTTTTTACTTCAGGCAGTAAAAGTCCACTTTCCAGGATCCTTAGCAACCAAATTTGCCTCCTAACGTCTGGGTTATCTGTTGTTTAACCGGTTACAACATCTATTAACTCGCAGTTCATTACTTTCACTTAAATTGCTTTTTAAAAGTTGAGACGAAGACGATCCATACGGGGACACTTTATTAAAAACAGATCGTGAATGAAAGCGTTGAAACAGGGTGTAGAAGCTATGTTGAAGTTATAGTCTACAGACCTGATTTTTGACCTCTCATGTGACTGACTGCTGCAGCTAACGGAAACACCTCAGCAAAATAGTCTATCTGCGCCCATCCTGCTGATTTACTTGCTCGTTCCCACTGGATCTGTTGAAGTAAGAGTGTTTTGTTGGAAAAGTAGTATAAGTAGAGAGGGCGGATGGCGAAACGGGGCGGTATACGGGTACTGTATACCACAAGAGCTTACAAGACGAAACTTTGGTTAACCTGGTATCCTGAAAAAGGAATAGTAGGAATGAACATTAAGAGTGTGTCTATTTTGTTGAAGCAAGCGGCGAATCCCTACAAATATCAACTTTACCGATAGTTAACTGCGCGCGACGGGTCCTTGTTTTGGAGTAACCGCGAACTACTTATCACTTGTTCAGTTTCAATGAAAGGCAGCAACCACCACAGAACGTTAATGTGTGTAGCTTGTTTTTTGAGAACGGATACAGCTATGATACTGATACGTAACCGGCGATCCAGTTCTTGATCTCATTGTCCCAAAATTAAAGCCACCCCTTCCCCTTTACTGGGATATACCGTACGTTCATTCATCTGTTCTTACCTTTTGGTTTGCAAACAATTAAAACACCATTGCAACTACCATCCCATGTTTAATTATCTTGCTTTTGTCCAGTACTTTTGTCGATTTCTGAAGGGCATAACCACTGCCCAGCTCTCAACTGTCCAGAATTTTGAAAGATGTCCCTGAGATTGTTTTATGTTTTTGCTTTCCTCCTAAAGTTTTTTTTTGTTGTTGTTAATCCACTGAGGATTGCAGTCATTATTGCCAAGCAACAGTATGCATTATTCAGCAAATGCATGTTGATGCAAAACCTGTTCTATTAATCTTTAAGTGCATTAGAGTACTATTTTAAAATGTCCCTGATTTTTTTTGGCATATTTCACCCCCCCCCCCCCCCCTGCATTATTTCTGGTTTTGTCGAAAATTGCTGAGGGAAAAAGTTTAGAGGTATGAGCTACAGCCAGCTGTGGTAGATTAAATGGCCATAGCCCAGTTACTAATTTAAAGCCAACTACTTCTGGTTATCTTCATAATGCAGGATTTTCAAGGGAATCATTTTCAAATTATTCACTTAAGCCCTACATTACTACTAGGACTGCCTATAACTGACCCTGCATCACTTTCATGAATTTGCTTAGCAGTTGAATGCTCCATTGTTCTTTTCCACAGGGAGGAGGGCTGTATTCTCTGTCATGGGGAATTGCCAGACTGGTAAGTCTCCAGTCAGGGCCATCCTTAAGTAAAATGGTGTCTTCTACCCACTGCTCCCTCCCACACACATCCACATTCCCCCAAATTCCCTTCATCAGTGCCTCTCCATTCCATCCATATTACTTTTTCTTTCATTGTCTCAAATATTTTCTGTATCTTTTTATCACATCTTATGTTGCCAGTGCTGCAGTGCAATAACAGTGGATGAAATAATTGAATTAAGCTGAGGGTATAGGGCCATTAGGACAGGAGCAGTATGGTTCTAGATGCTCTGAGGTGCATTTACAGCTTTTCTTTTAAACCTTTTCATCCACTGATGGCTTGAACAAAAATCACGAGTAAGGAAATAAATTCAGTGTTATTCTTTGACATTTGTCAGTTGGTTAATGTATTTATTTATACACCCAAATGGCCAAGACAACGTAACAACTATGGAAGAAATAATCAAACCAAGCCTGTGCAAAATTCACTTATCTTGTTAACTGTTATTATTTTATATTGTTACCCAGGATAGTTAATGTAAGTGCCTAGCAATGTTGTGTGTGTCCACAGATAAAAATCGGTGATATTATTTACACACACACACACACACACACACTGATCCTGCGTCTGACAGGACAGGTCTATCACAAGATGCATTGAGTTTTCACATATGCAAGCTCATGCATGCACACACACTCTCTGCCCCCAACAAGCCAAGTCTATCACAAGATGCACACACATATGCTGTACTTACTGGAAAATTGGGGGGAAACACCAGATCACCTATGGCATGTCTTTGGGGTATTAGATGAAGCCAGAGCACACGATTCAACCCACCCAAAGAAAGAAAAGGCATACAGACTCCATTTAGAAGAAGCCACATCCAAGAACTCAACAAGAGACAAACACTGTGAGGTGGCAATGCAACTCACTGCACCACTGTACCAATGAGAAATTACTTTCAAACATATGTCCTGCTTCTGCCATTCCTTCAAAGCCACTTCTCTTGTGTAATGCTGATGTCTGTGAGGGAAATTGAAATAAATTATGAAATAAAGTATGACAAGCTTGATACTTCTAAATATACTGCATCCCCCCTGTATTCACATATATAAGTAATAGCTGTACTAGCTTTACACTGATTTCTGTAAGTACAGTAAATTGTGTGACATTATTTCTGCCATACAAGATCACTGATTGTTGTTTAATGGTCAATTAATGGCAGAGGCAAGTCATTTTATTCAAAGAAGACCTTCATACCCATCAATTGCAGCCACTTTGCTGACTGTGTACACCCCAGATGTCTGTAGTAAATAATACTAATATTCTCGGTAATGAACACATATTTTTCATACAAATACACAGCAATCACAGTAAAGTTTTTCATCTTATTTCACACAGATTCGCATTATGGAAAGTGAGATTACTAACTGTTTAAACTGAGCAAATTATTAATCAGCTACTTTTATTCATAACAGCCGCCAGCAGTTATATCTACATCTGTGTACACCTCAGATATCTGATTGTTATAAAATGATCACCATTTAATGCATTTCAACTTTGTTCCATAAAAATGTATTCCAAATTGCTCCACACAAATCACATTGGTCCTGCAAAACCAGACTAATGTGCAAGCAACAGCTGACACTCATTTCCTTCCACTGACATTCCCAGCATTTACATCTGCTTTGTCTGTGAATTCTCGGATGTCCAACTATAAACAAATAAAAGAAGGGCCACATAGTAATGTTTTGAAATAGTTGTCATGCTTTTGGCATACAAATCAGAGACAGAAGCCCAAAATGTGACAAAGTTTAAAATTTGCTCTTAGAAAGTTACTAAAATAGCAGGTGTTGCATTGCCATGCATATTATGAAGGATATAAAATCTGAAGCTCAACTATTTGTCATTATTTAGTAACTGCAATCCTCAATACTTTGCCAGAAGATCGCAAGTGTTAAGAGTGACAGACTAAAACAAAATGAGGCAAAACCAGCGACAGTTTCCAGCTTACTTCACACAAATACACATCCTGTCGCCACCCACTGTTCATAATATCTGGTTGCCTGCCAGGAAAAAAAATACCTGCTACTACCCAGACTGCCTTTTCACAACTGCTCTTTTGGTTCTCACCATGACCATTCCACTCTACCCAACATTCAAGCTTTCTAGTTTTTTTGTTTACTCCCAGGAACAATCTGCACAACAAACCATGATTCATTTATTAGGTCATGGGTGAGTCCAAGCCAAAAGCCTGGGCATTATTGCACATTACTTATCGAGCACCACAGTTTTGCTTTATTTGAAGAAAGGTGCTACAACAGCAGCATTTTATTATCTTGTGGAATAAATACATAACCCAGAAAATCTTCCCAGCTGAATATTGCCCTAAGTGGCAGCCTATGCATAAGGCACACCACATCTCTGGACCTCCTCTTTGGGCCACCAGCTTTGCAGGAAAACCAACTAGTAAATCCTTTATCTTCTCTCTACTTACCTTTGGTCTCCCTTACTAGTCCTGCCTTCCATATACATGATTGTGCCAGACAAACCTCTGCTACTTCATCTGAACCTATTGGAGAAGGTGAAAACCTGCAAACACCTGCACCAGTCAAGAATTTCCTTCTCAATCACTAGTGTGATCACCTTTTTGAGACAATAAGTACTCTCACTGATTGGTGATCTGCCCTTCTCACCCTCCTCCACTATCTTCTATCTGTATACTCCCTGCTTTTATGATGGAGTGGCTCAGGAATTGAAAGTTTCTGTAGTGGAAAAGACCAGATCCTCTGGGCCCTCTCCTCACCTTAGTGGACTGTCTCATCCCTTACTGTTTCCACCTATAATATCCTTACTTGACCATAGTTCTGTCCCTTTACCTCTTCCCCTACCCTCTTTGTCATATCTGTCTGAGCTAACTCCATCTTAGACAAAGACAAATGGTAGCTGGCTGCAATTTGCTTGCCAGCTTATGTTGTCTGAGACCAGTTACCACTGTACCTCCTAGTTAAAGTAACCAACAATCCCCTTCAAGCTCTCCTTGTCCCCATAATCACCCCCCTCTTGTGTACACATTCATTCATATTTCATCTGACATTGACTAACAACCATTCTAGCAACATAACTGTAACCACATAATTGCAGTCATCTTTGGAACAGTCTTCTTTTGTCTTATTTGTTTACTTGTTTTTGTCCATTACATGATTCAGAATGACAAAATACACAGACACATATGGTGGAATATGTGGCTGCAGTTATGAGTTTATTGCCAGTTGTAGCCAATTTACTAATTTAAAGTTTACTACCATAGGGGATGTACACAAAGCAGGATTTTCAGTTAAACCAAGTTCAGATGAATATTCAGCTAAGTACTACAGAGGTAATAGTAATATTAATATCTGACACTGCATCACTTGAATAAATTCCCCTAACAGTTTAAAGCTTAATTAATTATTCCATTGCTGGGTCCCCTTACAATCTCACAAATTTTGGAGGCAGGCTGGTAAGTGTCCAGATCTTTCTTGGGGCCACCAGTTCTATCGGAGGCCCAGATAGTAAGTCCTGTGTCCTCCCCCACTTACCTTTGGTCTCCCTTATCAATCCTGCTTTCTGCCACAGAAGGAAGAGAAATTCAATCTCCCCTTCTTCTGCTACACACATCTCCCTTATAGCCCCAGCCTAGCCAACCAAGACTCCAAGTCTGAAAAACAGTCCTAAATCTCCTTTTCTGACAGATGCACTCCATTCACCTGATATATCTCTGACCAGCCCTAGTATCTGGGTGGGCTGTATAAAATTTTTATCATCAGTTTGCTCATAATAGTGTTTATCATCTTTTTCTCTCTACGACCCAAATGGATGTGGCCGCCTTACATCTGTACCCCTTATGATTGCAACATCTAAACCAAAGAACATTGCTGCCTCATAGATCTCATCTCCTGCTTGATTATCCCTAAAAATTCTTAATTAGCATATGACAGATAATGCTCCCCTAAGTACAAATATCTTGTATGTTATAAAACCTGCACCTGTGCTGAAATTCCTGCTTAAGCCATGCCCATTTCATGCCCAAAACCCTTAACCATTTGACTTCTTGGTGAATTAGCTTTCCAGTTCCTGCTCCATCTTCATGCTGTAGCATCACTGTCCTCTTATTATGTAAGAATGCCCAATGATCCATATTCACCTCTGGCCTGATGATCCTTGTGCTGTGAAAACAAAGGAAAATAGTTGAAGTAGACTGTAATCTATAGGCATTAGACGTCTACCATTCAGTTCATTTCATCACTTCTTGCAGCAGCCCTGTCCAATGAGCATGTGAAGCTATCCCATCCAAAAAGATTGTGAAATGTACTTTACTTTGTGTAGGCTGCACACTTCTGCTTTCTGAAGTATGGCCCTCACCTGATATTACTTTAAGAATTTACATCTGTGCCAAGTATTGTTGTACATATATTTACAATGTCCCACTGAATGATTGCAGGTGGCTTAAGGCACACCCATAGCCACTGGACCTTTGTTTATTGGTCTGTCTTGGACATTGCAGTATGTACAAAAACTTCCTGACACCTACATATCACTATAGTATAATATTATCAGTTGGCATTTTTTATCGGGTTGCAATGACTCACCATCTGAATACTCCATGAAAAGCCATTAATGAAAATCTGAAACAGCAAAACCTCACATTCATTTATAAATATCATTGGGAGGACGTGCCACAATGCTTGCTGTAGTCTTGGCCTGATGGGATACCTATTATCATTAGTACTCAGAGGCTGCCTTGCCTAGCCCTTAAACATGCTTCACACTTGAAACAATATTACTAAATCCTCCCACCTCATTGCTTTATACAACCAATTTAGATTTGCAAAATGACTCCTGGCTTTTCCTTGACTCCATCCCAAATCCTTCATCACCATGATGGAAGCCCAAATTCACTTACCTGATATGGACCAAGCTACCTTTACCCTCGAGGTATTCTGGTTTGTAAGAAGTGCTGCACTCCCCGCCATACATTACCCTAACTTGCACACTGAAGAAATTAATCATCAAGCATCATTCTCAGTTGCCCATAGTGCCCACAAATGGAATGGTGTTCCTGTTGTTGCCAAACTCCTGAAACAGGTACACTGTAAACAAGAAAGTAAATCTGCCAAGGAGTTCTCTAGGCCTGGCACATGCTGGGCTTTGACGGTAACATTCAGTGTTGGACATCGGGGGTTAAAGTGCCTTATCAGCCTGTCCATAAACCCTCTACCACCAAGCTGGTCATTCACACAGTCTACCACTCCATTATTGTTTGACCTAAGTTTCACATTGTCTTCATCTGTTCCCCCACAATTACAAAGCCACTACTCTACAGGGAAAATTCCAGCACTGAAATTATCTCTATCTCCATACACTTCACTTTAAGTGGCCTTGTGAATATGAACAAACAGACCTTAAAATAACGCCAAAACTAAAACCATGATAACCCCTAAACATGCATGCTCATAGTTTTTGCAAAACTTAACCACTCTTGTTTTTTTCTTCCTGTTGTAATGCTACACTGTTGAAGTCATGGTGAAACCGAAATCAAATTTCCAGGACAGTTTTCATCTCTTTGGAAATTCTAATTCTGTAGTGTTACTTCATGCATCCTGATCATTTCACTCCTAACCTACATCTGAAAGATCTGCTCACTGGAATGACTGTGCAAGCAAAATTCAGTAGGCTTGATAACTCCTGCATCTGTTTTAATGTCACTTTTTATTGCACTATTACCTAGCTCAAAACCAAGTACAACTTCTCCACTTTGTCTTCAAATAATCTGCATAATTGTTTCACTGAAATCAATTTCTATAACCAAAATAAATGCCTTGTAGTAGGATCTTCAGCCTTCTCTACTGCCAAAGGCACTCCCGACTCCACACACAGTTATAAGTATTGCTTGCATGTTGGTGGTAGTAAGGCGATAATGCCTTACCGCAAAAAGGAAGTCATCTAAGTAGTGTTATTATGTCATCCCCGCCTACCTTTTGCACTGTTATCCAACGCAAAAAAGTGCTAATTTTTTTGAATGTTGCAAAGACAATTGAATAGCCCACCAGCACTCATCTATCCATGTAGCACTGCCCCTCAAATTCCATACATAATCAACCCTGATCTTTCTGGCATATTGTAAAGTCCATCCTTCAGATGAGATGTTAAACCAAGGTCCCATCTGCTTGAGTTTTTAGTAGCTCAGGTGGATGTAAAAGCACCAAATAAATGGTATGTGCAAATGAGTGATGTGTTTCTTTGTCACGTCCACAAACAGAATTTATTACTTTTCTACAAAAAAATACTATTAAAACTGCAGAATTTTCAAGAGATACCATCATTCTTCCTGTATGATTAAATTAGCCACATAGTCTTTAGTTACAGAGCAGTGATGGTATCTCTTGAAAATTTTGCAGTTTTAATAGCTTTTTTTGTCGAAAAGTGATACATTCTGTTTGTGGACATGTGACAAAGAAACACATCACTCATTTGCACATACCATTTATTTGGTGCTTTTACATCCACCTGAGCTACTAAAAACTCAAGCAGATGAGACCTTGGTCTAACATCTCATCTGAAGGATGGACTTTACAATATGCCAGAAAGATCAGGGTTGATTATGTATGGAATTATTACTGTTTTTAAGTAACAGTGTTCACTACCAGGATGTATACACATCTGACAAAGAAATATATTTAAAATATCAGAATTGACTGTAAAAAACAATTTGATTTTTGCTTTTGCATGCATTTATAGCCTTGTAAAATGACTGTTGAAAATCTGAAGTTGCAGTTTTTTTTTGGAGGGGGTAGCTAACTTTGTTCTGCTCCGTGGCTTGATTACCAGGCATCCTTCCTGTTTTGCTCACTTATCCCATTTGTTCCCCATAGACAACAGCTCTATGGTCCATTCACTCCTTCTGGGGAGAGGGTCAAGTGGTGGGAGTAGTACTATCATTCAGCATGAGGAGTCAAAGGTTTTGTTTTGGACTTAAACATCCGCTTGGATATGTCTGCAGCTTCCCTAATGGCTGCATATGATGGGAATGTCTGCTGCTTCCATGACAGGCATCCCATAAATGACACTGCTTCATATAAGTCAGGCACCTGCAATTATCACCAGCCTCCACTTGGTGTTCTAATTGGAGCCTAAACCCCATTTAAATGATCTACAACCTCTCCCAGAGAGAGAGAGAGAGAGGCAAACAGACTTTCTCCCTCTCTATGGCCAGGTCCTCTTGTACCTGAGAAGTTAACCAAACTCAGGTCATTTCATGGTCAGTCTTTATTTCTGTATGCCAACAGAGCTGGCCTGGAATTGCAGTTTTAAAGAGTATCAAGGTTGCAAGCATGTGTTTAATGAGACTATGACCTTAAACTTACATTTTTCTAATTTTCATAATTTAAACTTGTAAACTGCAACACTCATTTCTTAAGATCTCCTCATTCATGGACAGTTGTCACAGTCATATATAACATAACAGGTTTGAGCTTCCATCGTCACATGGTTAAGGACTCAAGGTTGTGCTTCTGGCAGTCAGACCCAGAGGAGTAAGTGCATAGTCACAGCTTTTCAGGTCCCCTTTTTGTATCTGCTCTTGCATCTTTCTTCATATAATGAAATGAAAATGTCCAGTGAATAGATTTATTTTTGTATTCATGTATTTGCATTTGTTGACCGGGGAAGTCTGACTAGTCAAAAATAGCCCTGTTTTGGTGGAGGCCTGAGAAGAAAAAATCTAACAGAAATAACATAACAACTTAGAATATCACAAACTACAAATGTAAAGGATGAGTATAATTAGATAAATAGGTAGAATGGCATAGACATCACGAAGCACAGATAACTAATAATTCACAGCAGACAGTGCAGGTTACATAGTTCCTTTAAGCTATAAGTGATCTTAGTATGGAATTATTAATAATGTTATTATGTGATTTATTACTATTATTTCTATAGTTGTTTCACTATTGTTGAAAAATACTGACTGTTACATTGTTATTATGTGGAGCTTTTCTCCCTGGGCCTCCACTGATAATGGGCAAATTCACCCGGTCGGACTTCCCCAATAAACAAATGTTAAATAATTAAATAAATAAATACATAAATAAATAAGTAATTACACTGTGACATTAGTGAAAAGCTACAGTTAATTTATATCATAACAAAAAGAAATTCTTTACAATTCAGGAAAACTTGATCTGCCCCAAAAAATAACCAATAATGTAAGAAATTATTTGAAGCAGTACATGTTTTTTTAGAAGTACAGAGAGTAATAAGACTGAAATGGATAAAGGTTAATTAGAAAGCTGAGCAGAAGCACATACATGGGTCCATGAAGTATTGTTTCAACAGAGTTTTAAAAGTTATCATTTAGTTTGAGAGATGTATGAATGGCATTCCAAGTCTTTGAGAGGGAGAGTAGAGGGTATTTCTTGCTGGGTTATTAGTTTTGGTTATGCTGAGTAATAATGTATCCATGGAGAAAAAAGACTTATTAGAGAAGCATCATTTTATAGCATTTAGTAAGGCTGGACAGTTTTGTGGCTTATATATGATAATATGAATTACTAACAGTTGGGAAGAAGAAAAGCAATGTGACAATTATGGCAAGTATAGCTGCCTCAGGGCCAGACAGTGATGAGATTTAGCTGTATGCTTGGCAGCAGATCTTGCTACTTTATTTTAGTATTGTTCTGTAGCAGGTAAAGGCTAGGACTGTGATAGTGAGGGTCGGAACTTTGAAAGTTGGCAGTATGACTGGTATAGGGAGAGAGCTAGCTGATTTGATGGACCAAAGGAAGGTTGGCATATTGTGTGTGCAAGAGACCAGATGGAAGAGGAGCAAGGCTAGGTGTATCAGAGGCGGTTTCAAATTGTTTTATCGTGGTGTGGATGGGAGGAGAAATGGCATAGGCATTATCCTGAAGGAACAGTATGCTAAGAGTGTTTTGGAAGTGAAAAGAGTGTCGGATAGAGTGATGTTTATGAAGCTGGAAATTGATGGTGTAAAGATGAATGTTGTTAGTGTATATCCTCCACAAGTTGGGTGTGCGATGGATGAGAAAGAAAAAATTTGGAGTGAGTTGGATGAAGTCGTGATGACTGTACCCAAGGGTGAGAGACTGGTGATTGGAGCAGATTTCAATGGGCATGTTGGTGAAGGGAACAGTGGGGATGAAGAAGTGATGGGTAGGTATGGTGTTAAGCAAAGGAATGCAGAAGGTCAGATGGTAGTGGATTTTGCAAAAAGGATGGACATGGCTGTGATGAATACGTATTTTAACAAGAGGGAGGAGCATATGGTGACATACAAGAGTGGAGGAAGATGCACACAGGTGGATTATATCTTATGTAGAAGGGCCAGTCTGAAGGAGATTGGAGAATGTAAAGTGGTGGCAGGGGAAAGTGTAGTTAGGCAGCATAGGATGGTGGTTTGTAGGATGACACTGATGATTAAGAAGAGGAGGATGAGTGTGAGGGCAGCACCAAGGATCAAATGGTGGAAATTGTAAAAGGGTAATTGTGAGGTGATGTTCAGGGAACAGTTAAGACAGGCACTGGGTGGCAGTGAAGAATTACCGAATAGTTGGGTAACTACAGCAGAGCTAGTAAGAGAGATGGCTAGAAAGATGCTTGGTGTGACATCTGGAAAGAGGAAGGATGACAAGGAGACCTGGTGGTGGAATGAAGAAGTACAGGAGAGTATACAGAGAAAGAGGTTGGTGAAGAAGAAGTGGGATTGTCAAAGAGATGAAGAAAATAGACAAGAGTATAAGGAGATGAGGTGCATGGCAAAGAGAGAGGTGGCTAAGGATAAGGTGTATGAAGAGTTGTATAAAAGGTTGGACACTAAGGAGGGAGAAAAGGACCTGTACCAATTGGCTAGACAGAGGGACCGAGCTAGTAAAGATGTGCAGCAGGTAAGGGTGATAAATGATAATGTGGGAAACGTACTCACAAGTGAGGAGAACGTGTTGAGAAGATGGAAAGGGTATTTTGAGGGATTGATGAATGAAGAGAATGAGAGGGCGAGAAGGTTGGATGATGTGTGGATAGTGAATCATGAAGTGCAGTGAATTAGCAAGGAGGAATTAAGGATAGCTATGAAGAGGATGAAGAACGGAAAGGCTGTTGGTCCAGATGACATACCTGTGGAAGCATGGAGCTGTTTAGGTGAAATGGCAGTGGAGTTTTTAACTAGATTGTTTAATGAAATCTCGGAAAGTGAGAGGATGCCAGAGGAATGGAGAAAAAGTGTTTTGGTACCGATTTTTAAGAATAAGGGTGATGTGCAGAGCTGTAGTAACTACAGAGGGATTAACCTGATCAGTCACAGCATGAAGTTATGGGAAAGAGTAGTGGAAGCTAGGTTAAGAAGGGAGGTGATGATTAGTGATCAGCAGTATGGTTTCATGCCAGGAAAAAGCACTACAGATGCAATGTTTGCTCTGAGAGTGTTGATGGAGAAGTACAGAGAAGGTCAGAAGGAGTTGCATTGTGTCTTTGTGGATTTAGAGAAAGCATATGACAGGGTGCCTAGAGAGGAGTTGTGGTATTGTATGAGGAAGTTGGGAGTGTCAGAGAAGTATGTAAGAGTGGTACAGGATATGTACGAGTGTAGTATGACAGTGGTGAGGTCTGCGGTGGGAGTGACAAATGCGTTTAAGGTGGAGGTGGGATTACATCAAGGATCAGCTCTGAACCCTTTCTTATTTGCAATGGTGATGGACAGGTTAACAGACAAGATCCGACAGGAGTCCCTGTGGACAATGATGTTTGCAGATGACATTGTGATCTGTAGTGAGAGTAGGGAACAGGTGGAGGAGACTCTGGCGAGGTGGAGATATGCTGTAGAGAGAAGAGGAATGAAGGTCAGCAGGACTAAGACAGAATATATGTGTGTGAATGAGAGGGAGGATAGAGGAATGGTGAGGATGCAGGGAGTAGGAGTGGCGAATGTGGATGAGTTTAAGTACTTGGGATCAACAGTTCAGTGTAATGGTGAGTGTGGAAGAGAGGTGAAGAAGAGAGTACAGGCAGGATGGAGTGGGTGGAGAGGAGTGTCAGGAGTGATTTGTGACAGACGAGTACCAGTAAGAGTGAAAAGGAAGGTCTACAAGAGGGTAGTGAGACCAGCTATGTTATATGGGTTGGAGACAGTGGCATTGACAAAAAGGCAGGAGTCAGAGCTTGACGTGGCAGAGCTGAAGATGTTAAGATTTGCACTGGGTGTGACGAGGATGGACAGGATTAGGAATAAGTATATTAGAGGGTCAGCCCAGGTTGGAAGGTTTGGAGACAAAGCCAAAGAGGCAACATTACGTTGGTTTGGACATGTGCTGAGGAGGGATGCAGAGTATATTGGGAACAACATGCTAAGGATAAAGCTGCCAGGTAGCAGGAAAAGAGGGAGGCCTAAGATAAGGTTTATGGATGTGGTGAGAGAGGACATGCAGGTGGTTGGTGTGACAGAGCAGGAAGAAATGGAAACAGTTGATCTGCTGTGGCGACCCCTAACGGGAGCAGCCGAAAGAAGAAGAAGAATTGTTCTGTTTTTCTTTGGAGTGAAATATATAAGTTCATGAAGATTGGAGCTGCATATAAGATTCAGAGCAGAACACATGCAGAGGCTATTTTTTGTGCTTTCAGGTAAGTAGTGTTTGCTTTTATTGATGAGGACTAGTTTTTGATGGGTTTATTTGACAGCTTGCTGTAAGTGGTGTCAAATTTCAGATTTTCAATAGTGAAACTTAGTAACTTTCTGTGAGTATCTATTCCACTTGTTTGTTGAAGTAACATTGTTTTTTTTTTTTTTTTTTTTTTGCTTTCACTGAGTGTTCTAGGTGCAAAGAGCAAAGATTAATTTAGTTTTAAGGCTATATGTCTCTATAATTTCTTTTCTGAATTGTCACTAGCAGTTATGGCATTTTAATGCTTCATGTTTTTCAGATAGTGCACAAATATGTTTTCATACTTATTTTAACTCTGATTCTCTTTCTAATGGTGTACTCTCAGTTAATTATACATTTGTTTTATATCTACAAATTTGCAATATGTACATAAAAAAGTCATCTGGTGCCGACTGCAGCTTATGATCTTTTATCATACTCAGCCCTTTTTTGATATCTAACTGCATATATCAAAACCCATACATAGCCTTATTTTAGCCTTTCATTCTATTTCATCTTGAGTTGCCTGTCTTTGATTTTAGGTACATACTGATGTCTCTAGTCAACAAATAATCTGTAGCCAGTTATAAAGCTTTGAAAAAAAAAGTTTGTTTTTAACCAAAGTAAGAAGTGGCCAGGTGTTCCATATCCAGTCACCCACCCAACCCACTGCAGAATCATTGCTCTTTCTCCCTACTAAAATTAGTATGTAGAACTGTAGCCATGGCTTCTGTCTTAAAACAGCTTGGTCTACCTCACTTCCCAGGGTTGAACTAGAAACTGATAGGTGCTACTTTCACATAGAGTTTCCATATCTGTGCATTTCTGTCAACTAAGGGCCTTAGCTTGGCCATGACTTAATAATCTGTGCTCAGATTTTTCAGTATGCCATCTATGGAACTCTGTTTCACAATGATCATGCTGTCATTATATACTTCTGTCCTGAAGGAGCTTTCACTGTCATTGTCTTCCTGAGATAATTTAATTGTTTGTGTCACTTCAGTTCACAGGATGGGTGGCTGCGGTGGTGCAGCAGTTAACATTGTCAGCTCACAGCAAGAGGTTCTCTGGTTCAATTCTTGGCTGGGGTGCCTTCCAAGCGGAGTCTGCATGCCCTCCCTGCAGTCGTCTGGGTTTCCACCCACATTCCAAAGACATGCAGTAGGTGGATTGGACACTCTAAACTGGGCGTAGCTGTGAGTGTTTGTGCAAGTGAGCGGTACGGATGAACTACCATGGCAGAGCTAGCCACCCAGCAGTGTGAACCTTGTCTCGAGATGATTGCTACTGTTGAAGTGACACCCCGACCTATGTGCAAGATGGGAAAAAGGGGTTGAGGATGGATGGATGGTACTTCAGTTCATTGGGGTCAGAGAGTAGTCTATTGAAGTTTAACAGTAAAAATATAAAAATTGCAAAGAAACTATGAAGCCACGTTTGTTTTAGAGAAGCTACCCTCATTGGTTTTGACAATTTTGATATGAAATTTACAACAGAGCAGCAAATCCATTCTTTAGGCCTCCTTGTGAATGTGCTAGCTGTTATTACACACGTGAAGGTCAAAATTCCATTTTCTAACATATTTTTGTGTTTGATTACCACTTAAGGAAATAAATCCTTCATGGGCTAATTTCAGCCGTAACCCAGGCCTTAGAAAAGGGTGGGGATAAATCATGCATCACATATGAAAACTTTTGAGTAGGTACTCAACTAGCATGTTTTTAGGAAGTGAAAAGAAACCAGAGAAACCCTATGCAAATGTAAGGAGAGCATGCAAGTTTACAGACATTAAGCAAGATCTAGTACTGAACATTGGACTCTCAAGCATGATAGTGTTTTCACCAATGAGCCATCATGCTGCTTATAAAACACACAGAAGCACACACACACATTTCATACAAAATTTATGAACTCACCTGCCTAGAAGATCATAGTACACACAGAAATATTTATCTTTTGTCTTTGTGAGAAAGGTTCATATGAAGAATATTTTGAGACTTTGAGGCAAGCATACTGAAATTCAGCAGTGCATAATCCTCATTCATTTCAGAGGACTGACTTATAATTTTGTCAAGTCTCATTATTTTTACACAAAATGTACACCACATAATTTCGTTGTATTACCTTATTCATGCAAAGGCTGCCATTTTTCAGTTACACCAACATAATTTGTTTTACAGTCAAGAAAAAAAAAACACTATGCAAATTTACCTGAAAAATAAGACATAAAATATTTGACTGCATTGATTCATGAGAAATGGTCATAAAGGTGTGTGCTGAAAAATGTTGGGAAAATAGAAAACCACCACCATTTTAAAAAGACATACTAGTACATGAAGTATTGGTGATATTGTCAGTTTTTATCAATTAGTCAAAACTTACAGCAAGCACAGTCTGTCAGAACACCTCAGAAACATAACTGGTGCCATTGTTAAAGTCAAAGCAACAATGTGCCTTTGGTATCCTGACAAGTACAATGTATTTCATGGCAAGAACATTAAATGACTTTACATAGAAGCAAAGTAACCTGGATATTGCTAAGTAATTGTTTTTGAGTAGCATCACACTATATCCAGGAAATAACATGTGAAGTAACTAAACAATAATAATGTTGGACAATCCAGAAACAGAATTAGTACAATGCTAGGTGTAGACTTGCCAGTGGGTCATACTGCTCAAGATGAGATGGGGTTTGCAGGTCTGTGCGTAGTGGCTGCTGCTTTCAGTACTGATAGATTATGTGGGTATGAGGGGGTTTAATAATCAAAATGCTGGCTGGCTACCAGTGCAGCTGACTAAATGAATATGCCAAGCAAAAGGCATAAAATCGTTTCATAGTCTTGCAGTGTAGAAGGCAGTGACTTACATAAAAGGGTCTCATTTCTCTGATGTCTGTCTTCATTTATTCATTGCAACAGTATATGCCAAGGTTGTTACCATCTTCATCTAGTGTATTTTAACTGATTTTAATGGCTGTGAAGATTAACTTGTATAGTTCAAAGTCAACTGCAGTATGGGGAAGAAATGCAAATATTAGAAGGAAGAGGAAACCAAATGCTAATAAAAACATGTTAAATTCTCACATTCAAATAACAGTTGCTACTTCACTCCACCTTCTTCCTCATCACATAGCAAAACTTTATCACCATTCACAGCTGCTAGTAACAGTCGTTGTTTTACTTTCTTGCACAGCTGCTTTTTGGTTCCTTAAAAATGTTTTTTCACAGTTTGTACAATATACAGACACTTCTGATAAAGAATTGCAGCCAGTAGTAGAACATATACATCAGCTAATTATTTTTAATGTGTTAGTTAATTCATCTGGATTAAGGACATTTTGCAGCCATATGGACAATAGTAAATAGAGCATATATAGACAGCATATTATAGCCACTCAAGCAGCATATGTGCAGAGGTGGAGGAAATTGGACTAAAGCTCAAACCAAACCACACAGGTAATGACTACAGGTCAGGACTGAATCTGGAGTTGTAAAGCAAAAATATCACCACTTAGTGACCGTATTTCCCATATTGTACCTACATTGTTTCAGTATTAAATTTGTTGCATTGTCTCTTGTATTTCTTGTATTGTACAGCAATATAAAGAACTGTATTTCAAAGTACAAGACTAGTAAATGTTTGGACTTCCAAGATGGCTGCACATGGATCATCAGCTTAACTTAAACTTGCCTAGTGTGAAAAAAGAAACTAAGACATAATGGCTAGTAATTCAGACATTTTTAGTAAATTTCAGTTACTGGTTAGTAAGTACACTGCCTAGATACAAGCAAAGAAGAAAACCAGAGAGCTTGAAAGAAAATCAGCTAGAAAAGGTAAAGAGAAAACACAAACTGGGAAGAATCCTGTGGCTGTTCAGCAAAATGCAGTTAATTTTTCAGCTTTGATACAAGAGATGGCTTCCAGTAATTTAGAGGAAAAAATAAATCAAATGTGCTCAGAGCGGATTAAACTAAATGAAACACTGAAGACGTATATCAACTCAACTAAAAGACTGAAAAAAATGGAAGAAGCTTTATACTGATATTTGGATGAACTGATAAAAATGCAAATATCAGAGGCCAAAATGAAGAAAGGTCTGGCTGAGTATGAGACTGCTTAAGAAGAGATGTATCAAAAAGTGGTATTGTTAGTGGGTAGAGCATGCAGAGAAAACCTGAGATTTTTTTGCTGCACAAGAGAAACTGTAAGGAACAGACTGTATTCATTTTATAAAACCATGAATAAGCAACTGGACTGGTATTCTACAGCAGGATTTGTTAATTGAAAGGATACATTGTGTTTATACTACAAACCTAGCCATGAGAAAGCAGCCAAGACCTGTATTAGTAAAGACACAATTATACCAGCAGAAAGAGTTGATCCTAACAAAACTGTGGTAGAAGGGAAAAGAATTAAACATTGGAGGCAGTTGAGTCTTTGGGGGAAATGATTATTCACTGTATACTATGATTATTCACTGTATACTAGGCAGAAGACAAGTAATTTTATCCAACTAATCAAGAAATGTCAAGAAGCAGATGTGAGATTCAAGCTGCTGCTGTATCCATCTATCTTCAGAATATTTTTCCTTGAGAATCAAAGTCATTTTTGATACAGAACAAGCTAAGGAGGAAATACTAAAGTTTGCCCAACAAAAAATGAGCCATCAAACAGAAGAGGATTCTGCATCTCATTCTTCTGATAATGAAGCTTATAGAGAGATTTTACCAGTAAAACCTTTTACAATATTTCAAAGGAAAATACTTGAGAGAGAAAAAAAACACAGTAGTTGACTAGAAGTATCAGGAGTACCTTAGACTTAAATCAGAGACTGAGGTTGGGAGATGGAGATCAACAGGAAAAAGACCAACAACAATGAAATTAGTGAATAAATGTGAGACTGTAAAGCATCAATCACATTTGTGAAATATAAAATTAGAAGAAAAAGTAACTGATAAAGATTGGACTTTTATTGACTTTGTTAAACTTGTGGGGGACTGAAAGGCATATAGCCCACTTCTTGGCATTAATGTTTGGACGGACACTAAAAGGAAAACAGTTACACTAAGTAAAACAATTTTTGTTTTTAATATTTGTATAAAATACTTCAAAATATACAGTAGATCGTAGATTACCCAAACTAATTGGGACCTTGGTCAACATTATACTCTTTACATACCCTTTCAAACATATGAATAAAACTATCAAAAGTATCACCCTCAGTAAATTGTGGAAGAAATTTACTGACCTTTGTTGCTTCTAGCATTCAGTTATTCCCTTCCCCATTACCTCCATGACCCTGGAGAAGAGTCAGCATCTGCTTTTCATGTTGCCTCTGCCTCTCATTCTCCTCAGCTTCCAGACTTCTCAGTCTCTCAGCTGATTCTGCTTTGACCTCCAAATGCCACAGTCTCTCTGCTGATCCTATTTCCAAACATTTGGCCTCCAGTTCAAATGTTCTTTAACTCCAGATGGACTTTTAAATCCTCTGTGGAAAAGTTGAACTGTCCATTTTCTGAGAGTCGTATATCCCAAAGGCCAGTCTGGTTGTCCTCCTGATTGTTGATCTGTGATGCAGCTGTGGCTAAGGCTGCAATAATTTCTACTTTAGTCAGGTTGGCATGCCCCAATCCTTTGGATTGGCACATCTCAGCCAAATGGCTCCTTGTCAGCTTGCCATACTCCTCTACTGACATCCTTTCCTGCTCTCCCTGACTAACTAAGCTAACAAAAAAATAAAACTATTGTTATATGAAACTCTAAAATTTCACTGTGTGGCTGATTTAGTACAAACACCTTCATTAGTGATCACTGTTTACAGGCTACAGGAATTAATATCCACATCACTGAATCCTAATATGTGATATGGTGATCCCACCACTGCCAACCAATAAATGTGATGACCCACCAGTGGTCCAGTAATCAAGAAGCCTCAATACTCACCACTGGCAACATAGGGGGATGTACATTGGGAGGATGACAGGTACATACACAGTATTTCCAGATGTAGCTCTCTGCATCAAGTGCAATTTCCCTTAAGAGCACACAGAGACCACAGTCAGTCTGTGGTTGGTTTCTCCCTCTTTCACTAGATCCCCAATAAGATTCCCTACTGGCAGAGCTATAGGGTAGAGATCTCAGCTGAGTGGCCAAGTCAAGACATCCAGCACACTCTCTGTCCAACCAGTGCTTTGTGTCCCTGCTCAAGTAGTTGACACACACACTCTTTGAGATTTGATTTATACTGTGATGCCCATGTCCTGGCCCAGCAATCAAGGAGCCTCAATCCTCACCACTAACATCAGTGAGGGGCATCTCATATAGGAGGAAAGGATAACAAATACACACAATACAGTACAATTTCCTTTAAGTGCACACAGAGATCACAGTCAGTCCAGGGCTGGTTGATCCCTTGCTCTCCAGGTCCCCAATAAGACTCCCCACTGGCGCAGCTATAGGGTCCAGATCTCAACCTAGTGGGCAAGCTAAAACCTCCAGCTCCCTCTCTGTCCAACCAGTGCTTTGTGCCCCTGCCCAAGTAGCAGATACACACAAACACACACACACACACACACACACACACACACACACACACACACACACACACACTTTGAGAAGAGTTTATATAACCACACAGACACTCCTGGGGAAGGCTGGCACAGGTTTTCCAACTGTACCCCCTTTTCCCAGACCATACAGTAGTACCAGCTGCCACCACCCACTAATATTTATCAGCTACTCAAAGGCCCTTAAAAGGGTGTCCAATTATTACCGTGCAATATTATTATCCAATTGGTAGTATACCCCAGGGCTAAAGCGATTAGAGTGGCTTTGTACAATTCTACCAAAGGCATGCAAGTACTCCACAGAGCTCAAATTATCTCTACAAAACAGCCCCAGTTGAAAGGGTTTTAAAAATATTTAATAACAAATAGTAAAAACACAAGACAATACATTTTACTACACAGTGCTAGTCAAGAGTTCAGAGATCACAGAGAAATACTTAAAATAATTCAGTAGTACAGTTCTGACATCACAGAAAAACACTTAGTCTAATCCTTCTAGTTTCTAGCTATTTCTAAGAGAAAACACAAGTCTAAGATAAACTTACATATAGAGCAAGACAGTGCTGATGTGTTGGATGGTCAAGACAAAAATGCTTAATGCTCTATGATTCCCTCTGTTTTTACAATCACATTCCTGGTTCACATTATATCATTCTTCACACTTCCCTGGGTTCCCAGGCTAACAGAAACTGCATTTACATTCTTCACCTCTGGGCAGAAACCAGAGCAATAAAGGACATTTATGCATGCAAATTCTGGCCATTAACTCTGGCCTTAAAACAACAGGCAGGATGCTTCACTCTAGACTCACTGGCTCTAAGTTTTAGCATCAAAGGGTCACAACATGCTTTATTTAGTCAGTAGAGTGCACTGTTGTTACATTTTTTCCAGTTCCACGTGTAACACTATTTTTACCATTTAAGACACAAGTCTGTGGTTGACATTAATATTTACAGATGACAGAATTATCTCCAAAATTCTATCTGGCTAGGCTGGCAGCCTTCACCTATCTTCACCCAATCTTCACATATACACAGACAAACACCTGGGAAAGGCTGGCACATGTTTCCTACGTATGTCCCCCTCTGCCAAGACTATAAGGTAGTTATTACTGCCACCAGCCAACTCTTTATCAGCTGCTTTAAGGCCCTTAACGAATGGTGTCCAATCTTGCTGTGTAGTGTTACTATCAATACAAATGGTAGTTTGACCAAGAGAAAGGCTATTAGGAGTGGCCTACACAGTGTCACCAAATGAATATCCAAGTACTCCCAGGACTTACATACCTCTAGACAGATCAGCCAAAATGAAAAGTTTAAATATATTTAATAATACATATTAAAAGAACAAGAAAATAGTATATATTTACAATGACATCAGAGTTCACAATCACAGGAAATATTTAAAACAACATTGCAGGACAGTCTTATATAAAGAAAATATCTAAAATAAGCTTTGCTATATTCCTAACTACAGTGGATATAAAAAGTGTACCCACCCCTGTTAAAATGCCAGGTTTTTGTGATATAAAAAACTCAGACCACAGTAAATCATTTCAAAACTTTTCCCACCTTTAATGTGACCTATAACCTGTATGAGTCAATTAAAAAACAAACAAATCTGTTAGGGGAAAAAATATAAAAAATAAAAAACATACAATAAGCTGGTTGCATAAGTGTCCACACCCTTATGCTAACACTTTGTTGAAGCACCTTTTGATTTAATTACAGCATTCAGTCTTCTTGGGTAGGAGTCTATCAGCATGGCACATCTTGACTTGGCAATATTTGCCCAGTCTTCCTTGCAGAAGTGCTTCAAATTTGTCAGATATCAAGGGCATCTGTTGTGCACAGCCCTCTTCAGGTCACCCCACATATTTTCTATTGTATTTAGGTCTGGGCTCTGGCTGGATCATTCCAAAACTATAATTTTCTTCTGGTGAAGACATTCTTTTGTTGATTTGGATGTATGCTTGTGGTCATTGTTATGTTGAAAGGTGAAATTCCTCTTCATCTCCAGCTTTCTAGCAGACGCCTGAAGGTTTGGGGCCAAAAGTGACTGGTATTTAAAACCGTTCATAATTCCTTCCACCTTGACTAAAGCCCCAGTTCCAGCTGAAGAAAAGCAACCCCAAAGCATGATACTGCCACCATCATGCTTCACTGTGGGGATGCTGTTTTTTTGGTGATGCGAAGTGTTGTTTTTGCGCCAAACGTACCTTTTGGAATTGTAGCCAAAAAGGTCAGCCTTGGCCTCATCAGACCATAACATATTTTTCCCACATGCTTTTGGGAGACTTGATGTTTTGCAAATTTTAGCCGGGTCTGGATTTTTTTTTGTGTAAGAAAAGGGGTCCGCCTTACAACCCTACTCCATAGTCCAGACATATGGAGAGTATGGGAGATTGTTGTCACATCTAGTACACAACCAGTACTTGCCAGAAATTCCTGCAGCTCCAGTATTGTTGCTGTAGGTCTCTTGGCAGCCTCCCTGACCAGTTTTCATCTTGTCTTTTCATCAGTTTTGGAGGGAAGTCCAGTTCTTTGCAACGTCACTGTTGTCCCATATTTTCTCCATTGTTTGATGACTGTATTCACTGTGTTCCATGGTATATCCAATGCTGTGGAAATTATTTTGTACCCTTCTCCTGACTGATACGTTTCAACACTGAGATCCCTTTGATGCTTTGTAAGCTCTCTGCGAACCATGGCTTTTGCTGTAGCAGGCAACTGAGTAAATGTCAGCAAAATTCTACTAGGGCAGCTGAACTTTATTTGGGGTTAATCAGAATCTCTTTAATTGATGGCAGGTGTGTCCCCAAGAAGACTGAATGCTGCAATTAAATCAAAAGGTACTTGTTTAAGGGTGTGCACACGTATGCAACTAGCTTATTGTATGTTTTTTTATTTTTTATATTTTCCCCTAACAGATTTGTTTGTTTTTCAATTGAATTGTACAGGTTATAGGTCAGATTAAAGGTTGGAAAAGTTTTGGAATGATTTATTGTGGTATTTTTTTATATTACAAAAACCTGGCATTTTTACATGGGTGTGTACAATTTTTATATCTGCTATATATCTAAGAGAATTATACTGTTCCCTAGACTTACTCATAGTAAGGCAGATGTGTGGTAAGTGGATCTTCTTGTCAGGTCCTAGACAGAATACAGAATGCTATCTCTCTCAGAGACCTCACAAATTAATATCTCAAATATTACTGATGGGATAGTTCTTGTCATCTGACTCTATCCCAGGTAAACCCCCCACTGCTGAAAGCTAGAAGTATTTAGCATCTACCTGTGAAAATACATACACAAGGGCTTTTCTTCAGATCTTGGTACTTGCTGGAAGTCATAATACAATAAAACACTTCCAAGACAATACAGAAAACTTCTCAGCAAAGGCATTGTGTCTGTTGCTGCACTGAAACTGAAAGATAACATCTTTTTTATGGCCTGGCCATAAAGTAATTTAATCTCAGCTATTTTCTGAAGTTACCTTTCTGTATTCCAGTTTCCACTGTTAAAATATAGACATCTAAACAGTTACAATTGTGCAGGTACATTTCTGTTGTATTCCAGCAGGGTATGTTCTGGTTACATTTTAAGTACTTTGCAAAAACCTTTTCAACACACACTTCTGTACCAAAAGTTTGATATACACCTGACATACAGTTCTAATATGTTTGTAACACAAGTATCTTACATGAATCATGTTGATATTCACAAATGACATATAATTATTTACAAAATTCCAGAAAGCAGGGCCAGCAGTATCTCCTTTTGTTACACTTCTATGTAAATCATGTTAATATTCACAAATTATTCTTTTGATCCTGTGTTACCTAATCAGCTTGTCTAAGTACAATGCCTTTCATAGGCTTCAACATGCAACCTACTGTCTTTACCCCAGAATGAGGAATACATTTCTGTATGGCAGAAACATGAAAAATGGGAAATTTCTTGATATGTTATTTCAAGAAATGTTCTATGATATCTCTTTAAGTGCATGATGCTGTACTTGAAATGCCTTAAGAGAAATAATGAAATGGTACAAATGGGTGGTATTTGCTTATTTTCACACACCAAGGAGGAGTCAGCAAACATAATATAACTAAATAGGCATATTACTCAACACTACAGCAAACAACATTATCAGGCAATAAGTAACATGAGGGTACAACATAAAATGGATGCAACAAAAATGCATTCAAACGGTTTAACTCAGAAAAGGGAACAAGAACATTGTTCTTTATTAACAGAGCACTCTGGAGTGGTCACTCACAAAGCATATTACCATTTCAAACTCAGTGATTTCTAATATTTAGAATGAGGTTCAACTCATTCACATGAGGTTCAACTTATTCACAGTATCTGCTGCCTTATGTTGAGCTCATTTGTGATACCTGGTGGATTTTGTCACATACACTCAAGCATAGTATCTTTAACAAAACTGCATTTATTATGTATTGCTTTTATTTTATTTATGTACTGCTTGTTAAAATTAATTCTACCACAGAAGGAGATGGATTATTTTTATTGTGTGACAGCAACCAAGTACAATAGAATAATACATCAGTAGTCTATTGTGAAGAGTCAAATTTGTTACAAGAGCACATTGTGTGTTTCTGGTGTGGATGAGTTCTTCAAAAATTACCTAAAAGTTTTATAGTCTTTGCACAAAAGAAGAATCACATTAAAGTGCAACACTTGAACAGTACAGGAGAAATTTCCATACAACTGAGTTCACTGAAAATCTGGCTCTTTTATCATTAGCATTTTGTGTGTGGGAATGTTGTCAGTACCTATTTACCTGACATATCTCAGCCTAGATTTACTGCACTGGGGTGGTTCTCCATTTACATTCAATTGTGTTGTACAGTTTAAGCTGAACACCTAATGTTTTCTTCATCCAAGGAGCAACTGAGATGCTAAGACTTCCTTCTCCCCTCATTTACACATATGAATTTAAATCTAAAAACAAACTGACCCTTAAATGGGGAACCAAGTTTAATTCAGTAATGTGTTATATGCAAATTTTACCACATTGATTATATCCTAAAATATTATGGTTCTACAGATTATAACAGATACAATGTATTTTTTTCTTTTAAATTTCTGAAAAGAATTTAAAAAGTAATACAGTAATTAAACTATAAAGTGATGACAATGTATCCATTGTTTTAAACTTTGTGTTCTCATAGGAATTACCTGAAAATTTATTCAGTTTCAAATGATTTACAGAATTTGCTAAGTGTTTTGTATGGCAGATGTACTTTAATTCTGTGTTCTTATAGTAGTTATCTGAAAATAATAATCAATTTCAAATGCCATATATATCACAATGATTATATCCTTAAATACTAGGGTTCTACAGATTGTAACAGATACAATGTTTTTGTTTTATTTTAAATTTCTGACAGGCATTTAAAAAGTAATGTGTTCATTAAATCCATTGTTTTAAACTCTGTGTTCTAATGGGAATTACCTGAAAAATTAATCATTTACAAATGACTTAGAGAGCGTGCTAAGAGTTCTGTATGATAAATATACTTTAACTTCAAGAGAAGAAGAAACATTGCAGAATGTGTTCAAGTTAGGCAAACTGGCTACAAAAGATGTGACAATAGTTTTAGCCATAAAAGTCTGTTCAAATAAGAGTCATTTTAGTAGTGAGGCCACACTGCTATAAATGTTTAAAGCAAAGTTGTATTAAACTGGACAGTATTGATTCCACTATTCAGCTAAACATTAAGTTGCAAAAACGAACACAGCGTGGATAAAACAATATGGGTTTATTTCCATTACTCCACCAGTTCTTCAGAAATATATTCAGATTACCCCACAATGCTTTACAGTACAAGCAGCAGTGTGAAGGTCTTAAACATTATGAAAATGCAAAACAGTCATGCTGTCATTTTCCCTATGGATATTCTAAATCCTGAGCTGCCTAAATAACTTATTCCTGGCTGTTTACCTCTGGCTGGCTACAGGATCGGGAGTGCTTCTAAGACCATCTGGAAATACAAAGCTGATATAAATATATCTTTTGCACTTGCTCTGTTTCAGTGATATTTAACATTCCTGTACTGCATTTATTTAGGGTCTATATCACATGGTTGAACTTTTAAAAGTTCGAACACCATATGTTCGAACTTTAAAAGTTTGAAAACGTAATAAAACTACCTGAAGGTTGTAAGCAGGGGAGCAACCCCCTGCACCCCCCCACACCCCCACCACTTAAATATACCAACTCCGTGATCACACTACATTGCAGGAAAGGGAAAGCTTCCTTTACAGAGATCTCTGTTGCAACGTTCAAAGTTTTACAAGTTCTTACATATGGTTTCAACCTGTAAAAGTTCGACAACGTGAATGGGACCCATTTATTTATTGGTTGAATTTATCACTGCTTGCACCTGTTAAAGAAATTCCATCTGCTTGTTACTGTACTGCTCTTAGGTTATTGTTTTAACAGTATTCTGCAAAGGCTGTGTTTTGTGAACATATCTCGAGATTACTTTGCCGCACAAATCCTTTTTTCATCTGATTCTGTCTCTGTTTTATTTAGGTGGGAACACCTGATCAATAGCTTTTTGTATTCTTATCTGATTGGCTTGAGAGTTTATAGTTAGAAAAGTCTTTCATCTTGCTGGTATAAAAGAATTACACTTTGTAAGATTCTGCTCTTTTGTATGTTTAAAACTTGGTGGCTTTTGTGTTGCCGTCTCTACTATAAATTTGATATTAAACACTCCTCCCAGTCCCAATTACATCAGTTCATTCTGTTCACTACAGTGAGATCATTTGGGAAGGCCCACCCCTTTATTTTCTTAACCATGAATTATCTTCTGTTTCCGCTCTTTCTGCTTAAATAAAAAATAAACTTTAGTCAGCTGATTTTACTATATTTGTGTCTTTTCTTACTTTATTACTTTATTTTGCTTTTGCTGATTGTCCTTAAAAGTATTCAATTGCATCTATTCTGCTGCATTTATTACTGTTTGTTAGTAGCCAGATTAAAAAATACACTTTATTCAGCTGCTTTTACTGTAGTATTTTCTCTTCCTACTTTATTTTGCTTTTGCTGCTTGTTCTTAAAGTGTTCAATTGCATTTATTCTGCTGCATTTATTACTTCCTGTTAGTAACCTAATTAAATTGTAATTGTTATTCTAAGTCTCTCAGTTTTGGTTTAAGTACTTGGACTTCATGCCAGTTATATTACATTAAGATGGTTTGTGGTCTGCACTCTTGTGGGAGGAGAAGGTAGCCTCTGCCCTTTCCAGCTGGGAATTGCTGGGTGAAGGCTTATTGTGCCTGTTATTCTATGTGTCTTTATTCCGGTGTATGCACTTGTGTTCCAAACCAGTTAGTTTACATTAGGAAGATATGTGGTCTAAACAGCAGGAGCAGAAGAGGATAGCCTACACCTGTCTAAGCTGGGAATTTCTGGCAAAAGGCTTATTGTGTCTGTTATTCTGAAAGTGTTTTAGTTATGTTTTAAGCACTTCAGCTCCAAACCAGTTATTTTACATAGGGAGGGTTGTGGTCTATACTCTTGTGGCAGGAGATTGTGGCCTACACCAGTGGTCTCAAAACTTTTTTGCATCAAGGCCCAGTTTCATATAAGACAATTTTCCACAGACCGGCTATCACATGTGCATAATAAAGTGCATAATATTTGTTTATTTATTTATTTGACATTTGTTTAACGGGGAAGCCCGACTGGACTAGAAGTCCACTTTTAGCCGAGACCCAGGGAGAAAAGCTCCAAAGTAAAATAAAAAGACAATTGACAATAATTACCAAAAAAGGGTATATCCTGCTTAACAGCATAACATTGATCTAGTATGAGAGGCAAGTAAACCTAATGGCAACCTTATTGACTTTAAGTTTATAAGAGTAATATTTAAAATCTGTCCCTATTATTTGGCTCTGTCCAGTATACCTCTCAACTATACAGATTTTTGTAGAATGTCCAATGTTTTGCTTCATATTTTTGGTCTGTTTCTTATAAAATTGTTATTTTCTTGAAAATCACTGACAGACAGTCGAGTTTCAGACATCATACCCTTCAGAAAGTACATGCTAATGCAAAATCTGTATTTTATCTACTTTCTAAGTTTGTAAGAGCAGTACTTAAAAGTGTCTCTCTTTTTAGGCCTTTGTTCTCCTCATTATTTTTGGCTTTGTCCAGATTTCTTGCTTTAAGAGGTTGAGAGTTATGTGTCCAGATTTACTGTGCGAGAGGTTGAGTGGTATGGTTGAGAGGTATGTTAACTTAATAGCAACCTTATTAACTTTCTGTGTTTATAAAAGCAATATTTAAAATCTGTTCTGATTATTTGTGTCTCTGTCCAGATTTATTGTGTAAGAAGTTGAGTGGTATGGTTGAGAGGAATGCAAACCTCATTGCTGCTGCTGCCAGGGATCACTCTCACACTTCACTCTGTGTCTGTCACACACACACACACACACACACACACACACACACATACACATACACATACACATACAGTCTCTTTTGCATTCATGCACGCATTCACTCACAAAAGATTGTTCTCACTCTCTCTCTCTCTCACACACACAGTCTCTATTGCTTTCATGCACGGATTCACTCACACATGCAGACAGAAACACACACACACACACACACACACACACACACACACACACACACACACACACACACACACACACACACTCTTCTGCTTTCATGCACGCATCCCCCCCCCCCCCACACACACACACTTTTTTGGTATTCTTGACTATTATTTTACACTCGCTAAACAGGAAAAGCACTGCTTAGTGAGTGTGAAATAACAGCTCGATCAATCTCACTGCTCACTCTCTCTCACAAACACATTCTCTTCTTTCACACACACACATTCTGCTTTCATGCACACTTTCACTCACACACTCAGACAGACACATAAACACACTCATACACATACATACACACATTTACTTTTTCATTTCACTCCATGCCTGGCGGCCTGGTACCAAATGATCTATGGCCTGGTGTTTGGGGTCCACTGGCCTACACCCTTCTAACCTGGGAATTGTTGGTGAAGTCTTATTGTGCCTGTTATTCTAAGTGTCTTTATTCTAGTTTAAGCACTTGGGTTCCAAGCCAGTTACTTTACATTAGGAGGATTCTTGGTCTAAAGTTTTGTGGCAGGAGGCGATAACCTACACCCTTCTGAGTTGGAAATTGCTTGTTGAAGGCCTATTGTGTCTGTTTTCTGAAGTGTCTTAGTTCTGGCTTAAGCACTTGGGCTCTAAAACCAGTTGTTTTAAATTAGAAAGGTTTGTGGTATAGACGCTTGTGGTGGGAGAGTATGGCCTACACCCTTCTAAGCTGGGAATTCCTGGTTAATTGCTGCTTTATTTAAACTTTTTTTTTTGCTGTTATGACTGTGATTTTATGTACTTTGAATTTCTAGTACTTCTGCATTATATAGCATAGGCTATATCCAGACTTGCTGAATCTAGACTGGTATCACTTGAGCACTAAAACCAGCTATTCACTGAGATACTGAAAGATCTGAGGAATCCATTGCTTCCAACTAACTATAAGTGCCTGTTTTTGCTCTTATATTTGCACTTTTAATTTGTATTTGCATTCTACTGTCTGCTTGAATTGTATGAACTGTTTTTGCCACATTTTACTGTATACTGTACTAGTTCAGCTGTAGCATAGCCCAGTTCCAGGTTTAATGTTTTTGGGTCTGTTTTGTAACTTCTGAGCATCAAATTCAAGCCATGTTTGTTGGTGAAGCCCCATCTGCACTCTTGTGGGAGGAGAGTGCTGTCTGGGTCCCATCTGATCGAGGGTGATTGGACTACAGGTTAGAGAGAGCGTCCTTATTGGCTAGTTTGAATTAAAAGAGTTATTTCTTGTTTTACATAAGCCCTGTGTTTGCGCTTGTTTGCGTGTAGCATGGGTTCCCTACATTAGACCGATAGCTCGGAATATCGGCAATCACATCACCGACGCCAGAAGCCTGATGGAGCAGATAACCGACAACTTGTAATGCCGACAGCAAAAACATAGACATGGGAAACGTGAGCGTGACTCGGTAAGTGTGCGATAGTAAGGGACTTAGGGTTAGGGTGCGGGTAAGGTAAGTGTGTGATAGTGAGGGATTTAGGGTTAGGGTGCGGGTAAGGTGTGTGAGCGATAGTGAGGGATTTAGGGTTAGGGTGCGTGCAAGGTAAGTGTGCGATAGTGAGGGACTTGAGGGTTAGGGGCGGATTAAGTGAGTTAGGGTTAGGGTGCGAGTAAGGTAAGTGTGTGACAGTGACGGAGCTTAGGGTTAGGGTTTGGGTTAAGGTTAGTGCATAGATAGTTGTGTGTAAGGTGTAGTGTAGGTTTTTAGGTTGTTGGTGTGCTTGTGTTGTGTGTGTGTTGTGTGGAACAGTGAACTTTTTGTTTGGTTAACTGTCGGGATTGTGGTTTGTCGGGCATGTGAACTTTTGAGTCGGTTTAGTGTAGTAGACCCATATAGCACACCATAGTGCACTGCCGCATAGCAGTGGTTACTGTTGGTGGTTATAGGTGCAAACGTTTTGCTTGTTAAATTTTCCCTTAGCACTTTGCTTGTGGTCCTCCAGAGGTTTTTCGCATCCCTGCTGTACTGTTAGGTAGAACACTAAACCTACCCTCACAGGTACCAACACACCTCTCACCCACTAGCCATTTCTAAGTGCGACCTGTTTTCTTGATCATATAAATTTACCTAACACTATGGACTGACAATTCCCCACAGTTTCTCCAGCCAGCTTGGTCAACATGGGTATTCTGAGGCAGTGTAGCAATTGCCTCATGTACACCTCCAACCCTCTACTCCTAGTCCACACAAACTCAACATGTGAGAGATAAACTATATTAAGAATCTTGAATACATACTGTCTCACACACCAGTTAGTACATATGACAATGAGCGGGTTGTCAGTATGCACACCTCACCTCCTTCTCCACCCAAATGCACATCACACATACTTACATATGCGGAGGTCCTCACCAGAAACATACCTAAACACCAGAGACCTCCCAAATACAAACACAAGCACACTACACATAATACTTTCTCTGCAGAACACAATACACATAATAGCTCATGCACCAGTGTCTCACCTGTCAAGCCCTTAAAGGAGACCACAAAAATCAAGCATATTAGTCATAGGTGATTCCATTGGGAGACACACAGACATCCTTCTCACCAGGCTGGATAAGGAGAATGTCACAGTCAGCTGTCTGTCAGGTGCCAGGATATGCCATATCACACAAGAATCAAGTCTCTCAACAACAGGTACTGTTATGACTCCGTCATAGTCAGTTTTGGTGTGAATGACTTGAAACGTTCTTCTCTGAACTATATGAAGAGAGACATGACTGAGCTCTTGGACTGTGTGTCTCAGGCAGGTATGTCTCTAACCTTAAGCAGCATTTTACCTTCACCTAGGATGATGCCTCAATACAAACAGAAAATGATTGACATCAATAATTGGCTTAGTTTCTGGTGTCATTCTAAGGGGATCCAGTATCTGCCAGCCTGAGATGACATGATCGACAGACCTTGATGCTTTGCCAGAGATGGTTTTCATCTGTCTCCCCTGGGATTTTAGCTATTGGCTAAGGCTCTTGTCACCCCCATAGTACCTTTTTAGGCAGTGTCTCAAGGACAAAATTCCAGATGTAAAAATTACATCTAAAAACAACCTCAAAATTCCAGATGTAAAAATTACATCTAAAAACAACCTCAAGGTTATGTTGCTAAACTCTAGGAAATTTAACACAAAACTGCACTCACAGGAAGCAGTCCTCACCTTGGAAGATGCAGGCATTCGTGCAGTCAAGGAGACCTATATCAGGTTACACCTACACGTTACACGTTCAGACCACAAACTGAAGGTGTGAAAACTAAAGTAGGTGGTGTATCAAGATTCGTTAAAGATAAATACACCTCCAGATTGGTTAAACAGTATGATTCCCTGGAGATACTTCAGGTGCAATTAACTGTTGGTAGGACACCTATTCAAGTCATTGCCAGCTACAGGATCCCCCCTCCATGAATTAGGACACCCACTCTCCTATTTGGATCCATTTGATTCTGTCAAGATACAGCTGAACACCATGGTTGTGGGTGAGTTTAACTACCCATTCATTGACTGGATAAATTACTTGTGCTCAAACTCACTTGCCCAAAGGTTCCTCGACTTTGTTAACTCCAGTGCCCCCAGACCAGCTGGTTGACACCCCCACAAGGGCTACCAACATCCTGGATCTGCTGCTTATCAGTATGTGGGACCACTGTAACACCCCCACTGTGAGGTCTTCCCTGGTGAGATCTGACCAAAAAACAGTCTCATATGAAGTAACTATTGCACATGACCCCCCAGCAGCAACTAAACTAAAAAACAGCTTCACTGCACCTCACCATAGATGTATTTGGCAACTATGCTGAGTTCTACGCCAATGCTTTATACAAACACCTGCATAACTGCACTGACTCAGCCATAACTGATGGGACCAAAACAAGCTCCTCAAGGAAGAGCAAACCTGCCTGGTGGACAAATGCCATTAACAGGCTTTGCAGTAAGAGGAAGAATTTGCTATCTAAGAGTAAGAGGGAGCAAGCCCTAAACTGGAAACAGTCCCTCCTCAGCTTAAACAAGTGAAGAAAACTTTTTGTAAAGTCCTCCAAAGCAAAGTACGAATCCAAATTAGCTTCCTCAACTAAAGAGAACCATAAGGCATTCTTTAGTTATATTCGTAACCTAAAAGGAAAGGTCCACGTTTGTGTCGAACTGGTAGTTAATGATGCCACATATACTAAGCCTGTGGACATAGCTAACCTTTTGGCCAACAGGTTCTGTGAAAACTTCACTCCCCTGTCCCCACCACACATACCCCATAACATCCCTACCACCTGTCCCCTACCTTGTATCTCTAAAGAGCAGGTTATAAACAGCCTCTCTAAGCCCAAAAATACAGCATCTATGGAATCTGATAACATCCCAGGCTGCATCCTACATGGGCTCAAGCAAGAATTAGCAACACCATTGGGTACTCTTTTTAATCATATTCTAAGCACTAACTTCATCCCAGCTGAATGGAAAATGGCCACCGTTATTCCCTTGCTTGAAGGTGGTGCTTCCACTAACCCCGGTAACTATAGACCTACTAACCTGACTAGCCTTATCTGCAAGGCCATGGAACCAATCATCATGGACCTTATCAACAAAGATATAGGTAATCTCCAAACATTTGACCCTACTCAGCTTGGATTTGTCAAAGGGAGATCATGCCTGTTAAACTTGGTGGACTTCTTCAAGACAGTCACCAAGGCCCTGGACAAGTGGAAATCTGTGCATGCAGTCTACCTAGACTTAGCCAGTGCATTTGACGCTGTCCCCCACTTAGGCATCATTGACAAACTCACCCAGCTAGGTATCGGCTCTCATATTTTTAGATGGGTTGCCAACTGGCTCACTGATAGACCCCATATAGTCAAAATAGGGGACGCCACCTCCAACAGCAGACATGTAACCAGTGGGATTCCATAGGGATCATTCCTGGGACCTCTACTGTTTGGAATATATTTCCCCGAAGTGCAAACAAAAACTAAAGGTCTGTGGCTGACAAAGTTTGCTGATGACTGCAAACTGGGAGCAGTCATAGAATCTCCAAATTATGTCACCATCCTACAAGAGGGCCTTACACAAACAAATGATTGGTGCCAAAGTCATGGCCTTAAAGTCAATCCAAAAAAAATATTCCTGCTAACAACCACATCAATAGCAACACCTTAAGTATGCACTCAGTGGTGAGAGACCTGGGCACACAGGTTGATAGCAACCTTACATTTGACCTTCATGTCTCCACAGTGGTAAGAAGAGCATTGCTTATCTCATAAGTAAGGGCATTGCCTCCAGAAAAAAAGAACTTATAACCTCCCTGTACTCTTCCATCATCAGGCCAATAATTGAGTATAACAACCCTTTTGGTATGTAATTTTCCAAGCACGTGCAGCAACTGAAGAGACCACAAAGGTTCCTCACAAGGAAAATTCAAGGTCTTCAGCATCTGTCCTATGTGGCTCATCTGAAATCACTGTCACTTTATTCTGTTTCATACAGACTACTCAGAGGTGATCTCTGCTTTGCTTACAAGGCAATCTCTGACCCTGCTTTATTGGAAATGCTTCATCTCCATAAGTCAAATGGTACACAGGTTACTTGCTCTACAGACCTTAACCTGGTATGTGACATTAATAGAACCTGCTGGAGAAACAGGTGTGTCTCCCAGATGTTACCACACCTTTGGAACAGACTCCCACTTCATGTCAAACAGAGCACCTCATTGGCCCTCTTCAAATGCAATCTGGATGATTGGATGAATAAACATAAATTCACCCCAGGGGTTCTACCTGTGTCCCTCTTGGACAGGGGAAATAGGTGCTGATCATGGA
Organism: Protopterus annectens; assembly: GCF_019279795.1. Lineage (NCBI taxonomy): Eukaryota > Metazoa > Chordata > Ceratodontiformes > Protopteridae > Protopterus > Protopterus annectens. Next base: position 504,657,504 of record NC_056727.1, read on the forward strand.
AATGAGTAGAACTTGGCTAGGCTTGTAAAGGCCCTAGGGCCATTAGCCTAGTAACTTCCTAGGATCCTATGATCCTGTGTCTAAGAAAGGACACAGACTAGTGGCGGTTCCCCTTATACGTGCCCAAAGAAGGAAGTTACATTGTTCAGAACTGCAACAAACATGACTACTTAATAATAACTAATGTTAATTAGTGTAACAAGAATGCATTCACAACACACTGCCTTATCAGGGAGTACAAAGGCCAATAAATACATACACACAAGCATACACGATCATATGTGCATGCTCACACACACACACACACAAACACACACACACACACACACACACACACACACACACACACACACACACACATAGAGAGAGTGAGAGAACAAGAGGATATCACATAGGATGCCAAGCTTCTATTTGATACAGTAGTGAATAATATTGTTATGGATTGATCAGGACTGACCTTTGGTCAACTGGTGCCCTAGACAAAAGGGCTCCACAGTGCCCACACCACTTGGTACCCCGAACCTGGTCTACCCACACCATTCAAATTACTTTTTTCTTCATTTTTCTCACAGTATGTCTTGCTATTTAGTTTTTTCATATATTCATTCAATATATTTTAAAGAACCATTTCTTTACTACAAAAAAAAAATAAAGTATTGAGAAAGTGCCCCTGATAGAGTGTCGTCCTAGGCATCTGCCTAGTTGGCCTATACCTAATGTCAGCTATGGTGCTGATGTATCAATGCAGTACCAGGGTCTGCAGTTAAGACTGTGACTGAGGTAACATGGGGATTTATTCTTTTCCCAAGATACATTGATTTTTTGAACTTCTTCTTTCGGCTATTTCCCGGTTAGGGGTCGCCACAGCGGATCATCTGTCCACTAATGATTGGCAGTGGAGTTTTACAGTGTCGAGTTGCCAGCCTGGCACCCAACCTTCCACAGAAGGCACACACACACACACACACTCACACCTAGGGCCAATTTAGAGTGTCCAATCCACCTACTGCATGTCTTTGGGATGTGGGAGGAAACCGGAGCACCCGGAGGAAACCCACGTGACCACAGGGAGGACATGCAGACTCAGCACAGAAGGCACCCCAGCCGAGAAATGAACCGGAGAACCTCTTGTTGTGAGGTGACAATGCTAACCGCTGCATCACCGTGGCTGCCCACATTGATTTTTTGAACTAATATATATTAATAGCAGGGATGAGGGGGTACTTTTTCTTTTTGCTATATTTGATTATGGATGGTTTCCACTTGTTACAATCTTGTGTAATTGCACTAATCCGTGTCAATCACAAAACACTCACATGGCATGTGATACAAAAGATGAATCTGTGTAACAAAAAAATCAGTTACTACATTACCAACAGGTTTATCTCCAAAAAGAACAAAAACATCTTCATAAGTGAAATCATTAAAGAGGCAGATTTTAATTTGGTCAGATGTGGACTGTCATGAATAGTTCCCTAATAATCCAACCATACATGGCACATTAACTGTAATATTGTTTGTTTCACTTTGCTTCAATGTGCACACTGGAGATGGTGTTTTGTATTTGTTTATTTGTGGTAGAGATTGCTGTACTCAGGTAAAGAAATGAAAGAGAGCTGGAAAGTATGTACCTTATTCCATTACAGTTACGTCAGTCATGTGCTGAGCTTATGCACAGTACTGTATTGTTTTAAGATGCATGACTGCGGTGGTGGTGCTGCGGTAGCTTTGTCGCCTCATAGCAAGACGTTGTCCCATTCGATTCTCAGCTAGAGCGTCTTCTGTGTGGAGGCATACGTGAATGGGACGTGCCTTCGTTGAAAGTTGTGCGTCAGGGCTGGTAACCCGGTACGTAAAAATCCACTACCAATCATTAGTGGACCGGAGTTCCGCTGTGGTGACCCCTAACTGGGAAAAGCCGAAAGACACAAACAAACACATTCACAAGAGGACACCTAACAAAGCAGAGCCCCTTGATTCACAACAATTGGAACATTCTGTCCATTAATGTATCCAGTGAGCTTTCTAAAAACTGACTTGACAAAAATTCATCTTGATTACAAAGTAAACATTTTACCTAGCCTTAATCAAAAATGTATTTGCAAAATTTCTTTACTTGTCCTCAGCAGAAAATAGAGGTATTCAGTACAGCACCCATTCCATAGATGAGGACTTGCCTTCAGAGGCAGCATCTAAGCACAAATCATTTGGGATTATTAGAAGACAGTTTGACATAAAATATTTTATCCCACTTTACGTTGTTTGTTAAAATGGAAATTAAATACAATATGGTCTTTGATGATCCCTTGGAAACAGAAACGAGTGAAAGCATGAAATCTTTTTCATTAAGCATTAGCCTGGGTTCAGAAAGAATTGTTTCTATGTTGAGGGATGTTCTTGACTTTCAAAAAGCTTGACAAGCATTATTCCATAGTGGTGCTTTTTATTACCAGTATACATAGTGAGATTTATTTTCGAAGGCAACTAGTGATATGCTTAACCATATTGTGAGTGTTAATATATTCCACTTTCAGAAGTCATTAAGTCTTGCAGCTTTCTCTTTGTGTATGTGTGTGTGTGTGTGTGTGTGTGTGTGTGTGTGTGTGTTTTAAGTTTACTTTTAACAGTATTTTAAAATATTTTGCATTTGTTCTACTTATTGTACATTCTAAGTATACATTCTCCTATGGAATAGATCAGACATAGATTTATTTTATTATTTTATTTTATTTATTTTATTTACATTTGTTGACCGGGAGAGTCTGACTGGATGCAGGTCCATTTTCAGTGGAGGCCCAGGGAGAAAGCTCCACATTAAGTATTACTTACATTATACAGTTAAAAAAATAGCATTTAAAATATAGACATTAGTCCAGCTAAGGACATAATACAAGAATAAAACATAGATGTAAAACAGCTGTAGAACATAGTACAATTTTAAAACATGGTGAGAGATACTAAACATGGTTACAAATGTAGTTGAGATTCATCAGTGAACAATTGATGCAATCTGTTTTTGAGGTACATAACAGCCATTAGCAGTTGTTGCTACAAGAAGTTAGTACTACGTGGTAGGTAACTGGGAACAGGAGTAGCCAAGCTTGCTAAGAGTAGGTCGTTGATAGGGGGCAGAGTGAGGTAGTGGGTGGGTGGGTGGAGTGGATGGTATTAGGGGGCAGAGTGAGGTAGTGGGTGGGTGGAGTGGATGGTATTAGTGGGGGGAGGGGTTGTAAGGGCATATCCATCAAGTTTTTAAGTGTGATTTTAGTAAGAATTTGAAGTGGGTGCAAGAAGTTACAGAGGTAATTGAGGGTGGGAGGGAGTTCCAGAGTTTGGCTATAGTGCAGGAAAATAATGCTTCTCCAGCAGAGTTAATGCCTCTTGTGACCTGTAGGAGGTTTTTGTGGCTGGATCTTAGTGGTCTCATGGTTAGGTAGGGTTGGAGTAGATTCTGGAGAGATGGGACTTTTAGTGATTGGTTTATTAGTTTGTGGGCGAGTGCGAGTTGGTACCATTGAAGGAGGTGGGGGAGCTCTGGCCAGTCTAGTTCTGTCAGTGAGAGACAGTGGTGAGTATGGTAGGAAGCCCCTGTGGCAAATTTGGTGATTTTGTTGTAGCAGGTTTCAGCTTATTTAGGTCGCATTGTCTTAGGTTAGCAAATATTGGAGAGGCGTAAAGTAGGGTGGAGATAAGATGAGAATTTGCTACAGATATTTTAGCTGTTTTGGTAAGTAGCTGCTAATTTCTATATAATGCTCCTAGTTTTTTGTGCACTTTTTTAATGGTCATGGAAATGTGAATGTCAAAGTTCAGTTTATTGTCTATTTCTACTCCTAGTAATTTGGTGTGTTCTGTAGGATGGATGGTGGTGTTGTCTTTTGCTGTGATGTTAAACTGAGAGCTGTCTAGGGTAAGTTTGGTAGGTTGGAAGATTAGTAATTTTGTTTTGTTTGGGTTGAGTATTAGTTGGGCATCAGATAACCAAGTTTCAATAGAGGAAAATGCTTCCTGTGTGACTTTTTGCAGTTCGGGTAGGGAGTTGGCTGTGCAGATGATGGTTGAGTCATCTGCGTATTGTATGAGTGTGCCATGTGTTGTGGCTGAGGCTAGATTATTGGTGAAAATAGATAATTGATGAAAAGACTAGGGGTCCCAGGACGGACCCTAGGGGAACCCCTATAGAGACTGATAGTTGGGGGGATAGGTCATCCTGCCAAACAACTGCTTGTTGGCGGTCAGATAGGTAACTCTGAAACCAGTTGATGACTGGTTGAGAGAAGGATAGGTTATTGAGAAGGGAGATGAGTTGTTTGTGTGGGACCATGTCGAATGCTTTAGAAAGGTCTAGGAAGGTAGATGAGGAGAGATAACCTGCAATTTTATTTTGTAGAATAGTGTTAGAGAAAGAGAGTAAGGCAGTGGTGGTGCTATGGTTAGGTCAGAAACCATGGTGTGTGTTGGAGAGGAGGTTGTTAGCAAGGAGGTGATCTGAGACTTGAGAATGGATGCATCGCTCTAGTATTTTGGAGATTGGCGAGAGAATAGCTATGGGGCAGTAATTGGTTAGATCTGTGGAGGGGCCTCCTTTGTGTAGAGGAATTGTGTGTGAGACTTTCCATACTGTGGGAACATAACTTTCTGACAGAGATCTGTTAATTATGTGTGAGACTTTCCATAGTGTGGGAACATAACTTTCTGACAGAGATCTGTTAATTATGTGTGAGACTTTCCATAGCGTGGGAACATAACTTTCTGACAGAGATCTGTTAAGTGTGATACTGGGTTGGCTAGAACGTCAGCTGCAAAGTGAAGGTATTCACTCGGGAGGTTGTCTGCTGCTAATCTGGTGGGTTTAAGTTTAGTTAATAGTTGTTTTATTTTGGAGGTAGGAACAGGAGAGAAAGAGAAGCTAGTGGGGAGATTGTTAGTTGTAGCTGATGATGTGGGTTTATGGGGGGGTTGTGTTGTCTAGCTAGTGATAGTACGGTTGAAAGAGGTAGCAATATTTTCGGAGGAGTGAGTTATGTTAGGAGTGGGTGTACTTACTTTACCTGGGTGGAGGATGGAGTTTATTGAGGACCAGAATTGTTTGGGGTTATGTTGGGAGGATGTAAGGGCAGACTGGTAGTACTGGGTTTTGTCCTGTTTTATAAGCTTTTTGGTTCTATTGAGTAGTTCTAGGAATTTATGCCTAGTAGAGGGATTTTTGGTTTTGCGCCAGTTGTCCCATGCTTTATCCCTGTTTTTCATTTCAGACTTGGTGTTTTTTTGTAGCGATGGGGATGGTTGGGCTCTAGTTTGGGAATGTCTTATGGGGGTATGATAATTAAGGATGCTTAGGAATGTTTTATTAAAGTAGTCAACTGCATCATCTAGTTTGAGGTATTTTAGAGGTTGCCTGTTACAATCTTTTAGGGATGAGCTGAATGAGAGAGGGTTGAAGTTAGTTTTTTTGCGTATTTGATGGTAGATTATGGGTTTTGCTTTATAAAGGTGTTTTCCGAGTAGGAAAGTTGGGGAGTGATCACTGAGTCTGTCAGACAGGCAGCCTGCTATATATGACTGGGGGCTCTTACTGACTAGTATCCAATCCAGGGTAGTGTGTTTGTTGGAGCTTTTATTTATCCTAGTAGGTGACTGGACTAGTTGGGTGAAGCCATGAAGGTTTACATGATGGTTTGGGTGGGTGCTAGAACAGGATTGCCAGTCAGTGTTGAATTCTCCTAGAATTAAAGCTTCTTGGGGTAGGTGGTGGGTAGTCCAGCTGAGAAGGATTTCAAGTGGAGGGATGTTTTGGCCAGGTGGGAAGTAGCAACCTATTATGTTTAGGGTTTTATTTTGGTTTATTTTAAGGTATTTGAGGAGCTGCTAACTTTAGGATTTGGATGTCTATATGCTGTGTAAATATTATAGCTATACCACCTCCTTTTTTTTATCCGTCTACTGTTATTATATTGTAACCAGTAGGGAGGATTTGCTCATTAGTAATGTGTGGTTTTAACCATGTCTCTGTAAGGATCACTACATCTGGGGAGTAGAAGTCTATGGTGGCATGGAGTTCATGCACCTTGTTGCACATACTTCTAATATTTAGGCTTATCAGAAGGAGGTCGGTTGACTTTCTATTGGCTGTGATCTGGGAGATGATGTGGTTTGCAGTCTGATTATGAGAGCAGGGGTTGGAGATTGAGGGGCCAGGATTGGGATGGATGTCTCCACTGAGTGCTAGGTTGGCTATGGATGAGATTATTAGTTTTATCAATTTCTGGATATACTTGCTTATAATTACATATTAAATAAAGGTCTCTCATCAGAAGTTTGTAGGACACAGGTAACAAGATCATTTCTTGAAGTATGTCTGAGTAGTTCATGTTTTCCAACCCTGCTGCTTTCTTAAGTAAGAAGCCCTGTTTATTTTTAAACAGCTTGTTTTCAGCCAACAAAAATCCGTTTTATATTCAATTATTGGTTGAATCATTGAAGTATATAACAACAGAATGATGTTCTATAATCTACTAGAAAGACTTTGAGTAGCAGCTGTACCACCGAGTAAACTATTCCCACTTTTATTGTGATACAGTGATCAACATTTATTGGCTATAACTCCTAGAGCTTTGATTCTGCTGCCCATCTTTAATGATTCACGCTTGGTTTTGTACATGTAATATGTTTATTTTTCCTGTAACTTATGATATTGCATTTTATAACATTTTGTGCACTGTTGAAGAGCCCCAGCTGATCTAGAGAATCTCCCCAAGTCTCAAATCAGGGATAATTTTGCTCTGATTCTGGATGCTACCATACTACTGCAATACCACCTTCTCAGGTATTTAATTCCAGTGGTGGAGGCCATGAAGAAGGCACTGGTTATGATAATTTGCCTGCAGTTTTCTCCTGGGATACAACCATGACAGCCTCCTGTTTGATATTTCCTTTAACAGGATCAGGCCTTCTGGGTACAGAGATGAAGCTGACATAGTGAGAAGAATAGCCAGGATAAACATGTGACATCACCTATGTGATCAACATTCATGAAAAGAATCACAATGACCATGTAGTGTTCCATGAAACTTAGTGAAGTCCATTGATCTGATAAGGAATTTTCTGTCTGAAAATTACTCTTAATCCAACTTTCAAGAAACATTATTTCACTCTAACTTTGGAGAAATGTTTCAAACTGTAGTCTTAATTTTATGGGTTGCTAAATATTAGTAACTGCCCTTTGCATTATAATATTTTGCTTACCTGCTTCCAGGGTTACTTGGAGAGAGGACATGATTTTTAATGGATATATCTGAGCTCTTCAAACAGGAGTACTCACTTTGGATTGCATAGGTTTGTTGTTCTCCTATAATAAAATTTTGCTAATATAGTAGATTGTATTTTTCTGATACCCATTTTACCTGGTCCCAGATAAGTGTTTTTGCTTGGTGAAAATTACAGTGATAGTCTTAACATCAGGAGAACCATAACTGGTACAAGAAGCAGTCTGATTTCCTGTTTTGAGCTTATAGTTAGATGATTAAAAGGTGCAGGGAATCATGGACCTTTGAAGGAAAGCTACAGTATATATTGCATCTAACTTTGAATTTTGTAATAAAAAGTGCCACAGAACTATGTCACTGAAAGGTTCATAGGTTCATAGATTAGTACCAGGCTAACTGCCCTTGCGAGCCATTTTAAGCCTAACCAATTATCCCTTGTGAGACTCAAACCCTGCACCTTGTGTTTGCAAGGCAAATACCTTAACCATTAGGCCACCCTCCCAACCCCGTGCCACTGTAATACACTCAGTCTAAATGAAGTAGTCGTTTCTGGATGTCTGAGCCATTTTTCCTGCCCATCCATCAATCTTCAACCCCATTTTCCCATTTTTGCAAATGGGATCAGGTGTCACTTCAGCAGTTTACACCAAGTCCAAGGTTTATACCACCGGGTGACTAGCCCTGCTGCAGTAGTTTTTCCAAATCACACACTCACACTCACACCTGTGGCCAATTTAGAGTGTCCAGTTCACCTGCTGGATGTCTTTGGAATGTGAAAGGAAACTGGAGCTCCCGGAGGAAACCCACACAAACACAGGGAGGACATGCAGACTCTGCACAAAAGGCACCTCAGCCAAGAATCAAACCAGGGACCCTCTTGCTGTGAGACAACAATGCTATCTGCTGTGCCACTCTTGAGCCATCTTTCCTATGGCTCTGCATAATTGTCCTCAGAGTTTTTATGTTTTTACTGTGTTTATAAGCTAAAACTGTTTACTGCACACTTTGTTTAAGTTTTGCCTAAAAAAAAGTAAAAACTACAGGCAAATACAGTTTACTAGCTTTTTTTGATAGCATAATCGAAAATCATAGCATTTATGTTTTCTCCATTTTCCTTGTTTGGTCCTCTAATCAAGCGTATCCTATAACTAAAAGATCATCTCTACTTGACTCTAACTGTTCTATTCTCTATCTGTTAAACCCAGCACTTCTATTTTGTCTATCCTTCGGAGAAGGTTACCACACACACTATAGACCCAGTCTCACATAGTACCATTACAACCTCAAATCATACACATAAACACACCACAGCCCTTAAGGAGCAGTACCAAGAATGATGCCACAATACAGAGATAAGATGATCAGCTTTAACAATTGGCTTAAACACTGGTGTCATTCAAACCTGTCACCCTGGGATTCCGGATTTTAGGCAAGGCTCAAATTCTAAACCTACCATGGAGAACATCGATGTCTAAAAGTTCCTGGAATTCCCATGGGACTGGTGTCCTGGCTGTGTGCTCCACGAACTCAATGAAGAGTTAAACCCACACAGCTACAGCTGTTTTAACCCATACACATTGCCCACATCAGACCAACACTTGCAGCAGCTGGAGAGGCTTGTTCAAGAGAAATCTTGACCAATGGGTAGTATGAACCTATGAACCTATGAACCTATGAACCTAAGAATACTTCTTGACAAGACCTTTTGTCAGTTTTTGCTAACTGTGACAACATTTTTGTAAAAAATAATCATGTTTTGTTTTCAAATAATTATGTGTAACAATTCAGTAGAAACAGTTAACTAACATTAAAATAACTGCTGGAACAGGTAACAATTTTGTTACCTTTTGGTGTTTCTGTTAACTTTATGAATATTCCCCCTCACATATGTGAAGGCACTAGCTGTCCAGTGAAGGATGTTTTTTTTTTTTAATCATACTGACTCCTTTAATCAGAAGTAACTACTAGCAGCCATTCTAATTGCAATCACTCAGTACTTCATAAATACTCAACAGTATATATGAGCTGAGCTTTGTGTTTATATCTCTCAGTGCTCTGGTTCAAGGTGCCTAAACTAGCTTCATACAAGTTAGCTCACTTAAAAAAGAAACAGTGTGCTTGTAAAACCGAACATTTGACAATTAAAACCATCAAATAATGCGTAATGCTTGCTTTATTAAAAGTCTTCTTAGTCATATGAGACATCCACCTCAAAGGCAGAGGTTCAAGAAAAATGTTCTTATACAGTGACTGCAAATAAGACTATGGAACGCACTGTGGAAGCACAAACAATCTAGAGGCCATCTCTGATATTTCTAGTAGTATAAACACCACATTGGGTGTTCCCTGAAAAGAGGCTACTAGCCTACCTGTTCTAACTGATCAACAAAGAATAAATGAGAATAAAATAAAAATAAATAAAAACTCTCTCTAATTATCTTATGATGCTACTTGCACTTAAACACATTTGAAGGTTGCTAGTCTTGCACTGAGCTGAATATTATGAAGGATGCAATGTCCAACAATTTCAATGCATTTATAAAATACTCTGTGCTAAGCAGTTGTTCATCATCTACAAATGATAGTCGAGAGTCAAAGGCTAATACAAATATTTCAGATCAATTTTATCACCCTATGGAGAATTTAAAGTCACAAACACCTGAAATTTGAACCCTATAGATGTCTAAGTATGCTGTCAAATCAACCTCTTTTGCATTGTATGACAGCCAGTATAATACCATTTTACTGCAAACTGTAGCCACTATGATTTAAGTGATCTGTGTTAAGATGCTGATAAAATGAATCTTCTGAACTTTCTTTCCAAAACCTAAGGTTTTTTTTACTCAGAAGATGGAAGGTCTACAAAAATGTACAGTTCAATGCACAGAACTTAAAGTGATGAAAACTAAAGTAGCATCAGTAGTACATTATCGCTGATGACTGTACCATCATTTGGCAGCTATGCCAAAAAAATGTTTAAAGCACTGTTACAAGACTTTCAGACAAGACGTAGATGCACAAATGTATCTGATGTCCTTCAAGAATGCAACTGCAGTCCTGACATATGGGTTGTCCTGCCTCAGGCAGCCCTTCGGTCGACCAGATTCCAAAGTCTGGGTCCGGCGTCGGCTGATGTCGCCTCCTCCCTGACGTCAGAGCGGCTGGGGTATAAAAGCATCAGCCGACGCCATCTTCTTCAGTCTTTCTTGCCGCGCGGTGCCCGAAGCAGAAGCAGTTCACAAGTGCCGGTCGGCCAGCTCCTGTGTTTTCAGAACCAAAGTCATCAAAAAGCTAAGTACCCCGTTGGGGAACCTTTTCTTGCCTCAGCCGATGTCAGACTAAACTGAAAAAGTTAATAATTGTTTGTCTTGTGGTAAACAAATACCTCATAAGGACTTCCATTCTTACTGCCTTCCCTGCCTTGGCCCAGACCACAACGTCTCGGCCTGTGCTGCCTGTGCTTGCTTCAATAAGCGCACACTTAGGCACCGGGCAGAATTTGCTGAAGACTTTTTTTGGGGAAAATTGCTCCTATATCATGCTGTCGGAACTTCTGACAGCACATGTTTCCAAAAAATGGAAGGACCGGGACCGACCTTCGCGGCCCGCGACTTCCACCAACACCACACCTAAGCCTACCGCGAGTGCATCGGTCTCTTCGGAGGTGGTAATTCAACCGCTCCAGGCCGACGACACCGCTTTACCACACACTTCGGTCCCGGAGGCTATCCCGGTGCCGGTTGTTGTTTTTCCTCCTGATACCGAAGCCCAAGATTTGCCTGACACCATACCGGTGGACAAAGTTACTCCAGCACGTGGGGCAGCTAGGCCTCCTGTGTCTATGTCCATCAAGGCCTACACACGTGCTAAGGCTGCCAGCCAGGCTAAGTCTCATCCTCCTAAATCTTTTTCTCAGACTCCCACTTCGGATAAACAGATCATGACTTTAGCTGCAGATCTAATTTCTTTAATCAGGGGCTCTCAGGCTCATCCAGACAGAGGTTCTCAGCCGCCTTCTGACAAAAGGCCTAGGGTTGAGCAGACAGATACCCTTTCCTCAGATGAAGCCTCTGGTGAGTCAGGCCTTTCAGATTCCCAGGAAGAACCCTTCCCGGCCTACGAGGATTCTGATGCAGATGAATCCATTCCCTCTGCCTCTCCTCCTGAGGATATTTCTTTCGGGGAAATTCTCCACTCCATGAGAGAGCATTTTCAGTGACAGGGCCAGGATTTCTCCGACTCCAGGAAAAGGCTTCGGACCTTCCTTAAGTTACCCCAGCACAGGCCTTTAGCTATTCCCCCAGTGTTAGATGTATTGGATGATGTGTTCTCAGACTCCAGTACTTCTCCTGATTCTCTCCCTCCTGCTCCTGTCAAGCCAGACAGATATTACAGGGTTCCTGAAACTCATATACATCTCTTTAAGGCCCACTCTGTTGATCTAGAAACTATTTCTCAGGGGCCCAAAGGAGTGGCCACTTCCACGACCAAGAATCCTTTGCCCGCAGACAGGGAATCTAGGTCCCTGGAGAGGTGGGGTAAGAAAGTTTATACCTCTACCACCCTTGCCATGAGGGCTCTTAACTGTCTTTTTCATATGTTTCAGTATCAGGATTTTCTGATGGATGATTTGCAGAAAAAGCCTCTGCTGAGCCTTTAGATAGAAAGGCTTTGCAGGATTTGGTTCATAATACTCAGCAGGTTAGCAATCATTTTCTTCAGTGTGGTTATGATGCTTTGGAAGCTTCATGTAGGGCAGCTATGACAGGGGCCGTCATACGTAGACATGCTTGGTTGAAAGAACAGTCATTGCCAGATCATGTTAAAGTAAAGATTCTAGATGCACCTCTGGAAAAAGACAAGCTATTTGGTGCTAATGCACAGGGTGTGTTGAAATCAATTGAGGAAAAGGCTAAATCAGTACAAACAGTCAAAGATTTCCTACAGGTTCAGCCACCAAGGTTCAGCAGGAATTGGCCTTCGAAAAATTGGTCCTTTCCAGACACTGACAAGTTTCAAAGGGGAAAAAGCAGGCGTGCTCGAGGTAGAGGGCAATACGAGGCTCCTACAGGGGCCGCCAATGGCAACCAACTAATCAGAGAAGTGGCGCAGGGACTCCCACTGCTCCACAGGGACAATCACAATGACTTGACTTTGACACTGCCGACCAAGGCTCAAAGAGAAGCTCCTTTAGGCGGAAAGTTATCCTTATTTTCAAAAAATTGGCACGTTTTTACAAAGGACGGATGGATTTTGAACATAATAGACAAAGGTTACAGGTTCCACTTCCATACCTTACCAACAAGACAAGGCATGCCAAACCTGCCACACAATCAAAGGGCAGAGGCACTCATACAAGTTTCAAAGCTGCTACAAATCAAAGCAATAGAAAAGGTTCCTCCTCAGGAACAAGTCCAGGTATTCTACTCAAGACTGTTCCTTGTTCCAAGAAAAGAAAAGCAATGGAGACCTATACTGGACTTGTCCGCTCTAAACACTTTTCTCATTGTGCCAAAATTCAAAATGCTGACGTTACAGCAACTCCTTCCCATGCTGGGCAAGGGGTCTTGGCTGGTTACTCTGGACCTCAAGGAGGCATACCTGCATGCCCCAATCAGACACAGCTGCAGAAGATACCTCAGATTTCTTGCAGGGTCAGAGCATTATCAATTCTCAGCATTGCTTTTTGGCTTATCTACTGCGCCCAGAGTATTCACGAAATGCCTGGCATCAGTAATTGCACATTGCAGACTTCAGGGGATACAGATATACCCTTATCTGGACGACTGCCTTATACAAGCAGACAGCCAGCAAGCCTTGATAAGAAACTTGGACTATGTCATTCATTTACTACAGGCTTTGGGATACACAGTCAACATTCCAAAATCAAGACTACTGCCATCCCAACAAATAATTTTTCTAGGAGCCAAACTGGACACAAATTCACAAATAGCTTTCCTCACAGAAGAAAAACAAGAACAATTACCAGATTACTTCAAAAGCCTAGCAGAGCACACCCAGATGACTGCAAGGAAAATCCTGCAGCCCTGGGTTTCATGGCATCTTGCATTCTCCTGATCCCACTGGCAAGACTACACATGAGAAAACTACAATGGTACCTAAAAAGTCTATGGTCTCAACACAGCCACAACTTAGAAGTAATTATTCCACTCATCCCATGTCTACAAAAGGAATTTTTGTGGTGGGCACAAGCAAGCCAGCTAAACAAAGGCATGCCCTTCAACAAACCTCGAGCAAGCCAAACCATTACAACAGATGCCTCAGATCATGGATGGGGGGCGCACATGGAAGGCAGATGCATTCAAGGACAATGGGCTCCCCGGGAATTGCATCTGCACATCAATCAAAAAGAGATGCTGGCAGTGATTCATGCAATCGAGGCCTTCGGAAAATTTCTTCAACAAGGTCATCTGCTAATAAAGACAGACAACACCACTGTTATGTGGTACATAAACAAGCAGGGAGGAACCCATTCTTACCCCCTTTGCAGACTAACAATGACTCTTTGGGAAAAGTCCCTGAAACTGAACATACAGTTGCAATCCCAGTTTGTTCCAGGCAAGGACAATGTTCTGGCGGACAGTTTAAGCCGAAACATTATGGACCCGCACGAATGGATGTTGCATCCAGACATTTTTTCACAAATAACTCATGCATGGGGAAGGCCGGACATAGACCTCTTTGCCTCACACCACAATCATCATCTGAAAAAGTTCTGCTCAAGGACACATCATCCTTCAGCTGGAATTCTCTAACAATCTATGCATTCCTGCCTCTACCATTAATGACCAAGGTGTTACTGAAGATCAAAGCAGAACAACTGAAAGGCATTTTGATAGCTCCAGACTGGCCAAGACAGCACTGGTACCCATTACTAAGGAGCATAACCCGCACCAAGCCGTGGCCCCTGCCTCTATGGCCTCTGCTTATAACTCAGAACAATTACAGGACTGTTCATCCAAACCTGCAAACATTGCAACTGACAGCTTGGAGGGTTACATGACTTCTCCCCATATATCTCTCTCCAAAAAAAGTTCAAGAGATCCTACTGGAAGCACGCAGGCCTTCCACCAGAAAAACTTATTTAGCCAAATGGAAGAGGTTCAACATCTGGAATGCCAACAAGGGTCAGGATGCATCAGTAATGAGCATCCCACAGATTCTAGAATACTTGGCAGAAATGCTTCACTATGGCCTTTCATATTCTTCCATAAAAATACACGCTTCAGCAATTTCAGCAAAATACAACTGTGATCCACCTGTGTTTTCACATCCTTTGCTAAGACAGTTTCTAAGAGGGATAAAGAATATCAAACCTCCAAGAAAACCACCAGTGCCTGCATGGGACCTCAATTTCATCTTGGAAAAATTAACTCTTCCTCCTTTTGAGCCAGCAGCATCTTCTGAATTGCAATTTCTCTCCTGGAAAACAGTTTTCCTGTTGGCAATTACTTCAGCAAGAAGAGTCTCGGAGATACAGGCCCTCATGGCAGTACCTCCATTTCTCATTTTCCATCAGGACAGAGTATCTTTAAGAACCAATCCTTCATTCATGCCAAAAGTGATATCCAGGGTTTCTCTAAATCAAGCAATTCACCTGCCTACTTTCTTTCCCAATCCTCAAAATAAAGGAGAAAAGCTTCTGCACTCTTTGGACATACATAGACAATTGCGCTATTACTTGGATAGAACAAAGGCCAACAGAAAGTCTGACCAACTATTTGTAGCTTACGCTCCTGGAGTACAAGGAAAGGCAATTTCCAAACAAACAATTTCAAAATGAATTGGAAACTGCATCAGATTCTGCTACTCTTTCCATGGAAAAGGTGTGCCAGCCAATATCAGGCCACACTCCACCAGAGCTACAGCCACCTCCACAGCCTTTTTAAGAGGGGTGGCTACAAAGGGCATTGTAGAAGCTGCTACATGGAGCTCCGTGCATACATTTTCCAAGCATTACAACCTGCCTTTATACTCCAGATTCCGAGCAGGCTTTGCTTCTGCAGTCCTGCAGGGCATTTTAGCTACACCATTCTTATCTTAGATCCTACCACCCCCAGCTTGGCTATGGTATTCAACCCATATGTCAGGACTGCAGTTGCATTCTTGAAGGACATAGTACAGTTTTGAACCTACCATAAATTTAGATGTCCAATAGATATGCAACTGCAGTCAGGTTTTCCCTTCCTCCTACCCCTCTGTAATTATCTTTTTTGGGTCCACTACCCCTTTTCCAAATAAGCTGGGGATAGCTTTTATGGTGTATCTGTTTATTACTGTTGTGCATGTCTGGAATTTTATCCATTCTCTAAATTTAGCCTTCCTTGGAGGGCACCTGGCATCTGGGGCAAGAAACATTGAAGAAGATGGCGTCGGCTCATGCTTTTATACCCCAGCCGCTCTGACGTCGGGGAGGAGGCGACATCAGCCGACGCCGGACCCAGACTTTGGAATCCGGCTGACCGAAGGGCTGCCTGAGGCAGGACAACCCATATGTCAGGACTGCAGTTGCATATCTATCGGACATCTACATTTATGGTAGGTACAAAACTGTACTTTGTGGCCATTCTAAAAACTTGAGATTCATTTATGGGCTTGAAAATTCTATACATAAAACACATAAAATAATTGTTTATTTTTAACATAAACAATTATTTTATGTGTTTTATGAACAGAATTGTGGATTTTTGTTTTTTGTGTAGAATAATTGCTTACTTTAAGAATCTTCAAAGTGATGAAGTAAAAAAATAATCTGTTTCCTTAGAGAGAGTTCATTGGATTGCTATGAAGAATCCATGGATTTCCTTTCCACTCTTTTGTCATAATAACATATTTTACATCCAGTGATTGAGATCAGTTGTTATTTGCAGTCATTAAGTTAAAGAAATGTTATACTGATGGAG
The DNA here is from genome assembly GCF_019279795.1 of Protopterus annectens. Classification (NCBI taxonomy): domain Eukaryota; kingdom Metazoa; phylum Chordata; order Ceratodontiformes; family Protopteridae; genus Protopterus; species Protopterus annectens. Next base: position 504,673,693 of record NC_056727.1, read on the forward strand.
CTGTTATCTCTTTTTTTCAGATTTATCCATAGATATTGTTAAAGACAGAAGGTTATTTGCTTTGGGCTATAAGAAAATAATGTTCATTGATATTTTATTTTTTCTCCACAGTTACAAATAATTTTAATTGGATTATTGCTAGCATTTGACATGGTACAAAACCCAAAAGTAAACCAACAACTCTGTGAAATTTTTCCTGAACATGGACTGTCTGTGCCCTCCTGGGATTACTTCCCAAAATACATCAGGCTTTTAATTTTTAATTCTTTTTTTTCTCCATGATTTCACCTGTTTTCATATGGGTGTCCCTTCCATGCAAGTGACCTTCTGTGGCCATTTGGATACATCTTCTGCTATAGATTCAAGGTAGGTAAAAGTAAATTTGCTTCATTAATAGGAATAATATATGTAACTGTCAATGTTTAACAGTATTCTGTTATGATGTGTATGTGTTCTCAAAACAGGACAATTTTTTGGTTGGCTTAAAAGAAGGCATAAAAGAGCTTATGCTTGTTTAGAAATTGTATTTTGAGGAGTCTCAAATCAGGTTTATTCAAATCAAATGTAACTGTATTAGCCTTGGGATTCAGAAAGGATTACTGTACTGCACAAGTCTTTACTGCAAAAGTTTCTGTCTTTTTTTAATTTCTCCAAGTATTTTGTGTTTCTAATACAATGAAGGGAATGGACTCCATTCCTAAGTCAAAGTATGGTTAAAGTTCATAAAATGAGTATTGTTTCAATCTTTGATGTTGGCCAGAAGTGCTCTTTGCACCACACCCAATGTGCTCAGTAATGACTCCTGCAATTCATAAAGTTACAAGTATTGGTAGCATAGCAACAATTGTAAATTCTGTTTTTATAAGACACATGGCTCCAACTACTATCAGAAATGTCTGGGTATCCTTCTTCCACATTGCCTCGTTTCTGCCTACAAATCCTTGTATTTTATGACTTTGCGTCTCTCTGTATATAAGGCATTGTAGTCACTGGGTATAGCAATTTCAATGATCAATGCTACTGTTGTCTTCTTTTCATGGACTACTATATCTGGTTTTATCTCGTCTATTTTTTGAACTGTTAGTTATGAGTGATCCCATGTGATATAAACTTTATAATTTTCTATAATACTTTGTGGTTCATGTTTCTAGTGTTTTTCAGCTACTTCAATATTATGTTTGCACACTCCTCAATGCAACAGTCTTGCCACATTATTATGTCTTTCAGTATACAGTCCTTCTGCCATCAGTATATCACAACCAGCAACAAGATGTGCAACTGTTTCCATTTCTGTTTTACAAAACCTACATTTGTCTGTTCCTCCCACATGTTCAATGGACTTTATAAACCAACGTGTATGTAGTCTACTGTCTTAGGCCGCCAATATTTACATTTCGTCCTTTGGTTTAAATTCACCTCTCCTTAACCAGTCATGTGTTTGATCCTGATCAACATGAGATTGTTCCAAGAATTTTCTATACTTCCAGCTGTATTTATGCATTTTCTACATTTCTTGCCTTCTCATCTGATCCTTCACCTTATATTGTTTCTTTTGTTTTTTGGCACATTCAGTTCCTGCCTGATTTTGTCTACTTCTGGTTTGATTTCCATTCCCACTTGACACTGATGAGCTTCTGCTAAACTAAGCAGGCATGTCATCTTAGACTGATTCTCCTCATGTTTCAAAACTTTCAGTATGTTTGGGTCTTGTGAGGTCAGCAGAAATGTATGTAGTCCCACGATTGCAGATTTATACATGTAATCAATTTCGAGGACCCAATACCTTCTTCAGAACGGGGAATATATAGTCTTGGTATACAATGATTTTTATAAATCATTTAATGAGCATGAATCATCCTTCTTGTTTTCCTGTCGAACTGATCCAACACCATTTGGGGTAAGCCAGTCACTCCAAAACAGTGGCACTTTCCCACCTATCTGTTGAAAGGAGAGGAATTTAAGGAATTGGGTAGTGGAAATTATTCAGAAGCTATTACAGAAGATAGAAATTTCTTCAGAAAATACAGCTAGGGAGTGGATAAAATTAAAGTGGAATATAAAAATAGAGTGGAAACAAAAGAAAGGGATATATGGTTAAGAAGTAGCAATAATTATTTAGAGGCACTGACAAATGTTAAAATATTGCAAAATAGAGGGAATCTCACAGAACGAGAACAGGAGCAACTGCAGAATGCTACACAGAAAATAAGGGATTACCTTGACAATATGCATGAGTTTAGAAAGATTGCTGTTAAGCCACTGTTCTTTGATAATAACTTTAGAGCACAAAAACTTTTAGCATATCAGCTCAGGCAACAGAAAGTAGAAAAGGCTGTCACCAAGCTAAGGGAGCCTATAACAAGGAAGATAGCAAGGGATCCTGTAGAAGTATTAGAAATATTTTGGAAATTCTATGAAAGTCTGTATAAAGCCGAGAAATATAAAAATCAAGAAAAGGTAGAAATGGAAGTATTTATGGAATAATTAAATATGCCAAGGTTAGAGGTAGAGGAGGCTCAGTTGCTAATAGTATAGGAGGAGATGAGATAAAAATGGTGATATATAACCAATCAACAGGAAAGTCCTCAGGAATAGATGGTAGTCCTGTGGAAGTTCGGAAGTTAGGATGGAGAAAAACTTATAAAGATCTGGAAGGTTTTGTTTAATAGTATTTTAAGAGCAGGAGAAGTTCCAACATCCAGGAAGAAAGCAGTGGTACCTGTAATACCTAAAGAAGGTAAAGATAAATCAGATTCAGCTTCATACAAGCCGATTTCAATACTAAATCATGATTATAAAGTGCTTATGTCTGTAATGGCTAAAAGAATGGCAGAAGTGATGCCAAAATTGATAGGTGTGGATCAATGTGGTTTTGTGAAGCCCACATATGAATTGGTTCAGCAATATTCATATTTATGGGGACATGATAAAACAAATTATTTAGGAGTATCGATTAAAAATGATTCTGGTGTGGCAGCTGAGGATATGTGGGAAGAGACGAAACAAATGATAATACAAAAACTGAGAAAATGGAAACTTTGTTATATGAATATGAATAGTAAGATACAACCAGTTAAAATGTTTTTAGTCCCATTAGTCTTATATACACAGGTCAGGCATATTTTTTATGAACCACAAGAGAAGTTGTGGATAGCAATTAATAATGAGCTGAAGGACTTTATCTGGGAGGGGAAGATGGCAAGAGTCAAGTGGGATAAAATGATTATTCCAGTAGAAAAGGGTGGATTGGGATTACCTGATTTGAAGAGGTATTTCAGAACTACACAGTTAAGGCTCCTATACATATCACAAGCAGAAAACTGTAATTCATAGCAGAAAGGGATGATGATGAAACAGGAGGAAAGGAGGAAATCCATGAAATAAGGAATGGGGGGGGGGGTTTGGATGCAGATCCTTAAGGAGATTAACAACAATTTTAAAGAATACTATATTCATAAAACTGCAAAAAGTATTCAAAGAACTAAGCCAACATGAGAATGAAGAAATAAGATTATACCGATAGAGATGAATGCAATCAGGGATACAGAGAGTAGGCAAGAGGGGGGCTAGAATTTATTAGAGAAAACTGGCAAAGGAACCAAGGTATTAGGAGCAAATAACTAGAGAGTGAAGGGAAATAGAATTGGAGGAGGCCAAGAAGACATTTGGAGTGCAGGTGATGAAACAGGAAGGAAGCTCAAGAAACAAGGAGAAAGTGGGATTTTAGATGCAGGCCTTTAAGAAGAATAACGGTAATCATACAGAATATTATATCCATAAAGTAACAGAAAGTATCCTAAGAACTAAGCCAACATGGGAATGGAGAAAGGAGATTCTGCCAAGAGGGATGACTGCAATTAAGGATATAGACAATAGGCAAGAGGGGGCTGAAATTTATTGGAGAAAACTGGCAAAGGAACCAAGGTATCAAGAGCAAATAACTAGGGAGGGAAAGATGATAGAATGGGAAGACACCAAGGACTTATTTGGAATGCAGGTTAGATATTGCCATCCCTATCAAGGATTGATATCAGGGTATAGGCAAAGAGAAAGAAACAGGGGGCCCTAAACAAAAGACCAGCACTGATAGAATTTGTAGTAGAATCTAGAACAGAAGCTGCAATTAAAAAAGGAATAATTAGTACAGCATATCAAATATTGCATGATAACTGTAAGAATCAGTCAGAGGAGGTTAGAAAGGACTGGGAAGAGAGACTGGACATGCAATTCACAAAGAAACAATGGGAGGATATATGTATGCCTCCCAAATGTGCAACAAAATCTTGAATATTTAGGATTTTGCTTGGAAATATTTACATAGATATTTTTATACCCCAAGTACATGCCAGAGAATTTTTCCTCAGGTAGACAGCAAATGTTGGAGGTGTGACAGGGAAGAAAGAGGTAATTGGGTACATATTTTCTGGGAGTGTAATAAGTTGGCTGACTTTAAAGTTTCCCCGCAGATTGGTGTGTCAGTGATGCTGGGTGAGCAAACTGGTGTAACTAAGGAAATTATCATTTTGAGCTATGATACAGAATTGGAATTGCCTAGACATGGTAATGTCTTGCTGTGTCTAATTATGGTGGCTGCCAAAAAAGCAATTACTAGAAAATGGAAATCAAAATCTAAACCAACTATACTAGAAGAAGTAGATATAGTAACGGAGATAAAACAACTGGAAGTGAAATATTTAGAAAAGGGTAGGAGCAAACTACGTAGGAAAAATGGGAATCATGGGAACAGTACATCCAGGGAAGAAATGAGGTTTAAAAGAAGTCAGGACTTAAATGAGCTATGTAATGTTTGAGTGAAAATGACTGGGTAGATTATAAGTGATGTATAATGTTTGAAGCAGGGAGTATGTCATTATGGTTTGCAATGTAAAATGCTTGCACGTGGGATTGTGTCAGTGTGGTTTGTTTACATTTATATAAATATATGATTACCTATGTCATAAGCGATGGTTTAATAACGATGTTTCTTGTTAAAAAAGGGCAGGAATTCAATAATTTATGTAATGTGGCTTAGGTTATAGGATACATAGCAATATGTGTGAGGTATAATGCTTGTAAACTTGAACTTGTTAATACAGTTTGATTACTGTTATATAAATGTAAATTTCCCTATGTTACAAGTGATAATTCAATAAAGGTGTTTAATAAAAAAAATGTGGTTTTGTGGAGGGGAGGCAAACATTTGACATTAGCAGAACAGTGATATCCAGATGGAAGTGAATATAACAAAATAACACTGTTGGTGGGTCCTGATGCAGAGAAAACATTTGACAGAGTAAGCTGGGAGAGCAGAACAATGGAAGCATTTGCATTTCCTGATAAAATTATAAGGTTAATTAGGAGGATATGTGAGGGATCAGAGGTAAAAATGAAAGTGGGTGGCATCCTGTCTGATAATCTCTACATGAGCAGAGGAACCAGGTAGTTGTGTCCTCTCTCCCCTTTGTTATTTGCATAATATTTGGAACCATTGGCAAAGAAAATAAGGGATTCAGAAATTGAAGGATATAATTGGTATGGTAGTCAAGAAACGCTGTCTCTATTTGCAGATGACATTATTTTATACCTGACAAAACCAGAAAGGGACATTACAGTGCTGTGGAACATATTGAAACAGTTTCAAACCTTTTCAGGATAAAATTAATGAAGCTAAAATGAAATCAATAGCTGTAAATTTTGTGCCCACATACAAATTGGTTCAGCAATATCCATACTTATGGGGACATGATAAAATGAAGTATTTAGGAGTATGGATTAAAATGATACTTGTGTGGACTCTAAGGATATGTGGGAAGAGACTAAACAAAAGATAATAAAAAAACTCAGAAAATGGAAGCTCTTTTATATGGCTATCAATAGTAAGATACAAGCAATTAAAATAGTTTTAGTCCCTTTAGTCTTATATACAAGTCAGGCATACTCTTATACACCAGAGGAGAAGTTGTGGATAGCAATTAATAAAGAGCTGAAGGATTTTATATGGGAGGGAAAAACATCAAGAATCAAGTGGGATAAGCTTATTCTTCCACTAGAACAGAGCAGATTGGGATTACCCAAGTTGAAGGTGTATTTCAGAGCAGCACATTTAAGGCTCCAATACATAGCACAAGCCACGGTGGTATAGCGGTAGCATTGTTGCCTCACCGCAAGAGGCTCTCCCGTTCGATTCTCGGCTGGAGTGCCTTCTGTGTGGAGCCTGCATGTCCTCCCCGTGGTTGAGTGGCGTTCGAAAGACATGCGTAAATGGGCGTGCCTTCGTTGAAGGTTGGGCATCGGGCTGGCACCTCGGCACCCATAAAAATCTACTGCCAATCATTAGTGGACCGGAGTTCTGCTGTGGCGACCCCTAACCGCGAAAAGCCGAAAGACAAACAACAACAACATAGCACAAGCAGAAAATTATAATGATATAATGATGGTGAAACAGGGGGGAACCTCAAGTAACTGGAAGAGACTGGGATTTTGGATGCAGACCTTTCAGAAGAACACAATAATCATGCAGAATATTATATTCATAAAGTAGCAAAACGTAGTCTAAGACCTAAGCCAACATGGTAAAGGAGAAAGGAGATTCTCCCAGTAAGAATGACTGCAAATTAAGGATACGAACAATAGGCAAGAGGGGGCAGAAATATATTGGAGAAAACTGGCAAAGGAACCAAAGTATTGAGAGCAAATAACTAGAGAGGGAAAGGTAATAGAATAGGAACACACCAATAACTTATTTGGACTGCAGATTAGAGATTGCCTTCCATATCAAGGAATGATATCAGAGTATAAGCAAAGAAAACGAAATAGGGGGTTGTAAACGAATGAGCAACACTGGTAGACTTTTTAGTAGAATCTAGAACAGAAGTTGCCGTTAAGAAAGGAGTAATTAGTAGACCATATAAAATATTGCATGATAACTATGAGTCAATCAGAGGAGGTTAGGAAGGATTGGGAAGAGAGACTAGATAAGCAATTCACAAAGAAATAATGGGGGATATATGTATGTATGTCTCCCAAGTATGCAACAAAATCTAGAAGATTTAGAATGTTTGCTTGGAAGTGTTTACATACGTATTTTTATACCCCAAGCAGACTCCAAATAATTTTTCCTCAGATAGCAAATGTTGGAGGTGTGATGGGGAAGAAAGAGATAACTGGGAACATATTTCCTGGAAGTGTAATGAGTTGGCAGACTTTAAAGATTCCCTGCAGACTGCTCCATCAGACATGCTGGATGAGCAAATTGGAGTAACTAGGGAAGTGATTTTTTGAACTATGATACATAATTGGAATTGTCTAGACATAGTAAGGCCTTGCTAAGTCTAATTATGATGGCTGCCAAAAAAAGCAATTACTAGAAAAAGGAAATCAAAGTCTAAACCAACTTTACCAGAAGTAGCAAAGATAGTAACAGAAATAAAACAACTGGAACTGGGATCTTTAGAAAAGGATAGGAATGAATTGCATAGGAAAAATGGGAAATGTGGGATCAATACATTCAGAGGAGGAACAAGGTTTAAAAGAAGGCAGGATCTCAAAGAGCTATGTAATGGTTGACTGACAATGACTGGATATATTAAAAGTGATGTATAATATTTGCAGCTACAGTTGTGTTAGTACAGTTTGTAATGTATAATGTTTGCAACTGAGATTGTGTCACTATGGTTTATTTTTGTTTATATAAATATAAGATTGCTTATGTCATTCATGATAATTTAATAAAGATGTTTCTTGTTAAAAAAAATCACTCCAAAAATGTAACTTAGGTCAGGAAGATATGAACACTGTTCTCAGTATTAATTTTAGTCTTTTAAAATTTTCCTTATGAAGTTTTATTCGCATTTGTTCATGTTTTTTTTTTTTTTGTTGTTGATCCTTCATCAGTTCCCAAATATTTATACACTCCCTCTTGCTCAAGTTCTTTTTTATCATATTCCTGTCCCATGCTCATGTTTTCTTGGTGCTGCAGCTTTCCTGCTTTAAAAGTTGCTTTTGCACATTTATCAGGACCAAATGACATACTTATATCATCTGAAAAAGTTTTGACCACTTGCAGTTGTACTTTCAGTTCCTCATCTGATGACTATACAGTTTTAAATCATACACAAAAAGAAGATGAGATGTCTTTCCACTGTTGTTCTCTGCAAGCCAAATTGTAGCCATGATCTAATCTGTTAAGTAGACAGCTTAATGGGTTAAGGGCAAGACAAAAGAGCAGCAGTGAAAGAGAGTCACCCTGAAACATCCCCCTTTGAATTTTTATCCCTGGAATAATAATTTGTCCTTTAGCATGGCTTAACTGCAAAGTAGTTTGCCACTGTTTCATGGCTGCTGTAATGTAATCGATCAGTGTAAGTTGTATCTTACACATTTTTAAGCACTCTTTTATCCACAAATGTGTGATACCATCAAATGTTTTTTTGTAGACTATCCATGCCATACTTAGATTCTTCCCCTTTTTACAGTTCTCCATTATGACTTTAATAGGCTCATAAGATCATACTAAGCTAACTGCCCTTGCGAGACATTTTAAGCCTAGCCAATTATCCCTTGTGAGACTCAAACACTGCACCTTGTGCTTACAAGGCAAACACCTTAACCATTAGGCCACCCTAATTAACAACAAATGATCCTTTGCTCCGTATGACTTTCTTTTGTTACCCTTTTGTTCTATTGCCATGATTGAGTTTTCTTCTAAATAACTATAAACTCTGTTGACATCAATTCCAGTACAGTTTATATGTCGTCAGAAGGCAAATTACTGGTCTGTAGTTTTTAGGGTAGATTGCAAGTTTGCTGTTAAGTAGGACTATTGTTTTTTCCTGTTGTTAACCAGGCTGCAGTCTTTTCAGGGTGCACATATAAATAGTTCTTACTCATGGCTAAATCTTCATGTAAAGATGTTTATACATTTAGCCAGAAGTTAGGTACTGCATCTGGGCCTGTTTTTTCAGGTTAGGAGATTTTCTTAACTTTGTTTCAATCTGTCTGGCTGTTACTTCATCCCATTTCATATCCTATACCTTTGAACTTATTCTTTCTTTTACTTCTTCTATTCATTTAGCATCTTTATTACAAAGATCCTGTGGAATATAAGATTCCTCCAAAATGTATCTATTTCTTCTTTTTAGGTGGTGTTTCAATTCCTTTTGCCTTGTTTCCCAATTCTCTACAAAACTTTTTTAGGTCATCAATAAATTTCTTATTTTGTACTTTTCCTTTAGCCTGATCTGTTCTAATACTGTGCATTGCTTTTATCACATCTATCTTTTTAAGTATTTTTAGTGATCTGTTCCCTTTTCTATACTCTTCTAATAGTGGTACTTCTTGTCTTAAGTGCTTTATAGTTTTCTCTGTTTGATCCTTCCATGACAGCATTCGATTTCTCCCCTTCCTTTCCCTTACTACCCTGTGTTTTTGTGGTAAGATGTTATCTGGTATTAATTTAGCTGCCCAGTAATATATCCTATTTACTTCTGTTATATTGCATGAATCTCTGTGAACATTTCCAATTGCTGTGTTCACTTGTTTTAGCAAACTTCTAACTTTTTGGGTTTATTGACTTTCTGTAGCCTGTTTCTTTCATTGATCTTAATATGTCTATCTATATCTATTAAATCAAATAACTCTTCTCTTAGATCATTTTCTTCTAAACTGAGGGCACAGCCTTTGTTTTCCATTTCCTGCAGGCATTCTATAGAAAGTTCCAGAGCATCTTCCTGTGCTGCATTCTCTTCAGTGACAGTGCACTAAGCATGATTGATTCAGAGACCATTGTCCTACTATGGCTTTTCTGTGAGCACAAGCTATAGCATGGACAGTGGTCATGCTGATGGAGCCAAATGCAAATGTGGTGGTTCAGTAGTGTGGCTAATGCTAATTAGTTCCCAAAAATGGTGCCGGCACCAGAATAATATGGTACAGCAATTTACAGGATTATTCTGCTGAACTAGTTTTATCACATGGAGGAAAATGTGTTTGCCATCTTGGCATATACCTATTCAATACTATGGAAGGTTCATGGCACATAGTAAAAGTATAGGCGGGTACTGCAGAGCCATCTGTGCAAGTGTATGTGTGAGAGAGTGTGTATGTATGTATATATATATATATATATATATATATATATATATATATATATATATGCACTTATGTGTATGGCCATGCATGCGCATGTCTGTAGGAAAATAAATATGACTGCATAAGTGGGTGTGTGTGTCTGTAGGTATGAATATGTGTGATCACGTGTTAGCAGTGGGAGTACACAGTCTCCGGTGTTGTACTTAATTTGCATGTAGGTGCTCATGGCAAGATCTGGCCTGACAAATGTGTTGGATAAGTGCAGCTATGTATTTGATGTGTAATGTCACAGCATGCATTATCACATGTGAGTGTCCATACACAACCATTTGAACTTCCAGATAAAAATATGTCAGGTGTGGACTAGTGGAGAAGATAAATCCTACCTTGGAATATATTACAGAAATATGTGTTAACTGGTAGAAAGGATAAATTCAACCACAAAATACATCAAGGTGGGACCTCTTCATAGGTCACTTGACAAAAGTAGTACATCTGTTATTATACTTGTCTACTCATTACTTTTTGCATAATTGCTTAATGTTAAATGTTAGTACTGTAAATTTGTATGCATACTGTACAGAAAACCAGTTTCATATCTTATGTGATCCTGTTGAGAGCTTTTCTTCCTGGGCCTCCACTGAAAATGGACTTTTCCTCATTTGGACAACCCTGGTAAACAAATGGAATGAACGAATGAAGGAAGTGCCCTACCCTTGTTAACAATTTTAAAATAAAATAAAATAAATAATACATATTTACATACTGTGTCTAGCTTTTATAACTTATTAAGTTACTGAAATCAAATTTTGCCCCTTTATTTTCATCTTATAAAATGATGCTGGGCCTTCTTATAATCTGTATATTGTGGAGATTTTTGTAGCCAGAGGAATGGTAAGACACTGGGAAGTTTTCTGTTTAATATTTGGGATTAGTTCCTAGAACAATTTAGCTTTTATTTTTATTTTTCTTCTTTTCCTCTTTTATGGTATCTGTTAAAATGAACAATAAATATGTAAAAGAAAGACAGAAGTAGAGGGACTGCAACATGGCATGAATGATCTAAAACAAGGCAGCTTAAACTCAATGCAAAGTACAGCATCCATGAAGCAGAAACAAAGGACAAGGATATACTACTGTGTGGGTAGGTTGAGAGTAATAGCAACAGTAGAGGAAAGGACCCTAAGGGGAAACAGATGATTTAAAAGGGAGCAGGCCATTCGAGAAGTCAGCAAAATGCTGTCTGTTCGGATGCTTAACAGGAGGCATCACCACTTGAAAATGATAGAGATCTTCTCATTTTAAGGACTCAGACAAGATTGCCACTGTTCAGAAAAGGACAGGAAGTGGTGCATTTTACACCTGAAGCCATATACAGAGAAATACTAGAAAAGCTTAATGTGTATAATCTTGAGGAAAGAAAGCAGAAAGGAACACAATACTAACTTCTGAGTATTCCAGGAGTACCCAAGCATGTATCATCTTTCAGAAAATGATGGACAAATACCCAGCTCTGTGGCATTGAGGGATGGCTATCTGAATGTGACTCAGTCAGCCCAAGTTCATTTAAGAGGCTTAAGCACTGTAGAAGCTGGGCAGAGAAGGAATAGAAATGGGCAGGTTTTGGCTTGCCTATCCTTGATAGAAGGTTAGGGGTTGCCTTTACCAGAGCTTCCCAGTGGAGACTGTTGGGCATTTTCAAGATGTAAAGCAGGCTTCTGTATGTTCAGTAGTGGAGAGAGGGCTTGAGTTGATGTGCCATTCCAGAGTGGTACACTGATGTTGCATGCATATTCTGCCCCAATTAAACTTTCCCATCCCTGTCATCTCCAAAATTCCTACCCCTGGCTGAGATGAGGTGCTAGCCTTCCAACTCTGTCTCTTTTTGATGGGGAGATGGCAGTCTCGCCATATGACAGGGCATTAATATTGTTCTCTCCCAGAAGGGAGAAGGTACACCTGTGTCTAGAGTTATGGCAGGATTTCTCTTTAGTCCTTACCTTTGTGAAGGGGAAATTAATGGACTGATGGGGATAGAGTGGATGTCATCAGTGGAAGTGCATGGATGCAAAAAAGAAAAGAAGGTAGTGTATAAGAGCAAGAGTAGCCTTCTTGAAGAGACAGTCCAGCCATAAACAAAGAATAAATTCATAATTTAAAAAATGCGTAGGCAGCCAGGGTCAAAAGTAATGATTTAATTCATGAATGAAGGAATTCTAGGCAGGCCATAAGATCTCTCTTACAGGAAGTATGATAAATACAATATGCATCTTATTTTATGAGCAGATTAAGAGGGTTGCATATTCCTTATCTGCTATAAAATAAGCATTTCTATTTTTCTTGATATAACTACTTCCATTGCTTCTGAAATGCATAACCTTCAAGAACATGTCTGCTCACACAATGCATGTGTAAAATGTGACCACAATACATTTGGACTGCAAACAAGCAATAATCTCCCTCAAGATTATTCATTTTACTGTCTTTATATCCCAAAAATGATATGTAGACAACATATTGTTTGATTTAATATTTCACTTGAGCAAACTAAAGATGATAATTGCCATTATTCATGTTTTTCTTTCAAATGATTATGCATTATCAAACTATCAAAGTTTAATGAATCAAGAAAGCTGTTTAAAAACAATCTAAGCTTAACAGCTAAATACATACAGAGTATATTTTTTGTAGGTTAAGAAGTGATATAACTCTCATCTCAAATAAATTTCATTAAGTAGAATCACAAGGCATTCGGTCATTCTTTTATTAATTTCTAAGTTATAAGGAAATATAACACTCTTAATTCAAAGTATATGTTAACAGTTCATTAACGCCCTTTTGACTTCTAAAGGATCACAGTCTTTAGTGTCACTTTGGGGTTTGGTATTTGTCATGTAACTGCATCAGTAGAGACACCTTCTTACTGCTTTATAAAAATCATACTTTGAAACCACATGCTAAGCAAGAAAGGCTGGGTGTGACATGAACCTTTCTTAGAGGCCTAAGGTAGAAAGGATGACTGCACAGGGGAGATGTAATTGAAAAGCAAGGATCATGTAAATCTCCTATCTTCTGACTATAACTTGTTTATTAGGTTCATGGATTAGTACTAGGCTAACTGCCCTTGCGAGCCATTTTAAGCCTAGCCAATTATCAACTGTGAGATTCAAACCCTGTACCTTGTGTTTGTAAGGCAAACACCTTAACCATTAGGCCACCCTCCCTATTTAGAATAAAATAAAATGTGTAAGATGCGTGTGTGTGCGTGTGTGTGCGTGTGCGGGTGTGTGTGTGTGTGTGTGTGTGTGTGTGTGTGTGTGTGTGTGTGTGTGTGTGTGTGTGGTGAGTATATGCGAGATACAGTTGCTACATTGCATGAAGTACAGCAAATATGTGTGTTAATGAAAATGACACGCTTTTACTGAATGTCAGCCAGCCTTTAACAACAGTCTGTGGATTATGATTAGGTATATAACTGTACAGTTGCTAAATGTGTTACTGCTTTAGTAGAAGAGTTGGGACAGAAAGCCAGAAACTAAAGGAAAGTTTGCTAAAGGCAGTGTTCATGTTGTATTTTTTTTTTTTTGACAAGTGATAGGTAAACAGTATGCTCTCATGAAACAAAAAAATCACATGAACATATGGCAGAAAACTTGTTTAAAACAAATTTCTTATCACATAGGGATGGGTTTCTTGACACCAGAAGTATCAATTTGCTGTTCTGGGACATTACTTTAGAGAGGGCTTTGGGAACTGTCTTGGAGGTATAGAAGAGCCAAGTGTTTAAACCAGAGATGTAATTAAGGTAATCATTCTTGTTTGAAGGAATTGCCTGACTGTAGCTCACTGACGTTTTTGTTCTGTTTTGTTTGGTACAGGTGGATGAGTTATCTTTCAGTTATAACTGGGGTATAGTAACATAAGTTACAAAGCAATAAAGGCAGATCTTTACAAATTAGTATAATACTAACTTAGCAAAGAATTAAAGGAAATCATAACACATGTGCACCCTCTGGACAACTAAAGACACCTTTACCAACTTGGCTTCCACTGACTGTATACCTGCTAACAATTACAGAGAATACAGGGGACACCGTACTTATGGTACAGCATCTCTGCAGCTGCATTCAGCTCCCATGTGATAGCCAACTATATTCAGCAATGAAGTGAATACGCAGAAAGTGGGAATTCCTGAACTGTGTCTGTAATGGAGTCCCAGAACAGGGGACCTTTGAAGGAAAAAGGTATTGCCTCTGCCGGCTGAAAAAGACTGAAGGATGGCTGAGAGTTCAGAATAACTGGGCATTCTGGGGTATTGCTTGATGGTGAGCAAATGTTGGAGATACCCATAGTGATCACAATTGATCGGCTTGTAGATCGCAGTGCAAATGATGACAATGAGACTGAACCTGATGGATAACCATCCAGCTTCCATGATAGTGAAGTAGCAAGCATTGTCTCATATCATCCTTAGTGATAAACTGTCTGCAGTTTTGTAGGGCATGTGCAAATGTAAAACCCACAGCTGACAGGGTGTATTCAAGAGTAAGGGGTAGAATTCTTTACATTCTGAATAGCTAGCTTGGAAAGGTAATAATTCTGTTGCAGGAGTTTAGGATTGCTGAAATTTTGCAATTAGTTTATGAATATCTATTGAAAAAAGTAAGGCAAGGTTCAAGCCAGACTCCTTTGGTTCCTGGAATCTTCCTTTGCAAATACGTTGACATTTGTGAGTTAGAAAGACTACTGTTTTTTGTTTTACTAAGATTGACTTCAACCCTCAGGTGTACCAAAGCCTTGTAAACCAGACGCAGAGTGGATCTTAAGGAACACACTGCAAGTGCCCGAGTCCCAGATGTTCAAAGACTGGTGTCTCGCAGTCAAAAACTCGGGCATCTTGTAGCTCACATGGTTGGGTGCCCGTGCTTGAACTTGACTACACATTCAAGTGAGATGCAGTAGCTGTGCGGAGAGAGAATACCGCTGATGCACCTCACCTTAACACAGCAGCCAGGTTCCCAGTAAGGTAAATGTAGCAGTAGTGGGGAGGGAGTGAGAGGGGGTGGGAGCATAGATGATGGTTTCAGGCAGTGATCAGGAGTGGGATTTAGGTTTATGGAGAGAAAAGGGAATTTATGATTAGGGAGTAACTGAGGAATTTAGGTTTAGGGAAGATGAGGATAGTTTTCTGTTGGGGTGTAGGCTTAAGATGTGTGGGAATAGTGTTTTTGGTTTAGGGAGCAGGTGGATAGTTTAGATTAGGTAGCAAGAGTAGAATTTTGGTGTTAGGAATTCAGAAGACAGTTTTAGGTTAGGGAGCAGGAGGGGAGTTTGGGATTAGGGAGTGAGAATGGAGTTTTTAGGTTAGAAACAATCAGGAAATTTAAGTTTAAGGAGAGGAAGTTGAGTTTTAGGTTTAGGGATTGATCAGGGACTTTACTGTCAGAGAGGGGAGAGCAATGATTTGGGTTAAACACTGGGTGGGAGTTTTAGGGTTATAGTTAGGGTACAGGTAGAGCTCTGCTGTTCAGAGGTGTCTGGTGGTGGGAGTGCTATGTAATTGTGTCAGACTGGGTTAGTGGGAGTTATGATTCATACTTGCCACTTGGAGCAAGTGAAACTGAGCAAATAGCATGTGTGCACTTGTCGTAGACCTCATCTTAGCGAACTGCAGTTTGTTGGTGGTGAATTCCCAGCCTTCCAGGTGGCCCTGTCATTCATGTAAAGCAGGATACTTTAATTTTCTAGGGATGCAATGAGTGGGATGATGTATAATGTGAATAATAGGGGTTTAAGGAATTCCTAGAACAATGGTCAGTATTAGCTGAAGTGATGACTGACACTGGTAATAAGTTATTCTGACAAATCTGCGTTGCAATTAGTCTGTGAATCATTTGTAGGGTTGTTGTCATATTAGAAATGTTCCTTGGCCCACAGCTGGCTATCAGCACAGACATGGGCCTTACAAAAGTTGATGAATACTGCTCCATTGAGATTCCCTACAACCGTTATGAAATATAGATTACCGTCAAGGAAGAACAGTGCTGTATCGATGACATATTCTTTTCTAAAGCCATATTGACAGCCACAGAGCAAGCCATGGGCCTCAAAATGTGACAGAAGCTCTGATGTTACTGTAGTTTCAAAAACTTTGTCTAAGGGTAATAGTAATGCAATTGAATTGAAACCTGGCTAGGTGGAAGCGCAGTGCTTTGGGATGAGTATAATATTAGCAATTTTCCAGTGGCATGGGAAGGAGATGTCAGTGGTAAAAGAGAGGTATTAAAAGTATACTTTGAAGGAATAGCAATGAAAGTATTAACATGCCCAAAGAACTATGGGGCAGAGGTCACTGCAGGCTACCTTCCATAGTAGGGGATTTATATAGCAGTAGCTGATTTTGATTAATGAGCGTGAGGAAAACTGGAAATCTGTGTTTAAACCAGTGATAGTATGTGGAGCAGTAGATGGGGGTTGACACCTAACTGCCTTGTCAGCAATAAACTAAGAAATGAAGTAGCTGCCAAATGATTCTGCTTGTATGCCAGGTTCCTTAATAATACCTTCATTAACAATTAGTGAGCTGAACTAACTAGAATTGCCTCTTCTGACTATATTATTTCTCTCTTTCCAGACTTCTTTAGGATTGCCCAGAAGCAATTCTTGGCATTGCTTTAGGAAGTTCACCTTGACTTTTTTGGTCAGTTATTTTACGTTTACACTACATTCTGTCTATTTGTATTTATTTACAAGGTAGGCAAACTGTACAAGTGGGGCTTCTTTTTAATCTAGACACTGTTACAAACAGTTTTTTTTAGAGAAAACAGAGTACAATATAGTGTGTATAGACCAAAACTTAACAGAACTGTACATAATACAATACTTAATACTGTTCACTACAGTATTTGGACTGTGGCATGCAATCCTGCAGGACTATTCAAAGCAGCTGAGAAAATTATTTTACTATTTAATGAATCTTGCACAACTGCACTTATGTAGTTGCATGTAGTCCAATGTCAGCTGTATGGTAAAGAACTTGATGGTAAGGAGAGAGAGTTCCATATCATAGGGCCTAAAAGAGAGAAGGCCGTATCAGTGCAGATAAGTTAAAAGGGTGGGATGGCCAGTGAGTGATTTTGGGAATTGAAGATCTGAGATGTCTGTAGAACTGCTTAACAGAAATGAAAAAAATATAATGCAGTGTAATGGTCCACGTGAAGAAGATAGAATTGTATGGTCAGTGGTGAAGCTTCCTGCCTCCTTCTGCTATAAGTGAGAGACTTGTTTAAAGTTTGGAGCTTCTGTAAATTTTTTGCAGAGGTGGAGCCAATAAGGTATGGGGGGTACACCCTTGCTAGTTACAAACCTGCCCTGTTTAGGTAGATGATAGGTAATGCTGTTGCATACATAGAGTGTATACTTCTTTCCAATGATGTGGATGTGTACAGAGAAAGTAAGATATGGGACATAACAAATCACAAGATATTTTACAGATTGTACTAGTTTCAATAGACTACCACCTGGTCCTTCAGTGAGGTTCCAGATGTCACTGCTTAAGCTAAGGTACTATGAGTTCCAAAAACTTTGTATTGGTTAGTTAGGCAGTAATGACCATGTTCTGCCCAGAATCTGTGCTCTTATACTCTCGACATGCTCCTTTACTAGAGGAAAAGTCCTTCTTGAGCTCAGGGGTAACCCATGGAGCAGGCTTTGTACTATCTCTGTAAAGTAAAGTCAAGCTTCACCATACAAATCATAATTGCATTGTAGCACCACATACTCATTGAGACTAGCCACCTCTATGTATTCTCATGCTCTATGAGCATATATGCAGCCCTACTAACAAAACTAGATCAGTGTGTTCTAATAAAATTGCAAAACTTTCTCTAAACTTCCCTAACAGAACACACCATTGCATAGCATTCCAGAAGTTTGCCAAGCTAAAACTGCCAAACCGTCTTGTTCTTTCACAACTGAAAATGGCCCACAAAATCCTGTACACTGTCAGGATTTGTAACTGCTGTACTCCAGCTCCCCCAAAAATGAACTACGATCCTGCTCACAAAATGTGCTAAAGTCAAATAAATACTATGAAAAATGCTGTATTTGGAGTTTATGTTAAGTAAGAGCTCTATACCATTTTCCATCGGGACAATTATTCATCTAGATCACTTTATATCTTTCTTAAGATTCCACCTTCAAACAGCTGAGGCTGCCTGTGTTCCCAGTACATAAGTTAAATTACAACACTTTAGATGGTTTCCCTTTTACTATATCGCATTTTAAAGCTAAAGCCTTGAAATCTGCTTCCTTTCCTCCCCCTTCATTCATACGTAAAAAATTGCCTCAGCAGTTCTTTCATTTGCTTTGATTTATCCCCTTCCACTTCCATTTGCATACTTATAGATTATACACTGTAAATATGCAAATAAACCCCAACCAACCTCACAAAAACAGCACATAGTAAATATGCAAATATACCCGTAACTTCTCCTTCATTATACTTGGTCAGACTTGCCAGAAGGCAGTATTCCTCGAAATAAAAGTTAAATCTGGGGGACCCAACTAAACCAAAAACCTTTAGGAACAGTTACCTCTCTCTACTAAGCGACACATTGGCTAAATTCCAAGCACCCCCAAACCTAGTAAACACTATAGCATATGCTGAGCTATTTACAAAATCACTATACAGCTGTATATTCGTATTAAGAATAAGACAAATTCAAAAGACAAGCCACTCTGGTGGAATCACAATATCAATTGGTTATACAGCAAAAGAAAAAAAAATTTGGCTAAGTATAGGAAGAACAAAGCCCAACATACTGAAAGAGGCAGCTAAGAGGGTTAATAAATACTTCAGAGGCTACATTTGAAGAAAAAATAGCTTCTCGAGCAAAGGACAACCACAAAGCTTTCTACAGCTGTGTCCATAACTTCTAGGGAAATACGCAAGAAATTATTGTAACTAGCATCACTCACACTGAACTGGAAGCCTTTGCCAACCTTTTAGCTGACAGGTTCAGCATAAATTTCTTCCCCCCTATAGTCCAAAGGAAATACCGCATACCACAATCCTACCAACCATTACTGGAGAACAGGTCAGCAATGCACTTTCCAAGTCCAAAAACACTGCATCGATGGGTCCCAATAACATTCTGGGATGCTTCGTAAATAGCATAAAACATGATCTATTGATCTATCTGGGGTCTATATTACATGATCAAAACCTTAGGGTATCGAACACCTAAAGGTCAGTCACAAAATATCGAACCCTTAACATTGAAAATGGACGTTTCCACATAGGGAAACAATGCCATTGGCCAAATTAAAAAAAAAAAAAACGTTTTAAACAAATAAATTGGGAGACTTCCGACCCCCTAACTAAATATACCAACTCTGAGATTCCTCTATAGCGGAGATAAACAAAAATCCATGTAAAGGCCAAACAACTTGTTTCCCTGTGTGCAAACAGCCATTTGCAGTTTTCAGACTTCGACATTTAGTGTTCGACCTTTAGGTGTTTGGTAACCTAAGGTTTTGATCACATAATAGGGAACCATTTATCTGGCCCATTTGAATCCCTATTCATCTGGAGCCTAAATTCAGGTATTGCCCAATGAATGGAAGGTAGCTACAGTCATTCCCTTGCACAAAGGAGGTCCAATTACTGATCCAAGTATCTACAAGCCCACAGGTCCATAAGTCTGATTAGCTTCATATGTAAAGCAATGGAAAGAATCATTGTGGGCACGATAAACGAGGACATAGGTAACCTGCATATTTTGGACCCATCACAGTTTGGCTTTGTTAAAGGAAGGTAATGCCTATTAAATCTGGTGGACTTCTTTGAGAGGGTCACCAAACCAAGGATGAGAGCAAGACTGTACACACAGCTTACCTCGATCTGTTCAAGGCTTTTTATGCAATACCTCACTCAGGCATTATAGACAAGTTCACTAAATTAGATATAAACCCTTTTATCACCACTGGATAGCCAACTGGCTCATTGGTAGGACCCAGGAGATAATAGGTGAGGCCACCTCCACCAACAGGCCAGTCACTTGCGAAATCTCCCTGGGCCCACTCCTTTTTGGCATCTACATCTCTGAAGAAGAAGCAAATGCTGAAGGTTTATGGCTAAATTTGCAGATGATTGTAGCTGGAGGTTTATCATCGACTCCCCTGCAGACATTAGCATTCTTCAAAAAGGCCTATCTCTGACTAACAAATGGTACCAAACCCATGGTCTTAAACTCAGTGCTAAAAAATACACAGTTGTACCCTTTGGGATGTCAACCATCCCAGCTAATTACCACGCTGATAATATGCCACTAAAAGTTGACCCAGTGGTCAGGGATCTGGGTGCGCACATAGACAATAGCCTTATCTTTGACCATCATGTGGCCACAGTGGTGAGGAAATCCTTTTGTGTTGCACAACTTATAAGTAAAGGCATGGCATCTAGTTCCAAAGAGGTCATTAGCCCACTGTACTCTGCCTTTATCAGACCATTCACAGAGTATAATGCTTCCTTCGATATGTACCTGACCAGGCATATGCAGCAACTAGAACCTCAGAGGTTTCTTACAAAAAGAATACAAGGTGTAACAAACTTGCCTTACACAGAGCACCTTAAAGCCTTTTCCCTGTACTCAGTCTCCTATAGATTGCTGAGGGTGATCTATGCCTGGCTGACAAGGCATCCAGAAACCCCACACTTATAATCTCCTGCATATTCCAAAGTTAAACAGAACCAGAAATACAAGGTCTAGGGACTTGAATTTTGTCTGTGACTTAAGGAAAACATCCTGGAGAGACAGATATGTGTCCCAGAGAATAATTGTACAGGTTATAGGTCACATTAAAGGTGAGAAAGGTTTTGAAATGATTTATTGTGGTCTCATTTTTTTATATCACAAAAACCTGGCATTTTAGCAAGGGTGTGTACACTTTTTATATCCACTGTACCTCTTAACTTCTTCCCCTCCCAAATAAATTAATTCAAACTCTTTATTAATTAATGTCTACAACTTCTCCCCTGGCAGATAAAAATATGCCTGGCCTGTATATAAAGCTAAAGGGAATAAAAATCTCTGCCTGTTTCTTCTCTGCGAATCTTCCAACTCATTATGTCACTAATGCTTGATATTTCACCGTAAGTATGACTGCTGTTCAAGATATTACTAACAATACTAGAATTCCTTGCCTACACTGTCTTTTAAGGTCTGACACCCACTAAGTGACCTTTACTTAACAACAATCTATATGTCTCTAATGATGTACATGCACCAATCTCTTTTTAGACATTTCAAACAAATTCCTGTATATATCTAATCTCAACAAAATGCATACTAAATGTCTAGTAAGTACATTTCTACAGGCCATATTCCTAATGACTAATAACTGCATGTTTATGTGTCTTTTGGCTTTTCCCGGTTAAGGGTTGCCACAGTGGAACTCCGGTCCGCTAATAATTGACAGTGGGTTTTTATGGTGCCGAGTTGCCACCCCGATGCCCAGTCTTCAAAGAAGGCACACCCATTCATGCACGCACCTACCTGCATGTCTTTTAAACGTCACTTGACTGCGGAAAGGATATGCAGACTCCACACAGAAGGCGCTCTAGCCGAGAATCGAACAGGAGAACCTCTTGCTGTGAGGTGACAATGCTAACCGCTGCACCACCGCGGCCTGCTAACTGCATGTTTATGTGCATTGTATCAAATTAATTTTTGTGCTGTACTATGGAGCTTTTCTCCCTAGGCCTTCAATGAAAATGAACTCTACCCCTTTGGACTACCAAGCCATCAAATGGACATAAATAAGTATATTAAATAAGACAATAAAG
Organism: Protopterus annectens; assembly: GCF_019279795.1. Lineage (NCBI taxonomy): Eukaryota > Metazoa > Chordata > Ceratodontiformes > Protopteridae > Protopterus > Protopterus annectens. Next base: position 504,695,630 of record NC_056727.1, read on the forward strand.
GCCTTGCAGGATTGCAGTATGGTTAGAAAAAGGATGTCTTCTATTTTTTAACAAAGATTCTGGAATTCTATTCATCCGTATGTTGCATATTCCAGATCAGCAGAAAGAAGAGGGATGGGTTTTGGATAATTGTCTTAAGTTTGAAGTTAATGACTTGGAGATCTGTGCCATGTATGAAGTTGTAGTAATTCTCCATCATACCTTATTTGTGCAGATACTAAACAAGGCTGTGTTGTGGGATCCTATTGGAGCAGTTGAGTTACATGCATAGCCACCTGTATATAGGTATGGGTCTAGTGGGAATGGGTAAGAGGAGGCTGAAGATGTTTGGGACGCTGTTCTTCTAAGAAATAGACAATCTTTAGTTATTTACAGCAGGACAAAAATGATATTAGTTATTCCATATGTATACTGCTGTCAGTTACCCAAGAATCAACAAACAGAACATCATCTCAAGATATGTAGCTGTAGTGCTGTATATGGCAACAAAAGGGGGAACCTCAATCTGTAAATAAGCAGACAATTATACCTTAACTCAGAGTCAGTGCATAGGAAATGCACAGGAGATATGTGATCATATAATTAGTTCAGGGATATTAAGACTATTAACTACCACAAACTGTACTGTTCCTACTAGCTTCAACAAGTCTACAGCAATACTAGTGAATAATTTGAATTACTAAGCTGCAAAGCTGTCAAAATACACCTCAGAATAAAAAAAAAACAATATTTTACTTTAATCAGTATAGCAAAAATACAATAAACATCACTGTTATCCAATAAAATAGTCTGCAAATTGATGTCCAAAACATAGTCTGACTGTCAGGACAAACAGTACCTTGCAGAATGTCAAAACTGTGCAGAGATCAATATCACAGTGACTTCAGACAGACTAGCAAAGCATCTGGGATGCAGGAGATATTAAGCATACCTCCTTAGTCTTGTCTTTAATATTTAGTTGGGAAAAAATGCTTACTTATTTACTGCATAGGAAAACACCAACTATATTTATTGGATCATAAGGTCACAACATCAGATGAGGCAAATGTAACCTGAGCAAAAATAAAAAAAATGAAGCAGTGCAAATAGCAGATTAAAAGTGAAATCCTGACTCAGATCTGAAATTACGTACCATCCAGGAAGTTGTCAGCAATCTTATGATTAAATATCCAAATGGATAAATGAGTCTGTAACACTGCTCAAATAGCACAGTAGGGAGGGATTCCCAGCACTGAGGAATCATTACTGAAAAGCTGTGCTTAGTCAAGTATCCACCGCAGACTAGTTCCAGGTGTCTGAAGTGAAAGGATTGAAGAAGTCAAAGATCTGATATTGTAAACTGAGGTTTGCGGGGTGAGATGATTGGTGGAGAAAGGGAAGAATTTAAGAAACAGAGGTTTATAAATTTGAGAGAATAGGAGCATGGCAGTTCTTTGTGGAACTGGGAGCAATTAAGCTTTGGCTAGAAAAAGTGAGTAATGCTTTGCCCTGGAGGCAAGAGTAATTAATCTACAAATATTGTTAGTGGTGGTTTGTAGGAGTAGCAGAAGCTACAAAAGGTAAACAACATTCAAGTTAGGCCAAGACTACTCCTTTTGCAAGCAATGACCTGCCTTTAGTTGCAACAAAATAAGATATTTTGTGAGTTGAAAATTGAGTTTGTTACTTCTGTATGGAGCTAGAAACTGAACTGTTGGTAAAGTCACAATCCTAAGTACTTGCAGCATTAGTGGCTTCAAAGAAAGTTTGGTTGTCGCAGATTAGTTCTTTGGTGTTTAAAATATTTTTTTATTAATTAACTAGGATGAGAGTTGGTTGAGATCTTTAGCAAAGTGTTTTTTTAATTATTGTATGTGGAGGGGAGCAAGATTTGTACATCACCATGTTGTCTGAAGATATACAGAGTTAGCTTATAAACATCTGGCCCTCAATGTCCTGTTTTGATATAGGACATCATTATTTTTTCAGGAAAATCTGGCTAGGTTCTTTAGAATAACAGTCTATGAATCTATGAATCTTTGAATATATTCTGATTTGAATTTGTGGAAGACTTGCTGGAAAGGTATTGATAAATATGGAGAACTAAACTGGTGAAAAAAGAGTGCCTTGAGGTACTCCTTTTATAAGAATGGCAGAGGAAGATGTAAATTTACCTGTCTTTATTAAAAAGTATCTACTTGTTTGAAATTATTTCAACTACGAGAGATCTTTTTTTTTTGAAACAAGAAACATCTTTGTTGAATTATCAGTTATGACATAGGCAATCATGAATGTATATAAAAACAAACCGTATTGACATATTTTATTTGCAAATATTATACATCACAAATAATCTATTCAGTCATTATCAGTCAAACATTACATAACTCATTCAATTTCTGCCTTCCCTTAAACCTCATTCCTCCTCCGAAACATTATTCTGTGTGTATTTCCACAATTTCCATTTTTTTCTATGTATTTTGGTCCTATCCTTTTCTAAAGAACCCACTTCCATTTTTTTATCATTGCCACTATATTCACTACCTCTGCTACAGTTGCTTTACACTTTGATTTCCATTTTCTAGTAACTGCTTTTTTTGGCAGCCACTAGAATTAAACTCTGCAAGGCCTTACTATGTCTAGACAATTCTGATTCTGTATCACAGCTCAAAAAATCATTTTGTTAGTTACTCCTGTTTGCTCATTCAGCAATTCTGACAGAGTAGTCTGCAGGGAATTTTAAAGTCTGCCAACTCATTACACTCCGAAAAATATGTTCTCATTTACCCCTTTCTTTCTCATCACACCTACAATGCTTGCAGTCTACTTAAGAGAAATTATTTGGAGTCAGTCTGCTTTGGGTATAGAAATAGCTATGCAAAACACTTTCTTGCAAAGATCGTAAATTTTCTGGACTTTATTGCATATTTGGGAGCCAAACATATATCCTCAACTAAGAGGAATCTTGATTGATAATACTCACATGGAGCAATGAGTTTAAGAGTAGTAGGTGATCTACTAAACCAAAGATCTTGGTCAAGTCCACAAAAACAGAGCACTTATTAAATGGCTTTTGTCTGTGTTTTGCAGACTGTCATCTGTAAGGGCATAAAAAGTGGTCACATTGCTTTTCCCTTGCCAGAAGTCATGTTGATGAGGTGATAGCACTTTATACTTCTGTAAGTATGCACAGAGCTGGCTGTAGACAAGTTTCTCAAATATCTTCTCTAGAGTGGAAAGAATGGAGATAGGTCTGAAGTCACTAGTGCCAGCAGGTTAAGGCCTTCAGGAACAGATTTAATTATTGTTTCTTGGCATCTACCATATTACTGCGAGTTATGAAAAAAATACTACAGAGTTTTAGGAGATGTAGAAGGTATTCTTTGCAAAGAAGCTGTCATTTTTAGATGAGACACTAAACTGAGGCCCAATTTGCCTGAGTTGGTGGTAGCTTAGGTGGGTGTTAAAGATCTTGTGGCATCTATGGTAAAGAGAAGGGGTAGTACCAGATGCCCTGACCAAATGTCCCCTATCCATATGAATACCAGCACATGTATTCACTGAAAAGGGGCCATTGACCTAATGGGAATAACCTAGTTAATAAAGTCTAATTAAATAAAAGTATAAGCCATCTGAGTCTGTGGGAGGACCTGTAGGGACTTGTATGATATGTTTGTCAATATCTTTAGTTTTTTTTTGGTAGCACTGAAATAAAATAGACATGTGAAGGAAGGGAGTTTGGTGCATTGAGAGGGCAGAAGGTAAATGAATTCTGTAAGAAAGCCTGTGGATGAAAGATTTACTGGGGCACAAAACAAGGTTTCTTTAATTAATGTTCTCTTATAGGAGGCTCAGCATATGATTAGGTTGCTGATCCTCAAGAATTATTTCTGGTTAGTTACCTGCACCTTCTGGGTAGTTTGGAGTTCATTGACTTTGTATCTTCCTGGAGCTTTTTTTTGCAATGTTTCTAAGTAGAATAATCATTTTGGCTGCTTTGGTTATTATTTTGTTGTTGTTTTGTTTTTACTAGGTAGTGTCAGAGTTCTACAATAGAAAAAGTACCTGAAAAACTATGGATAGATTTTCATAATATGGTCCAGGATGTGGCAACACAGATATTCCAAACAGAAAGAAGAATAAGATTGAAATGGCAGAGGAAAGAAATATAGCAAAAGGCAATATAGAAAAGGAAATATGTCAGACTGAATATAGAGTTCCAGGGAAAAACAGGAAGAAATAAGCAGGAGTATTTTTGAACAGTACTAAGAAATGGAAGATGACAACAGAATGGGAAATACAAGCAATTTCCTCAACAGGATTAAATGATATTACAGTAAACTTCTATGTAAAATGGGATTGATAAAAAAAAATAAAAAGATGGGTGGTACTTAGTAGAACTTTGCACAGGATATCAAAAAGAGGTGACAGAGAAGAATTATATATGAAAGGCCTCATCATCTGTTATAGCATGTTCTATGTGAGGATGTCCAAAGTTTGAAAAGGGAGCTCATATCAAATTAAGAGCTGTAGTTCAAAAATACATAGCTAAACTAAAAGATTTTGTGTAATCCTTGAGTGAGGATCCATGTATGCAAGCCAGAGGTCATTTGTCAGTATGAATGAACTATGGATGTATCTATAATAAATTTTAATGCATAACATTAATTTCAGATTAATACCATTACATGCAGCTTGAACAAATGTAAAAACACCAGCTCATGGTAATTAATACTATATAATGGCACTATTAGCCTTTGAATACCCCTCAAAAAATGTACAGAGTTTAGTTTTACCTAATGTATGAGATCTAAAAAATAATAGTTTGCATTGCTTTCCTTTAATGCTATTCACATGCAAGATACTGCAGTGGTGGTGCTGCGGTAGCATTGTCGCCTCACAGTTAGACATTGCCTGTTCGATTCTCAGTTAGAGTGTCTTCTGTGTGGTGACATGCGTGAATGGGCATTTCTTCATTGAAGGTTGTGCGTTAGGCCCGGCAAGCCAGCATGTAAAAATATACTGCCAATCATTAGCAGACCGGAGTTCCGCTGTGGCGACCCCTAACTGGGAAAAGCCGAAAGATGCAACAACATGCAAGATATATAAGATAGTGGATAATTAAGCTTAACGTATTCTATGACATAAAGTGTTGTACAGTATTTAATATTGTCTATAATTATACTAAAGTCAAATAACATTTCTAACGGTAAAATAAGTAATTATAATGGTGTTAAAATGTGACATATGACTGAAATTAAAAGTACAGGATCTGATACAGTAAATTAAGGAGCCACACATATTGTTTATTAATTTTCTTCAGAATAATACTAAGTGTATAAAAATGCAACTGTTTGATGGAAAATACAATAACTCAGGAAGAATCTGGATTTTTTTAATTGCACATACTTCTAAATAATTAACCTTAATGATGTAATCTGCAAACAATGGTGGAGATTTATTTTGTTTGTGTAATTACAAAATGTTACAGCTCTGAAGTGGAGAGACTTGTAAAACAACAATTGGTTAAATGTACATAGGTTGCACTTTATTATGCCTAAAATGCATAAAATAGGTCTGCAAACAAAGAAAGTTATTATTCAGAGTAAAAGTATCACTGTAGTGTGTTAAAGTCATGGAAAGAAGTAAAACATTTTGCAGAGAGGTTACAAGCTGAAGTCTGCAATACAGGAGAAGCTATCCTCTCAAGCTATTTTAAGATAAGGTGATCTACAGGCCAGGCCTACCCAGTTGTAATGTTAATAGGTTATTAAGGGCCTGTATTCCATTGTTGTGAGTGTAAAACCTCTGTTTTTGTGCTGCGAGGAAGGTAGTTGTAACATACTGAGTGAAGAAAATGTGCAATGTGTCTTTAAGAGTGCTGCTATATGTAGTGCAGGAATATTCTCATAACAGGCAAACACTGAATATTAGTCATCTTAACAAGACAGTGATTGTTAATTATGCTGATATAAAAGGAAGTAGCTTAGAAGGCTATAACCAGGAAGTTCATTCCTCACCTGAAGGTTCAGAGTATGTAAGCTTGACTTGAAGACCTGGGAAGTATGGAGTGTGAGACTTCAGTCTGGGCTAGCTTGTGGGATTATACTTGGAAAAAAATCTGATGTTTAGAGCTGCAGTTGAGGCCTAGTTGATGTTCTAAGACAGTGTACATCCAGAAAGGCTATGAGAGACTGTAATTCTGTTTGATGGAAAAATAATCAAAGGTACTGTTTTGTTTTTGTTTAAAGCTAAATGGGCTATTAACTATTATTTTGCCTGTAACTTTACAAAAATAAACTTGTGTTTTGTGAGAGTCTTACCTCCAATGTCTCACTGGATCTTATAGAACACATTTATGATTATATTTGTAGTTTCTGAACACAGTCTTGGTCAAAACTCACAGTATTGACCAAAACCCAAGTCTAGACCGACTTTACTAGAAGTAGTGAATATAGTAGCAGAGATAAAACAACTGGAATTGGGATCTTTAGAAAAGAAATGCAGCAAACTACATAGAAAAAATGAGAATTGTGGGAACAATATATGCAGGAAAGGAACAAGGCTTAAGAGGCAGGATTTAAATGAGCCATATAATGCTTAACTGACAAATGACTGGATAGATTATAAGTGGTGTATAATGTTTAGTTGTTTCAGTGGTGTCTGTGATGTATAATGTTTGCACCTGGTGGTGTCAATGTTGTTTGTTTTTCATTTATATAAATGTTAAGATTGCCTATGTCATATGTGATCATTTAATAAAGATGTTTATTGAAAAAAAAAAACATCTAATCACAATTCAGTGACACTCCTAAACAGGTATTAATGTGAGTCCTGCAGGGGAGTAGGTTCATGATTCAGAGTGCTTTTTAGGTTATTAATGACTTGTAAGTTGATAGATTTTGGTCGGCATTCCATGTGTGATCTAGATAAAGAACTGGAGGCCTGCACATTAAAGAAATCTAAGTGGGACCATGTAGACTATAGTAGAGAAATGTTTTTTTTTCCATAGAAAAAGCATAATCATAAGCAGTCTATACACTTTGCACATTATCATAATCATCACTTAACCACCTTTATCCTATTTTCTGTGTAGGGTTGGGGTGTCACATCAACTGTCTTCACCTCTCTCATTTGAATGCCACTGTCTTACATTCATTCACAGACATACCTGACTGTGCAGGTATTTGCTCATACAATCCATCCATCTCTTTGTTGGACATCCTTGTTTCTTCTTGACTTCTTCCTGACTCCCAAATCTTCTTCACCAAATCGTCTACTGCTTTCCACATGTACCCAAACCAATTAAATCTGTTCTCTTTGATCTTCTCTGAAACTGGACCTACTTTGCTTTCTGCATTTCTGCATCAGTCCCACAATGTGCATCTTACTGCATATTTCAAACACTTCATCTCCTTCACCTCAAGCTTCTCCAACTGTCTCAGCCTTTAATATCCAGGAGCTGTATACCACAAAAAAGTACTGATCACACTACTGTTTTGTACACCTTCTTTTTCAGCTCCTTTGGCATCGTTCTGCCACACACTATCCTGACACTCTGTGTCTATTGGTGGAGGCCCTAGTTTTCCACGTTTGACCTCCTCATTCAGACATCCATTCTCCTAAACCACTGCTCCCAAACACTTGAAGCTGCTAATGACGAGCACTTTGTACATCATTTTACTAAAAATCCACCCACTAACAAGAACAGATTTAAAAGCTGGCTTCCTTCTTGAAAAAACATGATTCTGCTTCTGATTTATCACCAAATAATGACACTAAACCATAATCTTTGGCGTCTTCATCTCCTGATTCTGGCATCTCTCTAAATCTATTAGTGAGTAGGCAGGAAACACAAATAAAATAATTAATTATCTCAATGTTCAGGGAGATGCTCAAATAGTAATTTCTGTTTTGAACAGTAATGATGGATTGGGTGTTAATATACTGAACTTTTCATTTATCTGCTGTATCATTTTCTGTTATTAATAAAGGATTGTCATTTAACCATTCTTTTTTGTTTCACATGCAAAAACTGTTTCAATGTTAAGCCCTTACCATATTATTAAACCTGCAATATTATTATTCTATCCTCCCTGCTAGTTATAATACTGAAGGTGACGCTCTTTAAATTAAAAAAGGGGACTTTTTAACCCCCATCTTACCACCATTGAATGAAAATGTTTGAGCAATTGGTTTTAGCTGACCTTAATATGAATGACCCACTCTTTATTTAAACATTTTGGGTATAACTTGTCTTTTAACTGAAAGGAAAGCCTTGACTGAATTAATAAATAATCAGCAGATGTTTATAATTCATGCTGATGAAGGGGCTGCTGTGGTAGTGTAGAATCATATTGATTATAATAAAAAGGCTGGATCGCAACTTCTAATGTAACTTGTTATCGTAAGTTGGTTTTGTAACCCACTTTACTTTTTTAAGACACATTTAGATGTTATAAATTCTACCACTTTTAGAAGAGGGATTATTTCTAAGGAAGTTATACTTCAACTCATGGTGGGTGACCCCAGACCCCAGGTGTTTTACCTTCTTCCCCAGATTCAAAATGGTAATTTTTACCAATTACTACAGATAGTATCTGGATGGGATTCTTTGATGAAACATATTTCCATTTCCCTTGAACAATATTTAGTCTTTATTATCGTATGTTCCATTCAGAGTTAACAATTTATCTGACTTTCTAAAGACTCTGAATAATGCTGATACTCATAACTCAATATTTATGTTCTCTGGATGTCAAAATAGTTTAGACAAGCATATCCCATAAAGTTGGTATTCATACAGTCAGATATTTCCTTGAAATTTCTGATTTATATACATGGGAACATAATTACTTCTTGATTACTTTGTTAGCAAACATTGTGAATAAGAATAGATTTTATTTTAAAGAAGAATGTTGCCTCCAGATTAGTGGTACAGTGATGGGTGCCTCTTTTGTACTTATATGCAGTCATTTTTTATGTTTTTTTTAACTCTACATATATTATGTGCAAAGTAATATTTTTATATGAAGCATTGAAAGAGGCATTGTTTTTTGACAATTGCTAGCTAGTCTAAATGGGCAGTGTTACTAACTTTAAACAATTTGTTATTTACTTGAATTTGAATGTATTTAATATTACCTTTACATTTTATATGACTTCTTCACTGACATGTTTTTGGCTGTGACTGTAAATAAACTCACTAATGACATAGTGAATACTTATGTTTATTCAAAATATTTCAACAAAAAATCATTCATCTTAGTTTACAGTTGCCATCCCAAATAAAATACTCCCAAATCACAATTTTGTAAGAATTAGAAAGTATTTTTACTAGCAGAGAAGATTTTGAAAAGGGGGCTGACACATTAAAACGTAAACTCAAAGAGAGATGTTCTCACAGTTCCAATACATTATCTGGATACAGTTTTTCTTAACATTTACCCAGGATGCAGACACTTAAGTACAGACTTTACAATAAATTCCTCAAAGGGATGCCACCCTGAGTTTTGTTACCAGTTTGGTTATAGCAGTTTTCTAATTAGACAGCATGTAAATTCACTTTTGCAGATTTTGAAACAGGACAATTTTTCATGAAATGTATTCCAGATTCTTATAAATTTAATTACTGTAGGAGACTGAGCTTGGGCCAGATGTTTTCTGAATATAAATCTCCTTTGCTTTATAAACACATTTCAACTTCTACATTTGATCAACCATTTGGGTGTTTTCCTTGTGGCACCTGTACTTATTCTGTGAATATCTGCAAATTAAAGTTTTTTACTTCTGTTACTATGACCGGGACATATAATATTAAACAACTTGTAACTTACTCTAGTGATTAGGTCATTTACATGGCCATTTGTTTATGTGGTGCATTTTATGTGGCGGTAGAACTGTTGTACACCGAAATGAAGACTAGCACTTTATCTAAGTGATATCAAGTGCAAGAAGGAATACAGTACACTATACAAGCATTATCTTATTCACACTACTTCTTCCTTTTCCTGTGTAGGAACTGAATAGCTGAAGTATACTAACAAAATGCAAACATAATCTTTTAAATTATAAGGAGAAGTTATGGACTATCCGCTTGGGTGTATCGTTTCTCCTGATTTAAATGACACCTTTTGAACTGTATTCTTATTAGAATGGGAACAGAAAATTTGCTCCATAGTCTTTTATTTTTTAATCATTATTATTATAGTCTGTAGCCATGTTCACAAATATTACACATGCTTATTAGTTATTTGACATTTACATACAACAATCTTGGTTGATTTCTGAGTTACAAAAGTATAATTTTGGGATTATATTTTTAACCTCATGATGGCAACCATCCATCACAATTGTTCATTTTATGATTATTTGCTGGCATTTGGGCTCATATTTGATTTTTGGGGTTGAAAACGTTTGTGTTATGGTCTTTGTCCTCTTAATGCTAACATTCTACCTAAAATGCATTGTTCAGCAAATTTTGTAGTATGAATATTCATTAATCAAAAATTTTTGAAATTGTCTGCTTTTTTGTGTGCATTATTGAGAGCTTCACAAGATGTTTATTTTGTTATTATACATATGTTTTTGTTTGTGTTTTATTTGATTTCTTGCATAACTTTTCTCCATTTGCAAAGTCAGATAGTGTGTTTTTTAACATCTTTATTGAATAATCACTTGTGATACAGAAAAATTTACATTATACAAAAGTAATCAAACTGTTTAAAAATTAACATTAACAAACATTGTTGTGTCTTTCGGCTTTTCCCGGTTAGGGGTCGCCACAGCGGAACTCTGGTCCGCTAATGATTGGCAATTGATTTTTACATGCTGAGTTGCTGGCCCTAATGCACAACCTTCAACGAAGGTGCGCCCATTCACGTATGTCTCCACAGAAGACGCTCTAGCTGAGAATCGAACGGGACAATGTCTTGCTGTGAGGCGACAATGCTACTGCAGCACCACCACCGCATTGTACTTCACATATATTGCTATATATCATATAACCTAAGCAACATTACATAAAATATTCAATTCCTGCCCTTTTTTAAACAAGAAACATCTTTATTAAAAAATAATTTACAACATAAGCAATCATACATTTATATAAATGAAAACAAACAACACCGACACAATCCTAGTTGCAAGCATTTTACATCACAAACCATACTGACACAGTCCCAGTTGCTAACATTATGCATCACTTGTAAGTGACCCAATCATTTTCGGTTAAACATTACATAGCTCATTTAAGTCCTGCTTTCTTTTAAACCTCATTCCTCCCCTGTATGCATTGTTCCCACAATTCCCATTTTTTTCCTATGTAGTTTGCTCCTTTCCTTTTCTAAAGATCTCAGTTCCAGTTGTTTTATCTCTGTTACTGTACTCACTGCTTCTAATATATTTGGTTTAGATTTTGATTTCCATTTTCTAGTAATTACTTTTTTGGCAGCCATCATAATTAGATACGACAAGACCCTACCATGTCTAGGCAGTTCCGATTCTGTATCATAGCTCAGAAAAATCATCTCCCTTATCACACCAATCCTCCCACCCAGCATCTCCAACAGAGCATCCTGCAGGGAATATTTAAAGCCCACCAACCCACTGCACTCCCAGAAAATATGTTCCCAAGTACCTCTTTCTTCCCCATCACACTTTCAACATTTGCTGTCTACCTGAGGAAAAATTCCCTGGAGTCTACTTGGGGTATAAAAATATCTAAACATTTCCAAGCAAAAATCCTAATTCTTCTAGATTTTGTTGCATATTTGGGAGATGTACATATATCCTCCCATTGTCAATTCAAATACTGTGTTTATTGACTAGACTAAAACCATGTGATCCTTTTTGTTTCTACATAAATGATTGGGTTGAGTTCATTTTCACAGCACAGAAAAAGCTGAGGGTGAAACCTAGATGTGTTGTGGGCCTGATATTGCCATTCTCCATTAAATCTTTATGGTGAAAAACACCCAGTTTGTTGGGTGCTGGAGTTTTTCTATTGTTGTTTGTATAGCAGTTACTCCATGCACCTGCACCTTTTTGATCCGTCTGCCTGATGTGTGGATTTTCTCAGGTCTATATTATATGAACAAAAGTTCATATAAGCGAACGCTCAATGAGCGAAAATCCCGAACATCGAAAACAATATTGTGGGGGCTACACCCCCCACTAAATATATGTTCCAACTCTGAGATCGCACTACAGTGAGGAAAGGGCAAAAACTCCAATCCTCACTGTACTGCGATCCCACAAGATGCACTTCGATGTCCAGGAGTTTCGCTCATTACAGCGTTCGATTATATGAACTTTCCTTCATATAATATAGACCTGATTTTGTGTGTGTGTGTGTGTGTGTGTGTGTGTGTGTGTGTGTGTGTGTGTGTGTGTGTGTGTGTGTGTGTATGTATGCATGAGAGAGAGAGAGAGAGAGAGACAGAAAATGTATATTTTTAAAATCATACCAAAAAAACACCAGTCTTGTAGTATAAGTGTCAAAGAAAACCCAAATTAACAACCAAACCCTCCTTTCAGGAACCACTGGTGCCACAAGACTTCTTCAAAATTAACAGCCTTTAAAAAACATGTCTATCTGTAGCTCAGCTTACAGTCACATGATCAGATGTAAATCCAATAGGCAGGGTTTATAATTTATCATCTCTGTTTTTTAAAAAATATATAATATTCAAAGTGTAATTTAACCCTGGAGTTATGTTTTCTGCTAACCAGAGTTACCAACACATTTATTTTATATTATTTTATTTCAAGCAAGTTGTTAATGTCTCATATAAAAAAATCCAGTTTCTCTCCAGTCAAGCAAAAAAAAATGAAAACCTCTTTTTCATGAGACTGTGTCTGTGACTTAGGTTAGGAGCGAATATAAGTCCATAGTTAAATGATTTCAAGACTGTCCTGCAGTGCCCCTCTTGACATATAAAAGCAATAGAAACATCCCTTTGGTAGGCCAAACACCCAGTCTATGGTATTATATGCTTTGCCATGTGTTGCATTATAGGCCATTTCTTGCATGGTCTGGGAGTTGCAGATGGGGTCATCAGCGAGGACAGTAGGACACATCCAGCACTGCCTGCATCACACAACAAACAATATATGTCATCTGCTCCCTGCTTGCATGCTGCTTATGTTTATAGACCTGTTTATCTAGCCTCTTTGCAGTTACCAACTAGAAGACACAGAGGGAACTCCCCTCACACAATCCTTTTGTATTGACTGGATGTATGCCAGAAGGAAGCACCATGAGAATTGTCTGGGTGGCAAAGGAACACTTTATATATAATGCCTTGTGCATTACAGACCACCTGGCAGTTAATGGACTGAAAGCCCTTCCTGCTGATGTAACACGATCCCTCTGGAACAGGTAAGGCCTCAATGTCAATGTGTATACAATCAGTGGCTTCCAACAAGTGGACAATGTTGTAAAATGCCCACATGGTGGTGATTCCCTCTTCGGCGGTCCTGGAGAACCAGATATGCTCCTCCATATGCTACAGCATAATAAGTAGGAACTGGTTCAAGGTTCACAAGGTTTGCCATTGCAATATCCCTGATATGTCCTCATAGGTTGCTGAAAGGGTCCTGTGGTTAGGACAGTTAAAGCTACACATAGCTTAATATACACATGGAAAACCATATGACATATCCCCTTGATCCCACCTGTGGGGTACAAAAGTCATGTATATTTCTATGTCCAAATCTAATGGTCCACAGTCTTCTGGTTGCTCATTTGGTGGCATGCCTGTACCTCCCTTGTTAGTGCAGATGGCCATGATGTACAATATTGTGGGAACTGGCTCTCACTTCAGCCATTAGCATGTACTACACAACTATAGCTGCTGCCACTCTAAACATTACTTACCTCACATTTATTATCATTCTTGGCGTAAAAAAACAGGTATTCTCTGTGGTGTAGTACACCTCTTTTATATGTATTTGAATCAGTCCTTCATTTGTGGTTTAATCATTTACATACACAGTATGGCTTATTTGTTTTGAGTTCCTTACTCCCATACCAGTATGCACTAATTAACTTGCATTAATTACATGCTTCACTATTTTCCCCCCTTGCACAGTTGCTGAGTCTAAGTCAGTGAATTGTCCATATCCACTTGTACTAATCTTCTCTGTACATTGTACTAAATGTTAATGAATTGAGACCTAAAAATGCACAGCAGCATTACCTTCATACTTAATTTAATGCTGCTTATATCCTAGGGGCTCATAAATCCAAATGTAATTGTGTGCATTAGAACAACTTGTGTTCAGGACCCATTTACGCCAAAGAGCCATGAATATACATTTCACAATCACCAGCAAACTATCTTCTTTATTTCAGAGATAAAAAAACAAGGACAAGTAAAAAAGTCTTATAGAAAAAAAAAGTGTAGGCAAAAACATCAAAAGTGCTCTGGCAAACCGTAGTCTTGACTGTGTGTAATGCTTTAACGCTCCTTTGCTAATTGCCCATGGGAAGTATATAACGGACCCCTTAAGGAAATAGAAGTGTTTCACCTACAAGCTTTCTGAATGCCCACTGAGTTCTTACTTTTTATTAGTCTTTATTGAGGCATTCAGGGTAAAAAAACAAAAATCCCAGTCCTTGACCACTAATTCCCACCCCCAAAACAGTGTCTGCTTTTCTTATACTTGAGTCTAAAAAATGCTGTGTAGCTTAAAGCCCATTATTCTGTTACTAATAAATATGAAATTTAACACTCATGATTGGTCAGAGAATAAGTGATGTATCAACTTTGTCAACTGCATTTCAATTATATTTCAGGCTGATTGCTTTTAATCTATCAGCATAATTTATAGGTGACCATGAATTTAGTTTGCCGATCACAATGACTTTTACAAGTCTAAGTGCTACATTAATTCTTAGATAACTATATTAATTGTAAGCATTGTTTTACTTTAGCTTCCTTATTTATTTTTTATTGTTATACTGACTCTATGCAGGTCACTTTCTTTGCTTATTCTTGAGAGGTCTTGACCATTACTTGGATAATTAATTTAATATTCTCTTACAGATCGCTGGGTGTGTTAAGTTTGTGAAGTGTTTGTGGTTATGGGTGTTGGAAGCATTTTGAAATGGTTATTTTTATATATATAGGGTGTTTTAATAATAATAATTAGGTCTTTGTGCCTGATAGTTCCTCTTTGTAACACTTCCTCTGCCTCATCTCTACTGAACTTTACCTTCCACACCACTTTTATTTTATTTATTTATTTTATTTTACATTTGTTAACCGGGCTAGTCTAGCTGGATGTATGTCCATTTTCAGTAGAGACCCGGGGAGAAAAGCTCCACAGATACTTAATTACAAGGAGACAAATTATAAAAAAAAAAAAATTAAGTACAAAAAGAATATACATTTAGTAACACGAAAAACAAAATACCTAAGGAACACACACAAAAATATAGTTGTTCAGTAGAAGCATTACAAAACTTCAAGATTAGCAACATATTTTCGATAATCCGTTGGAGAGAAAAAGTAGAACGGGAGATAAGAAGGGAATTACAGAAGAAATACAAAGGAGGAAGAGAGAAAGAAGCAATAGTCTAGTGAGGAGAAGGGTAAAAAGATGGAAAAGAGGACAGGGGAGAGAAAAAGGAGGAGAGGGTCGGAGCATAAGAGGAGAGCAACAGGGCAATAAGAAGAAGGAATAAGTATAGTAAATAAGTATAGTGTAAAGATTCTAGTAGTGTAGGGGGAAAGAAGAAGGTCAGTCAGGAGTCCTACAGGAGCAGAGCCAGTGATTTTGGAAGTACATTTCAAGTTGTACTTCTTTTCAAACACCCCTGCAGTGACACTTAGCAATCTATTTTTTATTTGTTTTACTTTCTTTTATTTTTATTTTCTTTACTGGGTTTGTCTGACTGTGCTTAATCAAAAAAACCCTTTTCAGTGGAGGCCCAAGAAGAAAAGCTCCACTATACTGCAAACATTTTAAACAGACATTCGGTAATTTATTTATTTTACATTTATTAACTGGGGAAGACAGGCTGAGTACAAAGGTCCCTTTTCAGTGAAGGCCTGGGGAGAAAAGCTACTGTACATGCAGTACAAACAAAATCATTTAAGTTGCATAATATCAACAATGTCAGGCAGAATACAATTAAAATAAATTTTACAATGTCAAAATAGATAAGATAGTCACTGGGATTCAACAAACTCTGTGTAGGTTTCACATGAAGCCTACATGGAGTTTATATGTGTGCGTGGTGATGCAGAGTGACCAGCAGTGCTTATTACATATTTATGCCATGCACTGCATTTAATCATACATAAGCAGGGTTTCCTGGCTGGCAACAGTGTTGCCAGGCAGGAAAAAGTGTAAAGCAACACAGATAGCAATCCTAGCAAGAAAAGTGAGCACAAGCAGAGCTGGGATCACACTGCTGATTCAGAGACTTCTTCAGACAAAGAAATAAGGATAAAACAACTCTTTAAATACTAAATTGCAGCTTATGCAACTAAACCACTGCCCCTAATTAATGTTAAAACATGCCCGCCAGCACACTCAGTTCATAGTAAAGCATAAAGCCTTCACAAATCTGTGAATTACTAAAAACTATGTAGTAGAAGTTTTCATTGTACTACAACGGCTTGTGGAAACAAAAAAACAGATTTTTTTTTATATCATTGTGATCCCCAGCTCTGCTTGTGCTCAATTTTCTTGCTATTTTTGTAACTTATTCATTGTTTTGGAAAAGATAGCAATCCTGTTTACAGCACAATCTGTTACCATGTTTACTCAGAATGATACAATGGTCATCAGGGCTTAACATATAACTTTCCATAACTCTCAGTCTCTTAGTGCAAGAAATCTGGACAAAGCCCAACATAATGAGGTGACGATGACCCAGAAATAGGGACAGATTCTACATATTTGAACGTTGGAAATGTGCTAGAATAACAAGAGGCTTGAGTTAAGATATACTTTCTAAAGAATTTGAAGTCTGAAACTTAAATGCATGAAAATATTTAATGACATCAGTCCTGAGATCATCCCAGTGATATGGCAAAAAAAACACAGGTTTTATAAGGAACAGACCAAAAGACATAGGCAAAAGTATGGGTATACTGTGAAAATCTGCACATTTGAGAGGTATCATATGTACATGGTCCAAACACAGTACAGGGCATTGTATACAGTGCAGAGTATTGCAAAATCCCCTTCCTGGCATTCTGTCCTGATGTTGTGTAAATTATCTGTAAGGGTACATGGACTTCTATGTAAAATAAACATTCAGGGGAAGCATGTATATTCAATAGAACACACAGATGAATTGTAGGAATGAACACAGGGAAAGAGGACAGATGACACAACCTATTGTAAAGCAGATGAGGACATGTCAATGGAAGACAGTTTTAGCAGCAACACCAATCACATATCAGTATGGTACAGTAGGGACTGCACAATGAAAATGTGTATTATGTGACTGTCACACAAGGTGACATAACAATGGGGAAGATGCCTATGTGAGATAAACATCCTTACATGAACAATGCAGAGGATATCTATCAGGGATGTTATATACAATTGGGGTAGGATGCATTTTGTGAAACTGTGTGAACTGATTTGCCTGAATATGAGTGTAATCTCAGCAGAGGTCTCCAGCAAGTGGAACACAGATAAAGGTTTATGGACAACATTATTTGAAGAATGCACAATCATGGACAAAATCTGAATAATACCACCAGTAATCCTATGTCTCTGACATAACATATGTGATTGTGAGTGATCAGAGAGAGTTTTGCACAAACACGTTTGTACAACTATTACGACATGCCTGCACTCTATGAGGGTAATCATGCACACTGTCCTGACACTGTAATATCTGCTGGAGGTGTTAGCAGGGATACTGCTCTGCCTGTATGTGACATTATGATCAATACATGCTAATTTGGCATGGAGTGGATATATATATATATATATATATATATATATATATATATATATATATATATATATACACATATATATGTAAAACACAATCCACACTGTCACAAATCTTACCCATGCCATTAATGTTGTTGAACAGCTGTGTATGTACTGTGTGCATCACTGGGACAGGTATCACACACGCACCTTTTGTAACAACTTGATGGGATTTCTGCACCATCAGACAGTAATTTTTATCCTGCAAAAAATACCTAGGTATGGCCAATAAGATGTGTGACAGCTCAATGTGGCAAAGGTAGTACATTTTAGTTACACATCAGTGGAAGATGTGTAAGGAGCTACATGAAGGAGGGTGCAGTCATTGTCCTCAGTTATTAGTGTGATGAAGGCTGTGAGCTGTGGGAGTATCATGGCCTGTGATATGGATGTCCTTCATATACTTAGTAGTTGTGTTACATACAAGGGAGTAGTCAGCACTGTGGCTACATTCTGGTGGATGTTCCACATACCATCTTCCCCAGGACACAGGTCATATAACTATTGGTCTGATTATAGGGTCTGATGTCTACATTATTCTTGGGCTGTGTGTTTATTTTCCTGATGTAAGAAATCCCCCCATCTTTTTGTGTTATTGCAGGTGTTGTCATGGCTGTGGCAGTAATTTGTGGTGTGTGCTGATACTGTCTGTATTATACTAACATCACAGTTGGAGTCAATGATTGCCTACAATGTATAGTACTTCAGACAGTTGTTTGGACACAGAATGTATATGTCATTTGTGATGCCTGTGACTTAAATAATGGACAGCAAAGGGCCTAGCAGACAGCCCTGCTGTATGGACCTGATCACTGGACCTGAGATGTAGTTCACTTCACACATTTCAACATATTTTGATGCCATGTATATGATACAGTGGTCTCCTTACTTGGTGATAGAGGTGTTTATGGCCACATCTGACAATGTTGAGTGAATGCCTCAGTGTGGATTTGTGTCAAATGCCTTGGGCTTGTCAAGTTCAAAAGGATGATAGTGTTACTGTCATGCATGCCCTCAATGACCTCTTTGAGGACATCTAACAGATGTAACAGACATGACGTACCATTAACAGCTCACACAGGTCTGTTGCACACAGCCAGGATATTACTAGTGTCCATTTAGTAAAAAGTCCATGATGACATGTGGTCTACCTCACAGATGAGGATAGTAGGGATGTAGGTATAAATGTATGCATCGGGTGCTGTCCCCCCAACTCACATGGATGCATGTTGATGTGCACCCTTCTACAGGAATATAGTCTGTGTGGAGGGTGTGTTGAAGTGTGTATTCAACTGTGTCAGGAAAGTGTATGTGCTTAGTCACGCGATAGGTGATCTGTGATGCCACAGCCCACTGTTTCTGTGTGATAGGCCTGGATGAAAGTATGACAGTGAATACTAGCTATCCTGATCTGACCTAGGGTCTTGACACAATCCCTCATGCAGGTATCATTTAGAAAATCACCCAGCTGGGGATTAACCCTTATGTCATTAAATGGGTAACCAAATGGCTCACTGACAGAACACATTTTTATTTATTTTATTTTATTTATTTTACATTTGTTGACCGGCATACTGTGAAAGTTGATAAATCAACCTGTACCAGTAGAGCTGTCACCGCTGGCATACTTCAGGGATTGGTGATTGGCCCTATACTGTTTGGACTCTATTTATCTACAGTGCAGGCTAAAGTATATGGGCTTTGGCTTACTATTTTTGCTGATTCTTGCATACTGAGTACAATCACTGAGTCCACCTATGATGATAACATACTACAAGAGGGGCAAACACAGGCAAATGATTGGTAGCAAAGCGACACACAGTCTACAAATAAATGCACAAATGTGTCTTTATTTTGTCCTTCAGCAAAGTGGAATTTCCCACTAATTACAGCATTGACAACAGTCCTGATATGCTGAAACCTAGTGATGCAGGCACTGGGAGCACATGTAGATAGCAATCTGAACTTTGACCACCAAGTGCCCACACTGGTATTGAAAGCCTATGTTGGGCACATCATAAGTCATGCCATCATATTCAGATCTGAGGATTATATTGCAAAACTGTACTCAAACAACATTCAAGTTAGGCCAAGACTACTCCTTTTGCAAGCAATGACCTGCCTTTAGTTGCATCAAAATAAGATATTTTGTGAGTTGAAAATTGAGTTTGTTACTTCTGTATGGAGCTAGAAACTGAACTGTTGGTAAAGTCACAATCCTAAGTACTTGCAGCATTAGTGGTTTCAAAGAAAGTTTGGTTGTCGCAGATTAGTTCTTTGGTGTTTAAAATATTTTTTTATTAATTAACTAGGATGAGAGTTGGTTGAGATCTTTATCAAAGTGTTTTTTTAATTATTGTATGTGGAGGGGAGCAAGATTTGTACATCACCATGTTGTCTGAAGATATACAGAGTTAGCTTATAAACATCTGGCCCTGAATGTCCTGTTTTGATATAGGACATCATTATTTTTTCAGGAAAATCTGGCTAGGTTCTTTAGAATAACAGTCTATGAATCTATGAATCTTTGAATATATTCTGATTTGAATTTGTGGAAGACTTGCTGGAAAGTTATTGATAAATATGGAGAACTAAACTGGTGAAAGAAGAGTGCCTTGAGGTACTCCTTTTATAAGAATGGCAGAGGAAGATGTAAATTTACCTGTTTTTATTAAAAAGTATCTACTTGTTTGAAATTATTTCAACTACGAGAGATCTTTTTTTTTGAAACAAGAAACATCTTTGTTGAATTATCAGTTATGACATAGGCAATCATGAATGTATATAAAAACAAACCATATTGACATATTTTATTTGCAAATATTATACATCACAAATAATCTATTCAGTCATTATCAGTCAAACATTACATAACTCATTCAATTCCTGCCTTCCCTTAAACCTTATTCCTCCTCCAAAACATTATTCTGTGTGTATTTCCACAATTTCCATTTTTTTCTATGTATTTTGGTCCTATCCTTTTCTAAAGATCCCACTTCCATTTTTTTATCATTGCCACTATATTCACTACCTCTGCTACAATTGCTTTACACTTTGATTTCCATTTTCTAGTAACTGCTTTTTATGGCAGCCACTAGAATTAAACTCTGCAAGGCCTTACTATGTCTAGGCAATTCTGATTCTGTATCACAGCTCAAAAAATCATTTTGTTAGTTACTCCTGTTTGCTCATTCAGCAATTCTGACAGAGTAGTCTGCAGGGAATTTTAGTCTGCCAACTCATTACACTCCGAAAAATATGTTCTCATTTACCCCTTTCTTTCTCATCACACCTCCAATGCTTGCAGTCTACTTAAGAGAAATTATTTGGAGTCAGTCTGCTTTGGGTATAGAAATAGCTATGCAAAACACTTTCTTGCAAAGATCGTAAATTTTCTGGACTTTATTGCATATTTGGGAGCCAAACATATATCCTCAACTAAGAGGAATCTTGATTGATAATACTCACATGGAGCAATGAGTTTAAGAGTAGTAGGTGATCTACTAAATCAAAGATCTTGGTCAAGTCCACAAAAACAGAGCACTTATTAAATGGCTTTTGTCTGTGTTTTGCAGAATGTCATCTGTCAGGGCATAAAAAGTGGTCACATTGCTTTTCCCTTGCCAGAAGTCATGTTGATGAGGTGATAGCACTTTATACTTCTGTAAGTATGCACAGAGCTGGCTGTAGACAAGTTTCTCAAATATCTTCTCTAGAGTGGAAAGAATGGAGATAGGTCTGAAGTCACTAGTGCCAGCAGGTTAAGGCCTTCAGGAACAGATTTAATTATTGTTTCCTGGCATCTACCATATTACTGCGAGTTATGAAAAAAATACTACAGAGTTTTAGGAGATGTAGAAGGTGTTCTTTGCAAAGAAGCTGTCATTTTTAGATGAGACACTAAACTGAGGCCCAATTTGCCTGAGTTCGTGGTAGCTTAGGTGGGTGTTAAAGATCTTGTGGCATCTATGGAAAAGAGAAGGGGTAGTACCAGATGCCCTGGCCAAATGTCCCCTAGCCATATGAATACCAGCACATGTATTCACTGAAAAGGGGCCATTGACCTAATGGGAATAACCTAGTTAATAAAGTCTAATTAAATAAAAGTATAAGCCATCTGAGTCTGTGGGAGGACCTGTAGGGACTTGTATGATATGTTTGTCAATATCTTTAGTTTTTTTTTGATAGCACTGAAATAAAATAGACATGTGAAGGAAGGGAGTTTGGTGCATTGAGAGGGCAGAAGGTAAATGAATTCTGTAAGAAAGCCTGTGGATGAAAGATTTACTGGGGCACAAAACAAGGTTTCTTTAATTAATGTTCTCTTATAGGAGACTCAGCATATGATTAGGTTGCTGATCCTCAAGAATTATTTCTGGTTAGTTACCTGCACCTTCTGGGTAGTTTGGAGTTCATTGACTTTGTATCTTCCTGGAGCTTTTTTTTGCAATGTTTCTAAGTAGAATAATCATTTTGGCTGCTTTGGTTATTATTTTGTTGTTGTTTTGTTTTTACTAGGTAGTGTCAGAGATCTACAATAGAAAAAGTACCTGAAAAACTATGGATAGATTTTCATAATATGGTCCAGAATGTGGCAACACAGATATTCCAAACAGAAAGAAGAATAAGACTGAAATGGCAGAGGAAAGAAATATAGCAAAAGGCAATATGTCAGACTGAATATAGAGTTCCAGGGAAAAACAGGAAGAAATAAGCAGGAGTATTTTTGAACAGTACTAAGAAATGGAAGATGACAACAGAATGGGAAATACAAGCAATTTCCTCAACAGGATTAAATGATATTACAGTAAACTTCTATGTAAAATGGGATTGATAAAAAAAATACAAAGATGGGTGGTACTTAGTAGAACTTAGCACAGGATATCAAAAAGAGGTGACAGAGAAGAATTATATATGAAAGGCCTCATCATCTGTTATAGCATGTTCTATGTGAGGAAGTCCAAAGTTTGAAAAGGGAGCTCATATCAAATTAAGAGCTGTAGTTCAAAAATACATAGCTAAACTAAAAGATTTTGTGTAATCCTTGAGTGAGGATCCATGTATGCAAGCCAGAGGTCATTTGTCAGTATGAATGAACTATGGATTTATCTATAATAAATTTTAATGCATAACATTTATTTCAGATTAATACCATTACCTGCAGCTTGAACAAATGTAAAAACACCAGCTCATGGTAATTAATACTATATAATGACACTATTAGCCTTTGAATACCCCTCAAAAAATGTACAGAGTTTGTTTTACCTAATGTATGAGATCTAAAAAATAATAGTTTGCATTGCTTTCCTTTAATGCTATTCACATGCAAGATACTGCAGTGGTGGTGCTGCGGTAGCATTGTCGCCTCACAGTTAGACATTGCCTGTTCGATTCTCAGTTAGAGTGTCTTCTGTGTGGTGACATGCGTGAATGGGCATTCCTTCGTTGAAGGTTGTGCGTTAGGCCCGGCAAGCCAGCATGTAAAAATATACTGTCAATCATTAGCAGACCGGAGTTCCGCTGTGGCGACCCCTAACTGGGAAAAGCTGAAAGATGCAACAACATGCAAGATATATAAGATAGTGGATAATTAAGCTTAACGTATTCTATGACATAAAGTGTTGTACAGTATTTAATATTGTCTATAATTATACTAAAGTCAAATAACATTTCTAATGGTAAAATAAGTAAGTATAATGGTGTTAAAATGTGACATATGACTGAAATTAAAAGTACAGGATCTGATACAGTAAATTAAGGAGCCACGCATATTGTTTATTAATTTTCTTCAGAATAATACTAAGTGTATAAAAATGCAACTGTTTGATGGAAAATACAATAACTCAGGAAGAATCTGGATTTTTTTAATTGCACATACTTCTAAATAATTAACCTTAATGATGTAATCTGCAAACAATGGTGGAGATTTATTTTGTTTGTGTAATTACAAAATGTTACAGCTCTGAAGTGGAGAGACTTGTAAAACAACAATTGGTTAAATGTACATAGGTTGCACTTTATTATGCCTAAAATGCATAAAATAGGTCTGCAAACAAAGAAAGTTATTATTCAGAGTAAAAGTATCACTGTAGTGTGTTAAAGTCATGGAAAGAAGTAAAACATTTTGCAGAGAGGTTACAAGCTGAAGTCTGCAATACAGGAGAAGCTATCCTCTCAAGCTATTTTAAGATAAGGTGATCTACAGGCCAGGCCTACCCAGTTGTAATGTTAATAGGTTATTAAGGGCCTGTATTCCATTGTTGTGAGTGTAAAACCTCTGTTTTTGTGCTGCGAGGAAGGTAGTTGTAACATACTGAGTGAAGAAAATGTGCAATGTGTCTTTAAGAGTGCTGCTATATGTAGTGCAGGAATATTCTCATAACAGGCAAACACTGAATATTAGTCATCTTAACAAGACAGTGATTGTTAATTATGCTGATATAAAAGGAAGTAGCTTAGAAGGCTATAACCAGGAAGTTCATTCCTCACCTGTAGGTTCAGAGTATGTAAGCTTGACTTGAAGACCTGGGAAGTGTGGAGTGTGAGACTTCAGTCTGGGCTAGCTTGTGGGATTATACTTGGAAAAAAAATCTGATGTTTAGAGCTGCAGTTGAGGCCTAGTTGAGGTTCTAAGACAGTGTACATCCAGAAAGGCTATGAGAGACTGTAATTCTGTTTGATGGAAAAATAATCAAAGGTACTGTTTTGTTTTTGTTTAAAGCTAAATGGGCTATTAACTATTATTTTGCCTGTAACTTTACAAAAATAAACTTGTGTTTTGTGAGAGTCTTACCTCCAATGTCTCACTGGATCTTATAGAACACATTTATGATTATATTTGTAGTTTCTGAACACAGTCTTGGTCAAAACTCACAGTATTGACCAAAACCCAAGTCTAGCCTGACTTTACTAGAAGTAGTGAATATAGTAGCAGAGATAAAACAACTGGAATTAGGATCTTTAGAAAAGAGATGCAGCAAACTACATAGAAAAAATGAGAATTGTGGGAACAATATATGCAGGAAAGGAACAAGGCTTAAGAGGCAGGATTTAAATGAGCCATATAATGCTTAACTGACAAATGACTGGATAGATTATAAGTGGTGTATAATGTTTAGTTGTTTCAGTGGTGTCTGTGATGTATAATGTTTGCACCTGGTGGTGTCAATGTTGTTTGTTTTTCATTTATATAAATGTTAAGATTGCCTATGTCATATGTGATCATTTAATAAAGATGTTTATTGAAAAAAAAAAAAAACATCTAATCACAATTTAGTGACACTCCTAAACAGGTATTAATGTGAGTCCTGCAGGGGAGTAGGTTCATGATTCAGAGTGCTTTTTAGGTTATTAATGACTTGTAAGTTGATAGATTTTGGTCGGCATTCCATGTGTGATCTAGATAAAGAACTGGAGGCCTGCACATTAAAGAAATCTAAGTGGGACCATGTAGACTATAGTAGAGAAATGTTTTTTTTTCCATAGAAAAAGCATAATCATAAGCAGTCTATACACTTTGCACATTATCATAATCATCACTTAACCACCTTTATCCTATTTTCTGTGTAGGGTTGGGGTGTCACATCAACTGTCTTCACCTCTCTCATTTGAATGCCACTGTCTTACATTCATTCACAGACATACCTGACTGTGCAGGTATTTGCTCATACAATCCATCCATCTCTTTGTTGGACATCCTTGTTTCTTCTTGACTTCTTCCTGACTCCCAAATCTTCTTCACCAAATCGTCTACTGCTTTCCACATGTACCCAAACCAATTAAATATGTTCTCTTTGATCTTCTCTGAAACTGGACCTACTTTGCTTTCTGCATTTCTGCATCAGTCCCACAATGTGCATCTTATTGCATATTTCAAACACTTCATCTCCTTCACCTCAAGCTTCTCCAACTGTCTCAGCCTTTAATATCCAGGAGCTGTATACCACAAAAAAGTACTGATCACACTACTGTTTTGTACACCTTCTTTTTCAGCTTCTTTGGCATCGTACTGCCACACACTATCCTGACACTCTGTGTCTATTGGTGGAGGCCCTAGTTTTCCACGTTTGACCTCCTCATTCAGACATCTATTCTCCTAAACCACTGCTCCCAAACACTTGAAGCTGCTAATGACGAGCATTTTGTACATCATTTTACTAAAAATCCACCCACTAACAAGAACAGATTTAAAAGCTGGCTTCCTTCTTCAAAAAACATGATTCTGCTTCTGATTTATCACCAAATAATGACACTAAACCATAATCTTTGGCGTCTTCATCTCCTGATTCTGGCATCTCTCTAAATCTATTAGTGAGGAGGCAGGAAACACAAATAAAATAATTAATTATCTCAATGTTCAGGGAGATGCTCAAATAGTAATTTCTGTTTTGAACAGTAATGATGGATTGGGTGTTAATATACTGAACTTTTCATTTATCTGATATATCATTTTCTGTTATTAATAAAGGATTGTCATTTAACCATTCTTTTGTGTTTCACATGCAAAAACTGTTTCAATGTTAAGCCCTTACCATATTATTAAACATGCAATATTATTATTCTATCCTCCCTGCTAGTTATAATACTAAAGGTGACACTCTTTAAATTTAAAAAGGGGACTTTTTAACCCCCATCTTACCACCATTGAATGAAAATGTTTGAGCAATTGGTTTTAGCTGACCTTAATATGAATGACCCACTCTTTATTTAAACATTTTGGGTATAACTTGTCTTTTAACTGAAAGGAAAGCCTTGACTGAATTAATAAATAATCAGCAGATGTTTATAATTCATGCTGATGAAGGGGCTGCTGTGGTAGTGTAGAATCATATTGATTATAATAAAAAGGCTGGATCGCAACTTCTAATGTAACTTGTTATCGTAAGTTGGTTTTGTAACCCACTTTACTTTTTTAAGACACATTTAGATGTTATAAATTCTACCACTTTTAAAAGAGGGATTATTTCTAAGGAAGTTATACTTCAACTCATGGTGGGTGACCCCAGACCCCAGGTGTTTTACCTTCTTCCCCAGATTCAAAAATGGTAATTTTTACCAATTACTACAGATAGTATCTGGATGGGATTCTTTGATGAAACATATTTCCATTTCCCTTGAACAATATTTAGTCTTTATTATCTTATGTTCCATTCAGAGTTAACAATTTATCTGACTTTCTAAAGACTCTGAATAATGCTGATACTCATAACTCAATATTTATGTTCTATGGATGTCAAAATAGTTTAGACAAGCATATCCCATAAAGTTGGTATTCATACAGTCAGATATTTCCTTGAAATTTCTGATTTATATACATGGGAACATAATTACTTCTTAATTACTTTGTTAGCAAACATTGTGAATAAGAATAGATTTTATTTTAAAGAAGAATGTTGCCTCCAGATTAGTGGTACAGTGATGGGTGCCTCTTTTGTACTTACATATGCAGTCATCTTTTATGTTTTTTTAACTCTACATATATTATGTGCAAAGTAATATTTTTATATGAAGCATTGAAAGAGACATTGTTTTTTGACAATTGCTAGCTAGTCTAAATGGGCAGTGTTACTAACTTTAAACAATTTGTTAGTTACTTGAATTTGAATGTATTTAATAATACCTTTACATTTTATATGACTTCTTCACTGACATGTTTTTGGCTGTGACTGTAAATAAACTCACTAATGACATAGTGAATACTTATGTTTATTCGAAATATTTCAACAAAAAAAATCATTCATCTTAGTTTACAGCTGCCATCCCAAATAAAATACTCCCAAACCACAATTTTGTAAGAATTAGAAGGTATTTTTACTAGCAGAGAAGATTTTGAAAAGGGGGCTGACACATTAAAACGTAAACTCAAAGAGAGATGTTCTCACAGTTCCAATACATTATCTGGATACAGTTTTTCTTAACATTTACCCAGGATGCAGACACTTAAGTACAGACCTTACAATAAATTCCTCAAAGGGATGCCACCCTGAGTTTTGTTACCACTTTGGTTATAGCAGTTTTCTAATTAGACAGCATGTAAATTCACATTTGCAGATTTTGAAACAGGACAATTTTTCATGAAATGTATTCCAGATTCTTATAAATTTAATTACTGTAGGAGACTGAGCTTGGGCCAGATGTTTTCTGAATATAAATCTCCTTTGCTTTATAAACACATTTCAACTTCTACATTTGATCAACCATTTGGGTGTTTTCCTTGTGGCACCTGTACTTATTTTGTGAATATCTGCAAATTAAAGTTTTTTACTTCTGTTACTATGACCGAGACATATAATATTAAACAACTTGTAACTTACTCTAGTGATTAGGTCATTTACATGGCCATTTGTATATGTGGTGCATTTTATGTGGAGGTAGAACTGTTGTACACCGAAATGAAGACTAGCACTTTATCTAAGTGATATCAAGTGCAAGAAGGAATACAGTACACTATACAAGCATTATCTTATTCATACTACTTCTTCCTTTTCCTGTGTAGGAACTGAATAGCTGAAGTATACTGACAAAATGCAAACATAATCTTTTAAATTATAAGGAGAAGTTATGGACTATCAGCTTGGGTGTATCGTTTCTCCTGATTTAAATGACACCTTTTGAACTGTATTCTTATTAGAATGGGAACAGAAAATTTGCTCCATAGTCTTTTATTTTTTAATCATTATTATTATAGTCTGTAACCATGTTCACAAATATTACACATGCTTATTAGTTATTTGACATTTACATACAAGAATCTTGGTTGATTTCTGAGTTACAAAAGTATAATTTTGGGATTATATTTTTAACCTCATGATGGCAACCATCCATCACAATTGTTCATTTTATGATTATTTGCTGGCATTTGGGCTCATATTTGATTTTTGGGGTTGAAAACGTTTGTGTTATGGTCTTTGTCCTCTTAATGCTAACATTCTACCTAAAATGCATTGTTCAGCAAATTTTGTAGTATGAATATTCATTAATCAAAAACTTTTGAAAGTGTCTGCTTTTTTGTGTGGATTATTGAGAGCTTCACAAGATGTTTATTTTGTTATTATAAATATGTTTTTGTTTGTGTTTTATTTGATTTCTTCCATAACTTTTCTCCATTTGCAAAGTCAGATAGTGTGTTTTTTAACATCTTTATTGAATAATCACTTGTGATACAGAAAAATTTTCATTATACAAAAGTAATCAAACTGTTTAAAAATTAACATTAACAAACATTGTTGTGTCTTTCGGCTTTTCCCGGTTAGAGGTCGCCACAGCGGAACTCTGGTCCGCTAATGATTGGCAATTGATTTTTACGTGCTGAGTTGCTGGCCCTAATGTACAACCTTCAACGAAGGTGCGCCCATTCACGTATGTCTCCACAGAAGACGCTCTAGCTGAGAATCGAATGGGACAATGTCTTGCTGTGAGGCGACAATGCTACTGCAGCACCACCACCGCATTGTACTTCACATATATTGCTATATATCATATAACCTAAGCAACATTACATAAATTATTTAATTCCTGCCCTTTTTTAAACAAGAAACATCTTTATTAAAAAATAATTTACAACATAAGCAATCATACATTTATATAAATGAAAACAAACCACACCGACACAATCCTAGTTGCAAGCATTTTACATCACAAACCATACTGACACAGTCCCAGTTGCTAACATTATGCATCACTTATAAGTGACCCAATCATTTTCAGTGAAACATTACATAGCTCATTTAAGTCCTGCTTTCTTTTAAACCTCATTCCTCCCCTGTATGCATTGTTCCCACAATTCCCATTTTTTTTCCTATGTAGTTTGCTCCTTTCCTTTTCTAAAGATCTCAGTTCCAGTTGTTTTATCTCTGTTACTGTACTCACTGCTTCTAATATAGTTGGTTTAGATTTTGATTTCCATTTTCTAGTAATTACTTTTTTCGCAGCCATCATAATTAGATACGACAAGACCCTACCATGTCTAGGCAGTTCCGATTCTGTATCATAGCTCAGAAAAATCATCTCCCTTATCACACCAATCCTCCCACCCAGCATCTCCAACAGAGCATCCTGCAGGGAATATTTAAAGCCCACCAACCCACTGCATTCCCAGAAAATATGTTCCCAAGTACCTCTTTCTTCCCCATCACACTTTCAACATTTGCTGTCTACCTGAGGAAAAATTCCCTGGAGTCTCCTTGGGGTGTAAAAATATCTAAACATTTCCAAGCAAAAATCCTAATTCTTCTAGATTTTGTTGCATATTTGGGAGACATACATATATCCTGCCATTGTCAATTCAAATACTGTGTTTATTGACTAAACTAAAACCATGTGATCCTTTTTGTTTCTACATAAATGATTGGGTTGAGTTCATTTTCACAGCACAGAAAAAGCTGAGGGTGAAACCTAGATGTGTTGTGGGCCTGATATTGCCATTCTCCATTAAATCTTTATGGTGAAAAACACCCAGTTTGTTGGGTGCTGGAGTTTTTCTCTTGTTGTTTGTATAGCTGTTACTCCATGCACCTGCAACTTTTTGATCCATCTGCCTGATGTGTGGATTTTCTCAGGTCTATATTATATGAACAAAAGTTCATATAAGCGAACGCTCAATGAGCGAAAATCCCGAACATCGAAAACAATATTGTGGGGGCTACACCCCCCACTAAATATATATTCCAACTCTGAGATCGCACTACAGTGAGGAAAGGGCAAAAACTCCAGTCCTCACTGTACTGCGATCCCACAAGATGCACTTCGATGTCCGGGAGTTTCGCTCATTAGAGCGTTTGATTATATGAACTTTACTTCGTATAATATAGACCTGATTTTGTGTGTGTGTGTGTGTGTGTGTGTGTGTGTGTGTGTGTGTGTGTGTGTGTGTGTGTGTGTGTGTATATGTATGCATGAGAGAGAGAGAGACAGAAAATGTATATTTTTAAAATCATACCAAAAAACACCAGTCTTGTAGTATGAGTGTCAAAGAAAACCCAAATTAACAACCAAACCCTCCTTTCAGGAACCACTGGTGCCACAAGACTTCTTCAAAATTAACAGCCTTTAAAAAACATGTCTATCTGTAGCTCAGCTTACAGTCACATGATCAGATGTAAATCCAATAGGCAGGGTTTATAATTTATCATCTCTGTTTTTTAAAAAATATATAATATTCAAAGTGTAATTTAACCCTGGAGTTATGTTTTCTGCTAACCAGAGTTACCAACACATTTATTTTATATTATTTTATTTCAAGCAAGTTGTTAATGTCTCATATAAAAAAATCCAGTTTCTCTCCAGTCAAGCAAAAAAAAATGAAAACCTTTTTTTCATGAGACTGTGTTGGTGACTTAGGTTAGGAGCGAATATAAGTCCAGAGTTAAATGATTTCAAGACTGTCCTGCAGTGCCCCTCTTGACATATAAAAGCAATAGAAACATCCCTTTGGTAGGCCAAACACCCAGTCTATGGTATTATATGCTTTGCCATGTGTTGCATTATAGGCCATTTCTTGCATGGTCTGGGAGTTGCAGATGGGGTCATCAGCGAGGACAGTAGGACACATCCAGCACTGCCTGCATCACACAACAAACAATATATGTGATCTGCTCCCTGCTTGCATGCTGCTTATGTTTATAGACCTGTTTATCTAGCCTCTTTGCAGTTACCAACTAGAAGACACAGAGGGAACTCCCCTCACACAATCCTTTTGTATTGACTGGATGTATGCCAGAAGGAAGTGCCATGAGAATTGTCTGGGTGGCAAAGGAACACTTTATATATAATGCCTTGTGCATTACAGACCACCTGGCAGTTAATGGACTGAAAGCCCTTCCTGCTGATGTAACACGATCCCTCTGGAACAGGTAAGGCCTCAATGTCAATGTGTATACAATCAGTGGCTTCCAACAAGTGGACAATGTTGTAAAATGCCCACATGGTGGTGATTCCCTCTTCGGCGGTCCTGGAGAACCAGATATGCTCCTCCATATGCTACAGCATAATAAGTAGGAACTGGTTCAAGGTTCACAAGGTTTGCCTTTGCAATATCCCTGATATGTCCTCATAGGTTACTGAAAGGGTCCTGTGGTTAGGA
The DNA here is from genome assembly GCF_019279795.1 of Protopterus annectens. Taxonomy (NCBI): domain Eukaryota; kingdom Metazoa; phylum Chordata; order Ceratodontiformes; family Protopteridae; genus Protopterus; species Protopterus annectens. Next base: position 504,727,656 of record NC_056727.1, read on the forward strand.
CAGTTAAAGCTACACATAGCTTAATATACACATGGAAAACCATGTGACATATCCCCTTGATCCCACCTGTGGGGTACAAAAAGTCATGTATATTTCTATGTCCAAATCTAATGGTCCACAGTCTTCTGGTTGCTCATTTGGTGGCATGTCTGTACCTCCCTTGTTAGTGCAGATGGCCATGATGTACAATATTGTGGGAACTGGCTCTCACTTCAGCCATTAGCATGTACTACACAACTATAGCTGCTGCCACTCTAAACATTACTTACCTCACATTTATTATCATTCTTGGCGTAAAAAAACAGGTATTCTCTGTGGTGTAGTACACCTCTTTTATATGTATTTGAATCAGTCCTTCATTTGTGGTTTAATCATTTACATACACAGTATGGCTTATTTGTTTTGAGTTCCTTACTCCCATACCAGTATGCACTAATTAACTTGCATTAATTACATGCTTCACTATTTTCCCCCCTTGCACAGTTGCTGAGTCTAAGTCAGTGAATTGTCCATATCCACTTGTACTAATCCTCTCTGTACATTGTACTAAATGCTAATGAATTCAGACCTAAAAATGCACAGCAGCATTACCTTTATACTTAATTTAATGCTGCTTATATCCTAGGGGCTCATAAATCCAAATGTAATTGTGTGCATTAGAACAACTTGTGTTCAGGACCCATTTATGCCAAAGAGCCATGAATATACATTTCACAATCACCAGCAAACTATCTTCTTTATTTCAGAGATAAAAAAACAAGGACAAGTAAAAAAGTCCTATAGAAAAAAAAAGTGTAGGCAAAAACATCAAAAGTGCTCTAGCAAACCGTACTCTTGACTGTGTGTAATGCTTTAACGCTCCTTTGCTAATTGCCCATGGGAAGTATATAAAGGACCCCTTAAGGAAATAGAAGTGTTTCACCTACAAGCTTTCTGAATGCCCACTGACTTCTTACTTTTTATTAGTCTTTATTGAGGCATTCAGGGTAAAAAAACAAAAATCCCAGTCCTTGACCACTAATTCCCACCCCCAAAACAGTGTCTGCTTTTCTTATACTTGAGTCTAAAAAATGCTGTGTAGCTTAAAGCCCATTATTCTGTTACTAATAAATATGAAATTTAACACTCATGATTGGTCAGAGAATAAGTGATGTATCAACTTTGTCAACTGCATTTCAATTATATTTCAGGCTGATTGCTTTTAATCTATCAGCATAATTTATAGGTGACCATGAATTTAGTTTGCCGATCACAATGACTTTTACAAGTCTAAGTGCTACATTAATTCTTAGATAACTATAGTAATTGTAAGCATTGTTTTTCTTTAGCTTCCTTATTTATTTTTTATTGTTATACTGACTCTATGCAGGTCACTTTCTTTGCTTATTCTTGAGAGGTCTTGACCATTACTTGGATAATTAATTTAATATTCTCTTACAGATCGCTGGGTGTGTTAAGTTTGTGAAGTGTTTGTGGTTATGGGTGTTGGAAGCATTTTGAAATGGTTATTTTTATATATATAGGGTGTTTTAATAATAATTAGGTCTTTGTGCCTGATAGTTCCTCTTTGTAACACTTCCTCTGCCTCATCTCTACTGAACTTTGCCTTCCACACCACTTACATTTCAAGTTGTACTTCTTTTCAAACACCCCTGCAGTGACACTTAGCAATCTATTTTTTATTTGTTTTATTTTATTTTATTTTATTTTTATTTTCTTTACTGGGTTTGTCTGACTGTGCTTAATCAAAAAAACCTTTTTCAGTGGAGGCCCAAGAAGAAAAGCTCCACTATACTGCAAACATTTTAAACAGACATTCGGTAATTTATTTATTTTACATTTATTAACTGGGGAAGACAGGCTGAGTACAAAGGTCCCTTTTCAGTGAAGGCCTGGGGAGAAAAGCTACTGTACATGCAGTACAAACAAAATCATTTAAGTTGTATAATATCAACAATGTCAGGCAGAATACAATTAAAATACATTTTACAATGTCAAAATAGATAAGATAGTCACTGGGATTCAACAAACTCTGTGTAGGTTTCACATGAAGCCTACATGGAGTTTATATGTGTGCGTGGTGATGCAGAGTGACCAGCAGTGCTTATTACATATTTATGCCATGCACTGCGTTTAATCATACATAAGCAGGGTTTCCTGGCTGGCAACAGTGTTGCCAGGCAGGAAAAAGTGTAAAGCAACACAGATAGCAATCCTAGCAAGAAAAGTGAGCACAAGCAGAGCTGGGATCACAATGATGTAAAAAATCTATACTTTTTCCACAAGCCGTTGTAGTACAATGAAAACTTTTATTAAGCAAGATACACACAATCAGATAAGCGCTTTCGTCTCTGCTGATTCAGAGACTTCTTCAGACAAAGAAATAAGGATAAAACAACTCTTTAAATACTAAATTACAGCTTATGCAACTAAACCACTGCCCCTAATTAATGTTAAAACATGCCCACCAGCACACTCAGTTCATAGTAAAGCATAAAGCCTTCACAAATCTGTGAATTACTAAAAACTATGTAGTAGAAGTTTTCATTGTACTACAACGGCTTGTGGAAACAAAAAACAGATTTTTTTTATATCATTGTGATCCTCAGCTCTGCTTGTGCTCAGTTTTCTTGCTATTTTTGTAACTTATTCATTGTTTTGGAAAAGATAGCAATCCTGTTTACAGCACAATCTGTTACCATGTTTACGCAGAATGATACAGTGGTCATCAGGGCTTAACATATAACTTTCCATAACTCTCAGTCTCTTAGTGCAAGAAATCTGGACAAAGCCCAACATAATGAGGTGACGATGACCCAGAAATAGGGACAGATTCTACATATTTGAACGTTGGAAATGTGCTAGAATAACAAGAGGCTTGAGTTAAGATATACTTTCTAAAGAATTTGAAGTCTGAAACTTAAATGCATGAAAATATTTAATGACATCAGTCCTGAGATCATCCCAGTGATATGGCAAAAAAAAACACAGGTTTTATAAGGAACAGACCAAAAGACATAGGCAAAAGTATGGGTATACTGTGAAAATCTGCACATTTGAGAGGTATTATATGTACATGGTCCAAACACAGTACAGGGCATTGTATACAGTGCAGAGTATTGCAAAATCCCCTTCCTGGCATTCTGTCCTGATGTTGTGTAAATGATCTGTAAGGGTACATGGACTTCTATGTAAAATAAACATTCAGGGGAAGCATGTATATTCAATAGAACACACAGATGAATTGTAGGAATGAACACAGGGAAAGAGGACAGATGACACAACCTATTGTAAAGCAGATGAGGACATGTCAATGGAAGACAGTTTTAGCAGCAACACCAATCACATATCAGTATGGTACAGTAGGGACTGCACAATGAAAATGTGTAGTATGTGACTGTCACACAAGGTGACATAACAATGGGGAAGATGCCTATGTGAGATAAACATCCTTACATGAACAATGCAGAGGATATCTATCAGGGATGTTATATACAATTGGGGTAGGATGCATTTTGTGAAACTGTGTGAACTGATTTGCCTGAATATGAGTGTAATCTCAGCAGAGGTCTCCAGCAAGTGGAACACAGGTAAAGGTTTATGGACAACATTATTTGAAGAATGCACAATCATGGACAAAATCTGAATAATACCACCAGTAATCCTATGTCTCTGACATAACATATGTGATTGTGAGTGATCAGAGAGAGTTTTGCACAAACACGTTTGTACAACTATTACGACATGTCTGCACTCTATGAGGGTAATCATGCACACTGTCCTGACACTGTAATATCTGCTGGAGGTGTTAGCAGGGATACTGCTCTGCCTGTATGTGACATTATGATCAATACATGCTAATTTGGCATGGAGTGGATATATATATATATATATATATATATATATATATATATATATATGTATATATACACACACACATATATGTAAAACACAATCCACACTGTCACAAATTTTACCCATGCCATTAATGTTGTTGAACAGCTGTGTATGTACTGTGTGCATCACTGGGACAGGTATCACACACGCATCTTGTGTAACAACTTGATGGGATTTCTGCACCATCAGACAGTAATTTTTATCCTGCAAAAAATACCTAGGTATGGCCAATAAGATGTGTGACAGCTCAATGTGGCAAAGGTAGTACATTTTAGTTACACATCAGTGGAAGATGTGTAAGGAGCTACATGAAGGAGGGTGCAGTCCTTGTCCTCAGTTATTAGTGTGATGAAGGCTGTGATCTGTGGGAGTATCATGGCCTGTGATATGGATGTCCTTCACATACTCAGTAGTTGTGTTACATACAAGGGAGTAGTCAGCACTGTGGCTACATTCTGGTGGATGTTCCACATACCATCTTCCCCAGGACACAGGTCATATAACTATTGGTCTGATTATAGGGTCTGATGTCTACATTATTCTTGGGCTGTGTGTTTATTTTCCTGATGTAAGAAATCCCCCCATCTTTTTGTGTTATTGCAGGTGTTGTCATGGCTGTGGCAGTAATTTGTGGTGTGTGTTGAAAAACAAAGAATAAACTGGCTTGACACAGCTTTGGTGGAAAAGTATATTTATAAAAACAGCAAATACGATACAGAAACGATACAGTACCAAAACAGTTGTAAGCGCTTTCGGGTTCACCAACCCTTCATCAGACAATAAAACAAACACAATTTCTCATTTAAAAAAGATGTGTTAACCAATCAATGATTAGTATTTTACCCGCCTATTCTGTAGTGCAGGTTTTAAAGGTATCCTGTCATTTAATCCTGGATATCTATGTGAACTAAGTGTAATAATCCACTTAGACTCCAGAGTTTCAGTGAGTTGATTTATATCACCACCCCTAACACCTAATTTAGCATTTACAATAGCTTTAAACATGAAAACGTGAGATGGATTCTTATCCACATGTTTAAACAGAGCATTTTGTTCTACTCTGTTCCTAATACATGTAAGATGCTGCAATATTCTGACCTTCAACATATTATTTGTCATACCCACATAGTAACATGTGCATTGTTGGCATTCTGCTATATATACCACATGCGATGTCCTGCAAGTTGCCCTAGCTTTAAAGCTAAACATTCTCCCATCTATAGGATGTTTAAAAGTGGGATTCTTATTAATATTCGTGCAGGCTTTACAGTTACCACAAGGTAATGTACCTATCTTGCTTAGCCCAACACCATTCCCAAAAAGGCTCTTTTCTTTACATAATAAATCTTTCAAGTTGGTATTTCGTCTATAACCAAACCTCGGAGTGTATCCTACTATCTCATTAAGCTTGTCATCTGTACTAAGTATATTCCAGTTCCTTCGTACTATAGTTTGAATATCATTGATATTGCTACTATATGTGAAATACATCCTAGGTCCATCATAGTCATTTGATCTGGGACTGAGGTTCCTTGTATGTGAATTATTGGATAGCCAAGGTTTATATTCTCTGGTTCTCAATTGTGCATTCTGCTCTACTTTTTTCTGTACCAAATTATGGTCATACCCCCTATTCCTAAAGCATGTCTTTAGTTGCTCCACTTCTGCCATATATCCTTCTTCTTCCAAACATAATCTAGAGGCTCTACAGAGCTGGCCTTGTACAATATTAGGGAAAACATGCCGGGGATGCATGCTGTCAAAAGGTAGTAAATGGTTGGTCCAGCATGCTTTTCTGTACAGAGAAGATGAATAGCCATTCGGACCCTGGGTAATCCTAGTATCTAGGAAATCTATGCTGTTTCTGGAATGTGCTACAGTAAATTTAAAAATGTTGTTGTTGTGTGTAGATAATCTACAAATTCTGTTAGCTCACTTTCATCCCCTCTCCAAAAGAAAAAGACATCATCCACAAATCTAGCATAGGCTCCCACAAAATCTTTCCAATGATCATTATTAATAATAGTATCAGCCTCCCAATAATGTAGGACAAGGTTAGCATATGTATTGGCACAAGGGGTGCCCATAGCAACCCCTGTGCCTGTCTATATATCTGCTGTTCTCCTACAAAAACATTGTTCTCAAGGACTAGAGATAGTAATGTACATACCAAGGAAATCTTATGTTCAGCTTCTCCCATTTTACTTAACACGTGTCTAATGGCTCTTAAACCATAGCCATTGCCTATAACAGTAAATAGGCTTTGCACATCCATGGTAACCATGATAATATTCTCTTCTAGGGTTTCCAATTGAAAAGTCTTTACCATCTCCAGAAATTGTTTGGTATCTTTCAGAATATTATTTATTTTATCTACATAAGGTCTTAAAGTGTGCTCCAGCCAAATAGATATATTTTCAGTGACCCACCCCCTGCCCGAAACTATGGGTCTTAAGGGTGGGTCCTCCAAAGATTTATGAATCTTCGGTAGAGCTTTGAATTCTGGTGTTCTTGGTTTAGCAATTAGTAGAAAACTTAATAAATCATCATCTATTATCATATCAAAATGTAGTTTTTTTAAAACTGAATGTACACCTTCTATTACCCTGTAAACTGCTATGGGGTTAATAGGTATATAAGTCACGTTGTCAGATAAAAGTTGCTTAATCTTAGTACTATAAAATGCTGTGTCGAGGACAACCACTGCCCCTCCTTTATCAGCTGTTTTAATCACTATATTATTATTTTTACACAGCTTGTTGTTGATTAGTAAGATTGTAATATTTATTATGTTCTTTACTTCCAAAATAGTGTATTAAATCCCTCTCACAACTTTTTAAAAACATGTTCAATGCTGGTGAGAAAGGTGGTGTATACGTACTAGGTTGTCTTAAAACATTAACTTGGTTTCCTAAATCTCTGCCTGAAACATTATTGTAAATAGTTTTTAAAGCTAGATTTCTGCAAAACAGTGCTATATCAGTTACTACTTCATTAAAAACACTTTTCTTAGCAGGGACATAGGTTAAACCTTTGTTTAAAACGCTAATTTCTTCATCATTTAGCCTATAAGATGATAAATTAAACACCATACCATCAGTAATACTAACAGTCATTCGTGAGTCTTTCTTTTCTTGTTGGGGTCTCGCCCCTCGCTCACTGACCGCTTCCACGGACCTCGTTTCCTCACTGGTACCGGGAATTGTTCCAAAAAACATTGTCGCCCTCTCATGGTTTTCGGCCTTGCTCCCGAATCTGTAAAAGATGATACACTGGAACTGTGAAGAACCTTCACCTTCAAGTAACGGTTGTTCAATTGAACGCTCAAAAGAGCGTTCACTAGTAGTGGGGAAAATGAGTCTATCTTCTCCTGAACAATTCTGTACTACGCCCACATGGTTGTCGCTCTTACTACAGGATTCTCCAGCCACACTGTGTGAGGAACTGTCCATGTTCGACTCCTCAGGAGAAGCAGATCCGAAGTTGGTGTTCTTCGGCAAATCTCCATGCGCTGCTGATGGCCGATCTGGTTCAAGTCTGTTACTCTCATCTCGCTGTGGCTCTACGCGCCTGCGTAGTGACGTAACACGTTCCTTGTTGGTGGAAGCAGATGGTAAGGACCCATTGTGCCTCGGCCAGACAAATATATTGCCTGTTAGAAAATCCTGATGGTCGCGTTTGAGTTTATTGATCTTTTGAGCTTTCAGTTTCTCATTATTTAGAGATATATCTTTTTGTAAATTGGTCAGTCGATTATTGTGAACCATTGTTCTAAAATCTCCTTTTAGTTTTAAATATAGAGTATCCACTTCTTTCTGCAGCTTCTGTACCTCCGGAGCAAAAAAATTTTCTTAGCAAGTCCATATACTTAAAGCTGGTCTCAGTATTCAAGGACTGCCACTGTGCCAACAATTCAGGATATTTATCTCCCTGTGTCGGCATGCATAAAATACGCATGCCGCGAGGCACTATGCCATATTGTTGGCAAGCCTCAAAATGAAAGCTTTGCCATCTTAGTCTCTGTAACCTACCAGCTTTATACTGTAGATCTCGTAACATGTCTTCAAACCTCATGTCAGTTGTCACTGGAGTCTGTATAGAACCTTGTCCATTCCTGTTGCTCTTGAAGCCCAAGTCCAGAAGTGGATTTTTCATATTTAATTGAAACTGTTCTAGAAAAACTTCATCTTGAACATTCCCTCCTTGTTGTACCACCTCCATAGCCTGCTTAGCACTATAGAGCACACACCAAAATGTAAAAGTCAACCAATGCTCAGTGCTTCAGCCAAAGTCAGCCAGTCCACAAATAGTATCCAAAAACAAAGAATAAACTGGCTTGACACAGCTTTGGTGGAAAAGTATATTTATAAAAACAGCAAATACGATACAGAAACGATACAGTACCAAAACAGTTGTAAGCGCTTTCGGGTTCACCAACCCTTCATCAGACAATAAAACAAACACAATTTCTCATTTAAAAAAGATGTGTTAACCAATCAATGATTAGTATTTTACCCGCCTATTCTGTAGTGCAGGTTTTAAAGGTATCCTGTCATTTAATCCTGGATATCTATGTGAACTAAGTGTAATAATCCACTTAGACTCCAGAGTTTCAGTGAGTTGTTTAATATCACCACCCCTAACACCTAATTTAGCATTTACAATAGCTTTAAACATGAAAACGTGAGATGGATTCTTATCCACATGTTTAAACAGAGCATTTTGTTCTACTCTGTTCCTAATACATGTAAGATGCTGCAATATTCTGACCTTCAACATATTATTTGTCATACCCACATAGTAACATGTGCATTGTTGGCATTCTGCTATATATACCACATGCGATGTCCTGCAAGTTGCCCTAGCTTTAAAGCTAAACATTCTCCCATCTATAGGATGTTTAAAAGTGGGATTCTTATTAATATTCGTGCAGGCTTTACAGTTACCACAAGGTAATGTACCTATCTTGCTTAGCCCAACACCATTCCCTAAAAGGCTCTTTTCTTTACATAATAAATCTTTCAAGTTGGTATTTCGTCTATAACCAAACCTCGGAGTGTATCCTACTATCTCATTAAGCTTGTCATCTGTACTAAGTATATTCCAGTTCCTTGACTATAGTTTGAATATCATTGATATTGCTACTATATGTGAAATACATCCTAGGTCCATCATAGTCATTTGATCTGGGACTGAGGTTCCTTGTATGTGAATTATTGGATAGCCAAGGTTTATATTCTCTGGTTCTCAATTGTGCATTCTGCTCTACTTTTTTCTGTACCAAATTATGGTCATACCCCCTATTCCTAAAGCATGTCTTTAGTTGCTCCACTTCTGCCATATATCCTTCTTCTTCCAAACATAATCTAGAGGCTCTACAGAGCTGGCCTTGTACAATATTAGGGAAAACATGCCGGGGATGCATGCTGTCAAAAGGTAGTAAATGGTTGGTCCAGCATGCTTTTCTGTACAGAGAAGATGAATAGCCATTCGGACCCTGGGTAATCCTAGTATCTAGGAAATCTATGCTGTTTCTGGAATGTGCTACAGTAAATTTAAAAAATGTTGTTGTTGTGTGTAGATAATCTACAAATTCTGTTAGCTCACTTTCATCCCCTCTCCAAAAGAAAAAGACATCATCCACAAATCTAGCATAGGCTCCCACAAAATCTTTCCAATGATCATTATTAATAATAGTATCAGCCTCCCAATAATGTAGGACAAGGTTAGCATATGTATTGGCACAAGGGGTGCCCATAGCAACCCCCTGTGCCTGTCTATATATCTGCTGTTCTCCTACAAAAACATTGTTCTCAAGGACTAGAGATAGTAATGTACATACCAAGGAAATCTTATGTTCAGCTTCTCCCATTTTACTTAACACGTGTCTAATGGCTCTTAAACCATAGCCATTGCCTATAACAGTAAATAGGCTTTGCACATCCATGGTAACCATGATAATATTCTCTTCTAGGGTTTCCAATTGAAAAGTCTTTACCATCTCCAGAAATTGTTTGGTATCTTTCAGAATATTATTTATTTTATCTACATAAGGTCTTAAAGTGTGCTCCAGCCAAATAGATATATTTTCAGTGACCCACCCCCTGCCCGAAACTATGGGTCTTAAGGGTGGGTCCTCCAAAGATTTATGAATCTTCGGTAGAGCTTTGAATTCTGGTGTCCTTGGTTTAGCAATTAGTAGAAAACTTAATAAATCATCATCTATTATCATGTCAAAATGTAGTTTTTTTAAAACTGAATGTACACCTTCTATTACCCTGTAAACTGCTATGGGGTTAATAGGTATATAAGTCACGTTGTCAGATAAAAGTTGCTTAATCTTAGTACTATAAAATGCTGTGTCGAGGACAACCACTGCCCCTCCTTTATCAGCTGTTTTAATCACTATATTATTATTTTTACACAGCCCCCTCAATGCAGCTTGTTGTTGATTAGTAAGATTGTAATATTTATTATGTTCTTTACTTCCAAAATAGTGTATTAAATCCCTCACAACTTTTAAAAACATGTTCAACGCTGGTGAGAAAGGTGGTGTATACGTACTAGGTTGTCTTAAAACATTAACTTGGTTTCCTAAATCTCTGTCTGAAACATTATTGTAAATAGTTTTTAAAGCTAGATTTCTGCAAAACAGTGCTATATCAGTTACTACTTCATTAAAAACACTTTTCTTAGCAGGGACATAGGTTAAACCTTTGTTTAAAACGCTAATTTCTTCATCATTTAGCCTATAAGATGATAAATTAAACACCATACCATCAGTAATACTAACAGTCATTCGTGAGTCTTTCTTTTCTTGTTGGGGTCTCGCCCCTCGCTCACTGACCGCTTCCACGGACCTCGTTTCCTCACTGGTACCGGGAATTGTTCCAAAAAACATTGTCGCCCTCTCATGGTTTTCGGCCTTGCTCCCGAATCTGTAAAAGATGATACACTGGAACTGTGTGAAGAACCTTCACCTTCAAGTAACGGTTGTTCAATTGAACGCTCAAAAGAGCGTTCACTAGTAGTGGGGAAAATGAGTCTATCTTCTCCTGAACAATTCTGTACTACGCCCACATGGTTGTCGCTCTTACTACAGGATTCTCCAGCCACACTGTGTGAGGAACTGTCCATGTTCGACTCCTCAGGAGAAGCAGATCCGAAGTTGGTGTTCTTCGGCAAATCTCCATGCGCTGCTGATGGCCGATCTGGTTCAAGTCTGTTACTCTCATCTCGCTGTGGCTCTACGCGCCTGCGTAGTGACGTAACACGTTCCTTGTTGGTGGAAGCAGATGGTAAGGACCCATTGTGCCTCGGCCAGACAAATATATTGCCTGTTAGAAAATCCTGATGGTCGCGTTTGACTTTATTGATCTTTTGAGCTTTCAGTTTCTCATTATTTAGAGATATATCTTTTTGTAAATTGGTCAGTCGATTATTGTGAACCATTGTTCTAAAATCTCCTTTTAGTTTTAAATATAGAGTATCCACTTCTTTCTGCAGCTTCTGTACCTCCGGAGCAAAAAAATTTCTTAGCATGGCTGTGGCAGTAATTTGTGGTGTGTGTTGATACTGTCTGTATTATACTAACATCACAGTTGGAGTCAATGATTGCCTACAATGTATAGTACTTCAGACAGTTGTTTGGACACAGGATGTATATGTCATTTGTGATGTCTGTGACTTAAATAATGGACAGCAAAGGGCCTAGCAGACAGCCCTGCTGTATGGACCTGATCACTGGACCTGAGATATAGTTCACTTCACACATTTCAACATATTTTGATGCCATGTATATGATACAGTGGTCTCCTTACTTGGTGATAGAGGCGTTTATGGCCACATCTGACAATGTTGAGTGAATGCCTCAGTGTGGATTTGTGTCAAATGCCTTGGGCTTGTCAAGTTCAAAAGGATGATAGTGTTACTGTCATGCATGCCCTCAATGACCTCTTTGAGGACATCTAACAGATGTAACAGACATGATGTACCATTAACAGCTCACACAGGTCTGTTGCACACAGCCAGGATATTACTAGTGTCCATTTAGTAAAAAGTCCATGATGACATGTGGTCTACCTCACAGATGAGGATAGTCAGGATGTAGGTATAAATGTATGCATCGGGTGCTGTCCCCCCAACTCACATGGATGCATGTTGATGTGCACCCTTCTACAGGAATATAGTCTGTGTGGAGGGTGTGTTGAAGTGTGTATTCAACTGTGTCAGGAAAGTGTATGTGCTTAGTCACGCGATAGGTGATCTGTGATGCCACAGCCCACTGTTTCTGTGTGATAGGCCTGGATGAAAGTATGACAGTGAATACTAGCTATCCTGATCTGACCTAGGGTCTTGACACAATCCCTCATGCAGGTATCATTTAGAAAATCACCCAGCTGGGGATTAACCCTTATGTCATTAAATGGGTAACCAAATTGTTCACTGACAGAACACATTTTTATTTATTTTATTTTATTTATTTTACATTTGTTGACCGGCATACTGTGAAAGTTGATAAATCAACTTGTACCAGTAGAGCTGTCACCGCTGGCATATTTCAGGGATTGGTGCTTGGCCCTATACTGTTTGGACTCTATTTATCTACAGTCCAGGCTAAAGTATATGGGCTTTGGCTTACTATTTTTGCTGATTCTTGCATACTGAGTACAATCACTGAGTCCACCTATGATGATAACATACTACAAGAGGGGCAAACACAGGCAAATGATTGGTAGCAAAGCGACACACAGTCTACAAATAAATGCACAAATGTGTCTTTATTTTGTCCTTCAGCAAAGTTGAATTTCCCACTAATTTCAGCATTGACAACAGTCCTGATATGCTGAAACCTAGTGATGCAGGTACTGGGAGCACATGTAGATAGCAATCTGAACTTTAACCACCAAGTGTCCACACTGGTATTGAAAGCCTATGTTGGGCACATCATAAGTCATGCCATCATATTCAGATCTGAGGATTATATTGCAAAACTGTACTCAAACCTCATCAGAACAGTAATGGAGTATAATGCTCCCTTTTGGATATACCTCACCAGACACATACAGCAACTGGAGAGACCACAGTGGTTTCTCATCAAGAAAACACAGGGCCTACAAACCATGCCATGATGTATGCAGAGAGACAGAAAACCGTGTCATTGTAATCTAGAAAATATAGAAGGTGGTGACTTCTACCTGACCTTTAGGCCTGTCTCTGACCCGACTCTGATGGAAATAGTGCACATCCACAAATCAGATGTAATTGATGATATCGCCAGTGTCTGGTGAGGAGATTATGGTAATAGCATTGTTCCACATACTGGTGTAAAAGACTGTCTGTAATGGCAGACAAGTGCATGAACACACACACCTCAGTTGACTGCAGTGAGAACAGTTCCCCTATTTATCTAAGCACACTGACTACAGAACTCTGTATTTAAGGCAAGAGCTACAACTCAAGTCTGACTTGGACTATCTCAGGCAGCACTTTTTAGCTGATGACATCAGCAGTTTCCGGTGAGCAGAATATGGCAATAACAGTGTCCCACATGCTGGTGCAAAGGCTCTCTGTAATGTCAAGCATGTACACAAACACACACATCAGTTGACTGCAGTGTGAACAGAACCCCTAAATATCTAAGTACATCAACTACAGAACTCTGTATTTAAGGCATGCACCACAGCTCAAGTCTGACTTAGACTGCCTCAGACAACTCTTTATAGCTGATGACAGCAGTTTCTGGTGAGGAGAATATGGTAATAACAGTATCCGACATGCTGGTGTAAAAAGTTGTCTATAATTTCAAGCAAGTACACAAACACCTCCCACACACACACACCAGTTAACTGCAGTGATAACAGAGCCCCTACCTATCTAAGTGCACAGACTACAGAGCTCAGTACTTTATGCAAGCACCATGGTACAAGGCTGACTGTTATAAGCTTGCAGGACAATTTATAGTGGATGACATAAGCAGTGCATATAGGAGGGAAGATGTTGGGAGACCTGCATACGTTCATAGCTTCACAGGTTCAAAGGAGTTTACTAGGCTAATAACCCTAGGCCCTTTACAAGCCTAGCTGTGTAAAAACCTAAATGCTCTTATTAAGCATAGTTATATGTTCATTGTTAATAGAGCGATTTTGTGATCAGTACCAACTCCCCCTGTCCACGAGAGACATAGGTGCCAGTCCTGGGGTGAACTTATGATCACCCATTCAGTTTGAATAGGGACATTGAGGAGCACTGCTTCACATGCAGTGGGAGTCTATTCCAGAGGAGTGGTATATATAGCTGTCTCTCCAGCATGTTCTGTTTATGTCATGTGCTAGGTTGAGATCCCTGGAGCAAGTTATTCTTGCCCCATTTGATTTGTAGATGCCCAGCATTTGCAGTAGGGCAGGATCTGAGACTGCTCTGTAGGCCAGGCACAGGTCACCTCTAAGCAACCTGTATGATGCTGAGTACAGTGACAGGGCTCAGTCTTTCCATGTATGTCATATTTTGGAGGCCCTGTATTCTCTGGGTCAGCAGCCTCTGTTGTTTCTACAGATGCTGCAAGTGTCTGGTGATGTATACACAGAAGGTATCATTGTACTCAATTAGTGATCTGATAAAGGTCAAGTACAGCAGAGCTATGACCTCCCTGGTCTTGGATGATGTGATGCCTTTATTTATGAGGTGCGCACTGTAGAATGCATGTCTTACCATTATGGACACATAGTGATGGAAGTTTAGATTGCTATCAACCAATGTTCCCAAGTCCCACACCACTGAGTTTGAGCTTAGAGGGGTGCTATGTATGTCATAATTATCAGGGCTATTTCTTTGCCAAAGGGGACAATGAGATATTTTTGCATTATGTTTCAGCCTATGAGTTTGGCACTAATCATTTGTCTGTGTCAGCCCTTTCTGTAATATGTTAACATAGTTGGAGGCTCATCTGACCGTGCCCAGTTGACAATCATCTGCAAAATTGGTAAGCCACAGGCCATCTACTTTCACCTGAACTTAACAGAAATAGTTTCCAAGTAGTAGAGGGCCCAGCACAGATCATTGTGGTACTCCACTGATAACTGGTCTACTGTTGGAGGTGGACTCCCCAACATTTGACAGTGTCTATTATGTCAGTGAGCCAGTTGGCTACCCATCTAGGAATGTATGGGTTAATCCACAGATGGGAGATTTTCTCAATTATACCTGAATGGGGATTGTGTTAAATGCCTTGGTTAAATAAACATAGGCAGTATGTCCTATTTTCCTCATCCAGGGCTTTGGGGACATTATCGAAGAAGTCCAATAGGTTTAATAAGCAGTATCTATCCTTCACAAAACCAAAATGGGTTGTGCCAAGACTGCTGAAGATCACTTATGTCCCTGTGGATAAGGTGCATGATGATTATTTCCATAGCCTTGAAGATAAGACTGGTTAGGCTTATGGCTAAATAGTTCCCAGGGTCAGTTGATGGATGTGTAGGCATGTTCAACTGTTAAGATAGTTCTAGTTCTGCATGTTACTAGATTGCCATGCATAGCATATCACACATTTGATATTAATTTATGTGGTGTAGTTGATATATGTGTGAAAAAGTACTGAGACGCCAGGGTTTCAATGCATGGGGGGAGGCAACACATGGCTGCATTGTAATAAGTGACATATTGTTAGATAGGGCCTTCATTTTGTTATGTTTCCACATATAGTTTCATGTGCAAACAGCGAAAACAGAACGCTAAAAAATTGCTAGTCTCCTCACTACCAGCAATGTCCAACAACAATGGAATAAAATTGTCCAACTCCACGAATTGTATAAAAACTCATTTAATACAAAATATGTTAGTCCAAGACCAGTTGAGCGCTTTCACCCACTAATCGTGGGCTTCATCAGAACAATCAAACAGCTGTTCACTACATTTAAATATACAACTTTGGCACCATAATAATTACAACTTCTCAAAGCTACAACCTGTATATAAAATTCATATAACTCTAATAACATCAACTAAAATATGCATGCTCTGTGATAAATAATACAGTTCCATACTAATAATAAATCCATATTATAGTTAAAAATAATAAACATGACACTATACCTACATACAACACATCAGCTTGCTATTTCTAATATTGGTTTAACAGATATATATTCATTTAATCCTGGTGGTGTCATAGCATCTGTTAATAACTGCCACCACACCTCTTTATATGCTAATATGTTTTTAGTATTGCCACCTCTTGGATTACTTATTACATTTTCTAATATGGCAAATTTGAAGTGATGGTCATCTCCCCGACTGTTAATATGTTTATATAGTGCATTTTTAGGGTCTTTTGTTTTAATACTATATAAATGAGAGTAAATTCTTTTCTTAAAATTTCTCTCAGTCTTTCCTGTATAAAATGAAGGGCATACCGTACACTTCGCCAAATAAACAAGCATTTTGGTGTTGCAATTGCCCTGTTTAAATTTGATTTTAGTTCTGTTAATGTTTTCCAATGTTATTTCCGTCTCTTCATTTATAGCAAAACACTGGTGGCAAGCACCACATTTCGATGTGCGTGTGCGCCCCCCAGTCTTACTTACTTTTTGACCACTCTCGAATAATTTTTTCAGATTACTTCCCATTTATCAAACAAATGTTGGTTTTGACCCTAAAATGTCAAATTTCTCTTGATCAGTCAATAGGATATACCAGTTCCTAGTCATAATCTCTTTAACTTTGGTTAATATGGGGACCATATTCTAAAATAGACGTTCTTCTATACAGTTTGTTGTCATTAACTCCCCTACTTGTTACATTACTAACAGTTTCTAATATCTGATTCGTTCCTAAAAGTGGAACATATTTCTTCCCCCACTCACTAATAACATATGTGTTAACATCTCTCATCATATTAAAATCATATCCCCTTTCTTCAAATAATTTTGAGATGTAACTAACTTCCTCAATCATATCCATATAATTAGATGTCATTCTAAGAGCTCTTATGCATTCCCTTTATAGATGTTGTATTTTAACTTCCTTGGGTGATTACTGTTAAAATCTAGGTAGGAGTTGGAAAAAGTAGCTTTTCTATGTATCTTTGACTTAAAGCTACTTCTGTCTGTAGTAATAAGCGTGTCCAAATATGCTACCCCTTTAATACTGCTTTCTGAAGTAAATTTTAAATAATCACTACTCTTATTAAGATACTCCAAGAAGCCATCAAAGGAGTACTGGTCCCCTTTCCACAAAATGTATATATCGTCCAGGAATCGTGAGTAGTATTTTATATTATCAAAATACTCAATTTTAAAAATTGTCTCCTCTTCCCAATCCAGCATTACAAGATTCGCATAAATGGGGACACATGCTGCCCCCATAGCTACTCCATTGGCCTGCCTAAACACCTCACCTTCATAGAATATAAAGTTGTTTTCCAATACTATTAACATCAATTCTGTAATTAAGCTAATCCTATCCCAATCAAGGTTACTGTGTTTCTGAATACTGTTTGTAAAAGCCTCCATTCCCTGTGTCAATGGTATGCAAGTGAAAAGATCAATTACATCTGTAGAAGTAAACAGCAGGTCCTTATTCCTCATATCTATAGGAAAATTCATCAAAAATTCCCAAGAGTCCTTGACTAAATGTTTGATCTTCCCATAAATTGGTTTAAGCATAAAATCTACTGCAACTCCTAAAGGAAAAGTCTTAGATTTACTGCCAGATATTATAGGCCTGAATGGTGGATTTAATGCATTTTTATGGACCTTGGGTATACCTACTATAGTCGCCATATAAGGGTACTCCACCCTTAAATAGTTATACAAATCCTCAGTTATCCTTCTGTCCAACAAAAACTCTTCTAAATACATGTCTATTCTTCTGTAAGAAATATTAACTTTGTTCATAGAAGATACCACATAATTACCTGACCCGTGTAATATGTCATGCATCATAGTGCTATATTCTAAGGCGTCGTATATCACAATGCCGCCTCCCTTATTGGGTTTCATAACTCTAATATTGACAAGCATATCATGTCTTTTAATGTTCTCATTAGAGTGAGCTTCGTTCATATTGTCAAAAACACAATGTGTACCAAAAACGTCTTTCAAAACAGTATTTTTCTTGCTTTCATTTGTGTCTGTATGATTGTTTTGTTCTTTTTTAGAATTAATACATATGGTACCTTTATCACTGTAGCCAAAGGCATTAGCTTGTGCATAAGTCCATACTTGTTGACTGTGTTTAGGCTTCGTACCTATTCTTCTAGCTTCTTCGGTAAGGTTTCCAAATGAAAAGTCAAACGTAAAATCTGTAACAGCTGTTCTACTATTAGTGTGTTCCAAACAGTCCGAAAAAAATGGCTGGTCAATACCTTCCTGGTTTCTTGATTTTGGAACCTGTCCATTTGTAATCTCCGGTGAAGAAGTAACAATTGCCGTATTTTGTTTAGATGGTGTCGACTTATCCAATCAACCATTAACCAATCCGTGTCCCTGTTGAAAATTGTTCACATTATCACTAAAGGAGTTGTTGTTACCACCTGCTCCATTGGCCGAGTCAGTATTCAACGCCTCCCCTTTAGAAAAAAACAAAGTGCTTGAACAAGCTAAGGAGCTTGCTGACCTCACCTCTCAGAGAGGTAACTTCCGACCAAAGTTCCGATAATTCATTCCTCTGTTGAGGAGAGACTGCCCCAGAAGAGTTGTGAGTAGAATCCATGTACCAACAACAGAATAAAGCGTTCAGATCAAAATCAAATGTGCAAACAGTGAAAACAGAATGCTAGAAAAGAAAGGGGATATGATTTTAATATGATGAGAGATGTTAACACATATGTTATTAGTGAGTGGGAGAAGAAATATGTTCCAATTTTAGGAACGAATCAGATATTATAAACTGTTAGTAATGTAACAAGTAGGGGAGTTAATGACAACAAACTGTATAGAAGAGCGTGTATTTTAGAATATGGTCCCCATATCAACCAAGTTAAAGAGATTTTGACTAGGAATTGGTATATCCTATTGACTGATCAAGAGAAATTTGACATTTTAGGGTCAAAACCAACATTTGTTTACAAAATGGGAAGTAATCTGAAAAAATTATTCGAGAGTGGTCAAAAAGTAAGTAAGACTGGGGGGCGCACACGCACATCGAAATGTGGTGCTTGCCACCAGTGTTTTGCTATAAATGAAGAGACGGAAATAACATTGGAAAACATTAACAAAGCTAAAATCAAATTTAAACAGGGCAATTGCAACACCAAAATGCTTGTTTATTTGGCGAAGTGTATGGTATGCCCTTCATTTTATATAGGAAAGACTGAGAGAAATTTTAAGAAAATAATTTACTCTCATTTATATAGTATTAAAACAAAAGACCCTAAAATGCACAATATAAACATATTAACAGTCGGGGAGATGACCATCACTTCAAATTTGCCATATTAGAAAATGTAATAAGTAATCCAAGAGGTGGCAATACTAAAAACATATTAGCATATAAAGAGGTGTGGTGGCAGTTATTAACAGATGCTATGATGCCGCCAGGATTAAACAAATATATATCTGTTAAACCAATATTAGAAATAGCAAGCTGATGTGTTGTATGTAGGTATAGTATTATGTTTATTATTTTAACTATAATATGGATTTATTATTAGTATGGAACTGTATTATTTATCACAGAGAATGAATATTTTAGTTGATGTTATTAGAGTTATATGAATTTTATATACAGGTTGTAGCTTTAAGAAGTTGTAATCATTTTGGCGCCAAAGTTGTATATTTAAATGTAGTGAACAGCTGTTTGATTGTTCTGATGAAGCCCACGATTAGTGGATGAAAGCGCTCAACTGGTCTTGGACTAACATATTTTCTATTAAATCAGTTTTTATACAATTCGTGGAATTGGACAATTTTATTCCATTGTTGTTGGACATTGCTGGTAGTGAGGAGACTAGAGATTTTTTAGGGTTCTGTTTTTGCTGTTTGCACATTTGATTTTGATCTGAACGCTTTATTCTCTTGTTGGTACATGGATTCTACTCACAACTCTTCTGGGGCAGTCTCTCCTCAACAGAGGAACGAATTATCGGAACTTCGGTCAGAAGTTACCTTTCTGAGAGGTGAGGTCAGCAAGCTCCTTAGCTTGTTCAACACTTTGTTTTTTTCTAAAGGGGAGGTGTTGAATACTGACTCGGCCAATGGAGCAGGTGGTAACAACAACTCCTTTTGTGATAATGTGAACAATTTTCAACAAAGACACGGATTGGTTAATGGTCGATTGGATAAGTCTACACCATCTAAACAAAATACGGCAATTGTTACTTCTTCACTGGAGATTACAAACGGACAGGTTCCAAAATCTAGAAACCAAAAAGGTATTGTCTTGCCGTTTTTTTCGGACCGTTTGGAATACACTAATAGTAGAACAGCTGTTACAGATTTTACGTTTGACTTTTCATTTGGAAACCTTACCGAAGAAGCTAGATGAGTAGGTACGAAGCCTAAACACAGTCAACAAGTACGGATTTATGCACAAGCTAATGCCTTTGGCTACAGTGATAATGGTACTGTATGTATTAATTCTAAAAAAGAACAAAACAAGCATACAGACACGCATGAAAGCAAGAAAAATACTGTTTTGAAAGATGTTTTTGGTACACGTGTTTTTGCAATATGAGCGAAGCTCACTCTAATGAGAACATTAAAAAACATGATATACTTGTTTGGTAAAAAATTGAATGCTATAAATGCTACAAAGTTAGACAATGCTTATTTGTCTCATTGTATCACTTTGAATGTAGTTCCTTTGGGTTTACGTTTTCACAAAACCCCAATGGGTATTGAATTAACCAATGAAGTGAAATGTGATTTTAATAAGTTATTTGACTCATTTGGAATGGAATATATGAAGCTTTTGATCAAACATAATGATATGAAGTTATGCAATATTATTAGTGAGGTTGAAAAGATGAATGAAATTATTTTAAATTATTTAATGTTTGAGAATTGGGAGAAGTTATATTTTAAACAATTTGAGTTAGCAGAATCTAGGACAAAAAAGGCCTTTGATAGAAAAGGCAAGAAAATACACAGGGACACCGATCAATATAAAAAAGGTAGAGTGTATAACTGGGGGGGGGGGGACAGTGGAATGATGACACTGATTATACCAACGAGTATCCTTACAATTCACCACCCCCACAAAAGAGAAATTTTCATCAGGTACACAAGGTTGGAAACCATTCCAAGTGGACAAAGGGGGAAATGTGGAAAAGAAAGGACAACCAACTATCGAAAAAGTGGTAAATGATTCAACAGCAAGTATAACTAAAAAGGATACTTATGTTTCAGATGATGACGCTCAAATAGTACAGGAAGGTGCAATTTATAGTTATAATACCTTTAAAATGTTTAACTATACTGAGATTGATTTAAACAAAGCATACTTTAGTTTGCTATCTAAGGGGATGAAATTCATACCCACCACACGTTTTGATGTTGTGGATTGTTTAAGTGAATTTAAACAATATATAAGGAAGCTGAATATAGCATTAATGTTTAAAGACAGAATGGACAGTAATGTTATTAAGCAGAATGTTTTAAAGAAGAAAAGTTGTTTTATGCCTTTAATGAACTCAAATGTTCAGATGTATGACAGAATGGTGACAAGAGAGATATATCAGTTTAACAATAGATACACTAGAAGGAAAGTCAAATTCAATCTAACAAAGGAAGAAGCTGGAGTACTGGAGGAACTTAGAACAAACAACAATATTAGAGTTATGAAACCCAATAAGGGCGGCGGCATTGTGATATACGACGCCTTAGAATATAGTACTATGATGCATGACATATTACATGGGTCAGGTAATTATGTAGTATCTTCTATGAACGAAGTTGATATTTCTTACAGAAGAATAGACATGTATTTAGAAGAGTTTTTGTTGGACAGAAGGATAACTGAGGATTTGTATAACTATTTAAGGGTGGAGTACCCTTATATGGCGACTATAGTAGGTATACCCAAGGTCCATAAAAATGCATTAAATCCACCATTCAGGCCTATAATATCTGGCAGTAAATCTAAGACTTTTCCTTTAGGAGTTGCAGTAGATTTTATGCTTAAACCAATTTATGGGAAGATCAAACATTTAGTCAAGGACTCTTGGGAATTTTTGATGAATTTTCCTATAGATATGGGGAATAAGGACCTGCTGTTTACTTCTATAGATGTAATTGATTTTTTCACTTGCATACCATTGACACAGGGAATGGAGGCTTTTACAAACAGTATTCAGAAACACAGTAACCTTGATTGGGATAGGATTAGCTTAATTACAGAATTGATGTCAATAGTATTGGAAAACAACTTTATATTCTATGAAGGTGAGGTGTTTAGGCAGACCAAAGGAGTAGCTATGGGGGCAGCATGTGCCCCCATTTATGCAAATCTTGTAATGCTGGATTGGGAAGAGGAGACAATTTTTAAAAGTGAGTATTTTGATAATATAAAATACTACTCACGATTCCTGGACGATATATACATTTTGTGGAAAGGGGACCAGTACTCCTTTGATGGCTTCTTGGAGTATCTTAATAAGAGTAGTGATTATTTAAAATTTACTTCAGAAAGCAGTATTATAGGGGTAGCGTATTTGGACACACTTATTACTATAGATGGAAGTAGCTTTAAGTCAAAGATACATAGGAAAGCTACTCCAACTCCTACCTAGATTTTAACAGTAATCACCCAAGGAAGTTAAAATACAACATCTGTAAAGGGCAATTCATAAGAGCTCTTAGAATGACATCTAATTATACAGATATGATTGAGGAAGTTAGTTACATCTCAAAATTATTTGAAGAAAGGGGATATGATTTTAATATGATGAGAGATGTTAACACATATGTTATTAGTGAGTGGGGGAAGAAATATGTTTCACTTTTAGGAACGAATCAGATATTAGAAACTGTTAGTAATGTAACAAGTAGGGGAGTTAATGACAACAAACTGTATAGAAGAGTGTGTATTTTAGAATATGGTCCCCATATTAACCAAGTTAAAGAGATTATGACTAGGAATTGGTATATCCTATTGACTGATCAAGAGAAATTAGACATTTTAGGGTCAAAACCAACATTTGTTTACAAAGTAGGAAGTAATCTGAAAAAATTATTCAAGAGTGGTCAAAAAGTAAGTAAGACTGGGGGGCGCACACGCACATCGAAATGTGGTGCTTGCCACCAGTGTTTTGCTATAAATGAAGAGACGGAAATAACATTGGAAAACATTAACAGAACTAAAATCAAATTTAAACAGGGCAATTGCAACACCAAAATGCTTGTTTATTTGGTGAAGTGTATGGTATGCCATTCATTTTATATAGGAAAGACTGAGAGAAATTTTAAGAAAAGAATTTACTCTCATTTATATAGTATTAAAACAAAAGACCCTAAAAATGCACTATATAAACATATTAACAGTCGGGGAGATGACCATCACTTCAAAATTGCCATATTAGAAAATGTAATAAGTAATCCAAGAGGTGGCAATACTAAAAACATATTAGCATATAAAGAGGTGTGGTGGCAGTTATTAACAGATGCTATGACACCACCCAGATTAAATGAATATATATCTGTTAAACCAATATTAGAAATAGCAAGCTGATGTGTTGTATGTAGGTATAGTGTTATATTTATTATTTTTAACTATAATATGGATTTATTATTAGTATGGAACTGTATTATTTATCACAGAGAATGCATATTCTAGTTGATGTTATTAGAGTTATATGAATTTTATATACAGGTTGTAGCTTTAAGAAGTTGTAATCATTTTGGTGCCAAAGTTGTATATTTAAATGTAGTAAACAGCTGTTTGATTGTTCTGATGAAGCCCACGATTAGTGGGTGAAAGCACTCAACTGGTCTTGGACTAACATATTTTGTATTAAATCAGTTTTTATACAATTCGTGGAGTTGGACAATTTTATTCCATTGTTGTTGGACATTGCTGGTAGTGAGGAGACTAGCGATTTTTTTGCATTACGTTTTCGCTGTTTGCACATTTGATTTTGATCTGAACGCTTTATTCTGTTGTTGGTACATATAGTTTCATGGCGTAAAGAGTAAAGGGACAGTAAACAGCACTAATACATGTTAATATTGACTTTGCATAGTGCAGCAGCAAGCAATGGCTTTTAATTGTTGGCAAAGTGTTTGTACATGTGAGATACACATTTCCATTACTTTCTCTGTTTGCATGTAGTTAAACAGTGCATAAATGTGAGACGTATTGCTAAAAGTTTGAGAGTTAGTACTGAGTCTATGAAACACACATGCTGATTAGCTGAATCTGTGGTAGCAGGTGTAAATGCATTAACACATTTAGTTTTGAACCCTGATGACACTGGGTTCGAATCCAGTTGTACCTAATACTTTTAAATTAACAGTGATAATGCAATGACATAAATTCTTTATAGTACATGTGTTGCTGTGTCATTGTAAATCCACTCACTGTAGATTGGGAATGGTGACTGATGCCAAACTCTGTGCAAACATAGGGGCTAAAAAGTGAAGACATCCATTGCTTATTCTAGTGTTTATGTGTGTTATGTGTGATTCTATTTTTAACTAGAATATAGGTGTCAAAATGGGGTAGATAAGAAAGTGTTGAAATGGGGACCAAGGAGGGGGATGAACAAAGAGAAAGTGATACAGGAATGTACATGCGGGAGGTAGGAAAGATCCATAGCTATCCATTTCTTCAACAGTAAAAATTGATAATATGTGCAGAATATTAGCTGAATTTGGATTGTCATTTCCACAGAGATGGATGACAACAAAGTTATCATGTTATATAGCCAGTTAGACTAAATCAAATGTGTCAAGATGACATGTGTGTGAAATGGAGAGCTATGTATGGGAATTTTTTTTTGTGGGACAGGAATGCTGGGTAAGGGATCTAAGTATTTCTAGGTCTGGTAAGTTGGGTAGGTGAGGAAGCAAATGCAGTCAAACAAGACAAACAAGGCATAGGGATGGTGAGGAACACAAAAGGTTGGGGGACACCCTGATTAGGCTAAGGGAGGGGACAACACACACTCATGCCCATCAAACACAGAGACAGTGAGAATTGAGTCCTCTCCCACTGGACTGTCATCACTGTCCCCTTATTCTACTGGTGGTTGGAGTGCTTTACATCTTGTCCTCCTATGTACCATGAGGGAGGGCAGCCTCTCCATCCAGCATAGGAGTACACTAATGGTGTGTTGCATGTAAAATAAAAAAAATAAAAATAAAAAATGACCCTAGCACCAATCTTGGCATTTTCTGATTGGTGATGAGACCCACACCTCTGCCACTGCTCCTGGAGGGTACCACTGCATCAGCTGCCAGGGCAGTACTACCTGATGGCACAGGTAGTATAGGGACAACAAAGGCAGTGCTGCCAGGTTGGGTCCCAGATGTGCTGGGCATTGGTGCTGGAGCTGGTGGAGTACGAGCTGGCAGCTCCACTGAGGCTGGCCTACCTTGCTGTGCTGTGTAGCATTTAGTGACTTGGTACACATGGATGACATGGAAAATTTTGATGAAACATAACAGAGAATAAAAAAAGAGAAAGGTTTGGGTGAGAGAAAAAAGAGATAAAGTTAGTAACAATGTGATATACAGTACTTTATCAGAATTATATAACTATTTTTTGAAGTATTACATTTAAGTATACAGCCTAACAAATACACGCTATACCTAATGATTGCTGAAAGTAATCCTTGAAATGTGCATATATTGCACATATGCGTGTTCCAATTATACAGATTACAGTTAGCAGCAAGGCATTTATGCCACTTGTATAGAGTTTAATTTAATGTAAATATTATTAAAGAAATGCAGTACTGTATAGTTGTCATTCATGGTATTTGAACCCAGAACCTCTAATTACAGTCTTATTTTGGACTCCTAAAGTTGGTTTGTACTACAGACTAATGCATGCATAGTTGCTTTTACAGTGAGGATATGCATGCTCAGTTTGCTACAACTTTGGAAAAAAACAAAAAATCTATCTTTAACTTGTAAAGCTACAATAATACTTCTCTTGTGTTGCATTCATACCACTTGCTTCCCTTAATGTCTCCATTCGAGGAGCATGAGCATGGCAATTGAGGTCTATGTCAGCATTAGCTGGGGAAAAACAGAAAAGAACAGAAGAGCATTATGCATACCAGTCTTGCCTATATTTAGCTTTCTACGTATTACAAATACTCTCTTATTGTCATACTTACACAGCTATGGGATGTAGACAGTCTCAAACTCAGTCAACCATTGGTCGAAGGGATCCCTTTTGTGCCTGTGTAGGTCATTAATATGATGCCTACACTGTTCTCCAGTGCCCGGGATGCCAGTAACACTGGATACAGTCTGAGCCAAACTACTCCACACCTCAGACTTGCACTGGGAACCACAATTGTCCCCCTGCAGAAGCCTTTGAATGTGGTGCTTTGCCAGGGGTCCAGTAAATATCCTGGACTCTTGGAAACCCCACTTTTGTGCCCTAAATAGGACAGCTTCCCCACTAACTGTAGCCATGTTTAACTCCTGACTTAGAGCAATGGAAAACAATACTTTCCCTCAATTCCAGTTATCATGTTTGCTAGTAGTGCACAAACCCAAGCAATAATGCCAACCACGTTTGCACAATGTTAAATGAAGGCTGTGGAGCATAGCAGTGCCAAGAAGGGATGACATAAATATTTGAAAAGGAAGGTTAATCTGACAATTGACCTTAGTTTGAGGGGTGTCTGGTAATGCAATTTGGAAATATGTATTGAAAATTGGAAGGTAACTGTTAGGTAAGTTTAGTTTGCTAACATGCACTGGGGACATAAACGTCATGGCCTGACACATTTTTTTTTTGGCTTTATACACTGATAAAATTGATTTTTACAGTGTGGGATTCAAACCTAGGCATAAGGGAAAAAACATTCCACATCACTGATTTTCCATCGTTGCCACAGAGGAAGTGTTGCTCAGACATAGGTATCATTCATACATACAGCTGACAGTTTGAGGTGTTACACATATATGTGTGTGGTCTGACAAGGTTCTTGTATATTGATCCAGTTGTATGTGTGTCTTACTTAATTGTGATGGCCATCCAAATCCAGATAGCAGAATTATACTTACAGACATATATTAGACAGTATACCCTCAGACATACATCTGAAAATACACTAAGGGTGTCTTATCCCTCATACATACAATTCATATCAGTTCCACTATCTAAACTGTTATAAATGAGTGTGAATATAATGGGTAATGGAACAACAGTAAAATGTCTGGAAGGTAATGTATTAGAACCCAGGACCACATGTATGCAGTCCTACACTTACACCTGTTGCCAAAATAATATTGAAATAACACTTGACCATTTAACAGTCCATTGCTATAAACTGCACTGTAAAAAAGAGGTTGCACACCCTGTACGAGACCTAGGACCATCTGTACTCCAGCCCTACATTTACACCTGCTGCCACAGGACTAGAGACATGACATTTCCATAAAATCCTACTCATTCTTAAGTTCTCTGTGCTACCCCATGCAATGCTGCTTAGTGTGTTTGCACGGTGCCAAATATAATTAATTTAATGCATCTTTTTTCAATTATTGGCTGTCTGCATCCTGTCTGCAGGTGTTCAATGACTGCATTTGCTGGGAACCTTGCTAACTGCCACACAACCTGGCATTGCATGATGGGAAGCAAAAATTGCAGCAATGTATTCTTTTTGACCTTTGCACTTTTACAGACATCCTGTCTCCAGGTGTTCTGTCCACTTTCTGTGTGGATCACTAGTCTGGGTTTGTGCACTGCTAAGCTGCGTGCAGTGACAGGGCACAGTCTTTCCATGTATGTCATATTTTGGATGCCCTGTATTCTCTGGGTCAGCAACCTCTATTGTTTCTCCAGATGCTGCAAGTGTCTGGTGCTGTACATACAGAAGGGATCATTGTACTCAATTAGTGATCTGATAAGGGTCAAGTACAGCAGAGCTATGACCTCCCTGGTCTTGGATGATGTGATGTCTTTATTTATGATGTGGGCACTGTAGAATGCATGTCTTACCACTATGGACACATAGTGATCAAAGTTTAGATTGCTAGCAACCAGTGTTCCCAAGTCCCACACCATTGAGTTTGAGCTTAGAGGGGTGCTATGTATGTCATAATTAGCAGGGGTATTTCTTTGCCAAAGGGGACAATGAGACATTTTTGCATTATGTTTCAGTCTGTGAGTTTGCAACTAATCATTTGTCTGTGTCAGCCCTTTCTGTAATATGTTAACATAGTTGGAGGCTCATCTGACTGTGCCCAGTTGACAGTCCTCTGCAAAATTGGTAAGCCACAGGCCATCTACTTTCACCTGAACTTCACAGAAATAGTTTCCAAGCAGTAGAGGTCCCAGCACAGATCCTTGTGGTACTCCACTGATAACTGGTCTACTGTTAGAGGTAGACTCCCCAACTTTGACAGTGTGCATTATGTCAGTGAGCCAGTTGGCTACCCATCTAGTAATGTATGGGTTAATCCACAGATGGGAGATTTTCTCAATTATACCTGAATGGGGATTGTGTTAAATGCCTTGGTTAAATAAACATAGGCAGTATGTCCTATTTTCCTCATCCAGGGCTTTGGGGACATTATCAAAGAAGTCCAATAGGTTTAATAAGCAATATCTATCATTGACAAAACCAAAATGGGTTGTGACAAGACTGTTGAAGATCACCTATGTCCCTGTGGATAAGGTGCATGATGATTATTTCCAAAGCCTTGCAGATAAGACTGGTTAGGCTTATGGCTCAATAGTTCCCAGGGTCAGTTGATGGATGTGTAGGCATGTTCAACTGTTAAGATAGTTCTAGTCATGCATATTACTAGATTGCCATGCATTGCATATCACACATTTGTTATTAATTTGCATGGGGGCAGGCAACACATGGCTGCATTGTAATAAGTGACATATTGTTAGATAGGGCCTTCAGTTGGTTATGTTTTCACATATAGTTTCATGGCATAAAGAGTAAAGGGACAGTAAACAGCACTAATAAATGTTAATATTGAATTTAAATAGTGCAGCAGCAAGCAGCGGGTTTGCGTAATTGTTGGCAAAGTGTTTGCACATGTGAGATACACATTTATAGTTTATAGTTTATAGGTTTATTTATAGGTTTATAGTTTAGTACTAAGCTAACTGCCCTTGTAAGCCATTTTAAGCCTAGCCAATTATCCCTTGTGAGACTCAAACCCCACACCTTGTGTTTATAAGGCAAACACCTTAACCATTAGGCCACCCTCCCAACCATTTCCATTACTTTCTCTGTTTGCATGTAGTTAAACAGTGCACAAATGTGAGACTCATTGCTAAACATTTGAGAGTTAGTACTGAGTATATGAAACACACCTGCTGCTTAGCTGAATATGTGGTAGCAGGTGTAAATGCATTAACACATTTAGTTTTTAGGCCAGATGACACTGGGTTTGAATCCAGATGTACCTAATACTTTTAAATAAACAGTGATAATGCAATGACATAAATTCTTTATAGTACATGTGTTGCTGTGTCATTGTAAAGCCGCTCACTGTTGCTTGGGATTGGTGACTGATGCCAAACTCTGTGCAAACATAGGGGCCAAAAAGTGAAGAAATCCATTGCATATTCTAGTGCTTATGTGTGTTGTGTGTGATTCTGTTTTTGACAAGAATATAGGTGTCAAAATGGGGTAAATAGGAAAGTGGTGAAATTGGGACCAAGGAGGGGGATGAACAAAGAAAAAGTGATACAGGAATGTGCAGGAGGGAGGTAGGAAAGAACTATAGCTATCCATTTCTTCAACAGTAAAAACTGATAATATGTGCAGTATATTAGCTGAATTTGGATTGACATTTCCACAGAGAAGGGTGACACCAAAGTTATCATGTTATATAGCCAGGTGGACTAAATCAAATGTGTCAAGATGACATGTGTGTGAAATGGAGAGCTATGTATGGGATGATTTTTTGTGGGACAGGAATGCTGGATAAAGGATCTAAGTATTTCTTTGTCTGGTAAGTTGGGTAGGTGAGGAAGCAAATGCAATCAAACAAGACAGACAAGGCATAGGGATGGTGAGGAACACAAAAGGTTGGGGGACACCCTGATTAGGCTAAGGGAGGGGACAACACACATTCATGCCCATCAAACACAGAGACAGTGAGAATCGAGTCCTCTCCCACTGGACTGTCATTACTGTCCCCTTCTTCTTCTGGTGGTTGGAGTGCTTTACATCTTCTCCTCCTATATACCATGAAGGAGAGTAGCCTCTCCATCCAGCATAGGGGTACACCAATGGTGTGTTGCATGACCCTAGCACCAACCTTGACATCTCCTGATGGGTGATGAAACCCACACCTCTACCACTGCACCAGCTGCCAGGGCAGTACTACCTGAGGGCACAGGTAGTGTAGGGACAACAAAGGCAGTGCTGCCAGGTTGGGTCCCAGATGTGCAGGGCATTGGTGCTGGAGCTGGTGTAGTGGGAGCTGGCATCTCCACTGGGGCTGGCCTACCTTGCTGTGCTGTGTAGCATTTAGTGACTTGGTACACATGGATGACATGGAAAATTTTGATGACACGTAATAGAAAATAAAAAAAAAGGAGGGTTTCGGTGAGAGAAAAAAGAGATAAAGTTAGTAACAAATGTGACATACAGTGCTTTATCAGAATTATATAACTATTTTTTGAAGTATTACATTTAATTATACAGACTAAGAAATACACACTATACCTAACGATTGCTGAAAGTAATCCTTGAAATGTGCATATATTGCACATATGCATGTTCCAATTATACAGATTACAGTTAGCAGCAATGCATTTATGCCATTTGTATAGAGTTTAATTTAATGTAAATATTATTAAAGAAATGCAGTACTGTATAGTTGTAATTCATGGTATTTGAACCCATAACCTCTAACTACAGTCTTATTTTGGACTCCTAAAGTTGGTTTGTGCTACAGACTAATGTATGCATAGTTGCTTTTACAGGTAGGATATGCATGCTCAGTTTGCTACAACTTTGTAAAAAACAAAAATCTATCTTTAACTTGTAAAGCTACAATAATACTTCTCTTGTGTTTCATACATACCACTTGCTTCCCTCAATCTCTCCATTCAAGGAGCATGAGCATGTCTATTGAGCTCTATGTCAGCATTAGCTGGAAAAAGAACAGAAAAGACCAGAAGAGCATTATGCATACCAGTCTTGCCTATATTTACCTTTTTAAGTATTACAAATACTCTCTTATTGTCATACTTACACATCTGTGGGATGCAGACAGTCTCAGACTCAGTCAACCAATGGTAGAGGGTATTCCTTTTGTGCCTGTGTAGGTCATTAAATGATGCCTACACTGTTCTTCAGTGCTTGGGATGCCAGTAACACTGGATACAGTCTGAGCCAAGCTACTCCACACCTCAGACTTGTACTGGGAAACACAATAGCCCCCTGCAGAAGCCTTTGGCTGTGGTGCTTTACCAGGGGTCCAGTAAATATCCTGGACTCTTGGAAACCCCACTTCTGTGGCCTAAATAGGGCAGCTTCCCCACTAACTTCAGCCGTGTTTAACACCTGACCTAGAGCAATGGAAAACAATGCTTTCCCCCAATTCCAGTTATCGTGTTTGCTAGTAGTGTGCAAACCCAAGAAATGATGCCAACCATGTTTGCACAATGTTAAGTGGAGGCTGTGGAGCATAGCAGTGCCAAGCAGGGATGACATAAATATTTGAAAAGGAAGGTTAATTTGACACTTGACCTTAGTTTAAGGGGTGTCTGGTAATGTAACTTGGAAATATGTATTGAAAATTGGAAGGTAACTGTTAGGTAATTTACGTTTGCTAACATGCACTGGGGGCATAAACGTCATGACCTGACACATTTCTTTTGGCTTTATACACTGATAAAATTGATTTTTAGAGTGTGGGATTCAAACCTAGGCATAAGAGACAAAACATTCAACAGCACTGATTTTCTATCGTTGCCACAGAGGAAGTGTTGCTCAGACATAGTCAGGTATAATTTATACATACAGCTGACAGTTTGAGGTGTTACACATGTATGTGTGTGATCTGACAAGGTTCTTGTATATGGATCCAGTTGTATGTGTGTTGTATTTAATTGTGATGGCCATCCAAATCCAGATAGCAGAATTATACTTACTGAGATATATTAGACAGTATACCCTCAGTCATACATCTGAAAACACACTAAGGGTGTCTTATCCCTCATACATACAATTCATATCAGTTCCACTATCTAAAGTGTTATAAATGAGAGTGAATATAATGGGTAACGGAACAACAATAAAATGTCTGGAAGGTAATGTATTAGAACCCAGGACCATGTGTATGCAGTCCTACACTTACACCTGTTGCCAAAAGAATGTTGAAATAACACTTGTCTATTTAACAGTTCATTGCTATAAACTGCACTGTAAAAAAGAGGTTGCACATCCTGTACTAGACCTAGGACCATCTGTACTAGACCTAGGACCATCTGTACTCCAGCCCTACACTTAATCCTGCTGCCACAGGACTAGTGACATGACAGTTCCATAAAATCCTACTCATTCTTAAGTTCTATGTGCTAACCCCATGCAATGCTGCTTAGTGTGTTTGCGTGGTGCCAAACAGAATTAATTTAATGCATCTTTTTTCAATTATTGGCTGTCTGCATCCTGTCTGCAGGTGTTCAATGACTGCATTTGCTGGGAACCTTGCTAACTGCCACACAACCTGGCATTGCATGATGGGAATCAAAAGTTGCAGCAATGTATTCTTTTTGACCTTTGCACTTTTACAGACATCCTGTCTCTAGGTGTCCTGTCTGCTTTCTGTGTGGGCCACTAGTCTGGGTTTGTGCACTGCTAAGCATTGCACAAATGGGATAAGCACAGTCAAACATGTCACTGATTTTCTCTGTTTCTCTTGTTTTCACTAAGGTGCACCATCAAACACTGCCCAAACATAAATATATAAATAAAAGGGAAAGTAGTTGAAATGAAGAAAAGCAATCTATGATATAAACACTACAAAATGTTTGTTAGTACACATGCCATATTTCTACATAGGTCTGGATTTGAACTCTCACTCCAGTGAACCTTCAGAACACAGTAAGGGTGCCTTATCCCTCTTTGCCAAACAGCTTTGCAGCAAGGAACTGAAATCATTCTGCATACAACCAAACACAATTTCATCCACAGTACTAAGAAACCACATAACATGTATTTGTATATGAATACATTTCAGATGTAGTGCACTGAATGATCACACAACCATTTATGACTGTTGCTTGCAAAATGCAGCTCTGTCTTACCTCTATGTGTTTGTTGCTCATTCTTGTCTTACCTGACCAGTAATATGAGATATGCAGTCTGTAAGGCATTCTATATAATTGTCCTTAAAATGTGTAAAGATATTAAACAGCAATAATATATAGTTGTCAAAAAATAAAGGGGAGGTTGGATGTTAATGAACAGAACCTTTGAATTGTGTGCTGCTTACTTACATTTCCAACCATGATAAAATTACTTATATACACTTTGTAAGTTCAACCTGACAAACCCACTGGAAGTAAGGCAGTCTTCAAGGCTGTTATGTTTTCCTTTTCCCTACCAGTAATCATTCACAGTTGCAATATATTAGCAAGAAACACTGAGGGAGTGCCTGCACTATGTTTACATCTGATGCATGGAGCCAACCATTTGGGATTCAGCAATTCTAATGAGCTCACACCACATTTGCATCTTTACAGTGCTAACAACCCTGAATCTACACCATAAAAAGGCAGTCATGTAGCTAGGGAACCTGAGATGAGGAGACTCATTTATGTAGAGAACACAGAAGAGGCTATTACTTTGGATATATCTGCACAGCAGACTACAGAACTTGAAAAGGTATGTTAGTATTTTTCATTTATATACTGCAGATGCTGAAATGTCATTAAAGAAAAATCTGTTTCACATACGTGTATATATATATATATATATATATAAATATATATATATATATATATATAGAAATAATAAAAATCTAAAAGTCTCTATTCAGATGCCCACATTCTGCAGCAGAATAAGTTCAAGGGGACACCAGTGGCAGTATTTATATAAAACACAAGTTTACTCAATAATCCAAACAGTCCAATAAAACAAAATAATGGCCTTCTTGACTTTCATTGCAAAGCAAAACAAACAGTACCTTTAGTCATTTTACTTCTCATTAAGAATGTCAGTCATTACAGCCCCTGTATTATACTGGTTGCCTTTTGAAAAAAAGAATATCCAATGCTGGACCCCCCCCTCCACTTGCCTAACTTCCAGCTGTATAAATAGGTACATTGATAAGTTGTACTCCACAAATTAGCACCAACTGGATTCTCACACTCCAAGCTTGTATAGGATTCCTTCAGATGATCTTCCAGATGCAGCACTAGCTTTCTGATTTTAGTCTCCCCACAGGCTACCCCCATCTATACCATAGTAACTGGCAATTGAGACCTTGTTATCTTAGTTAATATATGGTATTTCTGATTAAATCTCTGCAAGAATAATCTGATATGTCACAGGCTCTTTAACCATGTCAGCATGTTAAAACATAAAAGTGCGCATGCACGCACACACACACACACACACACACACACACACACACACACACACACAGACACACACACACACACACACACACACACACACACACACACACACACACATACACACACACACACACACATATATATATCCTATGATGATGAATATATTGATTAAGCTTATACTTCACAGCTACTTTTTGGCATGAATGAATGGTTGGTGCAGAGACTGATCATATCTATGGGAAACACTATGTACAGAGATTCAACTGATATGGTTAGCAGCTCAGACATTTGTGCAGAAGTGATAGCAGAGAAAATGTCTTCCAAAAACATTATGTCATGTCTGCAGAAGCTGTGCTCAGAGGGAGACCAGGTTAGGTTCTTCAACACAAAATATAAATCCCTAGGTGTTACCAAGTCTGTTGGGGATGGCCTGAAAAAGGCATGCAAATCATCATGGAACTAATAATGAGAAATTAAGACTTTCATGAAAGCTTTAGATTACTGTGGCTTGAATCTTCAATGAAGAATAACTGAGTCTGGAATCAAAAACCTATGTAAAATGATAAAGTATCAGTGGAATGGAAACTGAGAAAAGGTCCATACACTTGGTTGTAGATCAGATAGAATAATAGGTCTATTTATCGGTATACATTTTGCAAATATTAGGTTTCAGTGAAGAAGAAATATTTTGACTGGTCTGGAAGAGAAGGAGGGATTGTTGGTCACAACTTAACCACAAGTTTTCTGGCAGAAGATGGTTTTGAATTTTTTTTTTTAATGAAGAGAATACACAGAACCTTTAGCAAAACTCAGTATTCCTTATCTGCCCTAGGTGACACGGACACAGGTGAAGAAAATGCCTTTTTTTAAGTTTGTTTTTTTCCAAGAGACCCTTAAGAAAAAGAGACTCCTGAAGAATGATCCTTTCCCTGGGAAAAAAAAGCTCCTCAGAGCATCTCCATGAAGTAACATCTGTTCCCTCCTCAAATGCCTAAAGGAATGGTTCTCCCTTTCCCATATAAGACAGGTGAAGAGCCAAAAAAGAACTGCCTGACTCTCAGTCCTTAGCAACTCCCTGAGGAACAGCCCCAGAAGAACTGACAGAAACCAGTGAGCAGTCCAATGAACCTGATATAGCCACAGCAAAGTCATTCATGGGCAGCTGAGGTGAAAGGGAAGTTAGAGTTAACAATGAAGCCTGTTTTTCACTTCTTATAGGTTGGGAAGGGAACAAATGAGTACCTGAAATCCAGGTCCATTAATATGCTGAAAAAAAGTGTCTGACAAGTAGGTAGCAGAGCCTTAGCAAGCTGGTCTTTTTTCTTGACAAAAAGGTAAGGTCTGAGGTAAATTTTATTAGTAACAGCCACAAAAAACATTAGCCCTAGCCTCTAACAACATGCATTGACAGAAAATTTAAACTTTTCCTTTTGAAAAATGGTAAAATTGGAAGGCATTCCCCAATGGGATACTTATCTACCCAAATCTGAAGAAGTACCAGCAGACTGTCAATCACTTAAAGCTGCAGAGAGAGTGGTGTTTGATGATAAGAAAGTTCTGAAGGTTTGATGCCCTAAACACTGACTTTATACTAAGTGCATGTCAATGGATCAACAATCATTTAAGAGATTGTCAATCCACAGAACAAAAATCGCTGAATCAACTTTTGCCAGTGGTGGAATTTTCTTATAATACTTTTCTTATATATAATAGGTATATTGGGGGGGGGGTGTAGGCGAGCTGGCCTGCCTACAAAAATAATGTACCTCCAAGGCTCGCTGAAAGTTGTTTAGGTCATTCTTTTTAATGGACCGTCACTTGGCCAAAGATTTGTCAGTCTGTCATCATGAATCCCTTTATACCACCTTCCTTCAGCTCTACATGTGTTAAGGCATATGAAAGGTGCCCTAAAGCATTGTAAGCTGGCCAGTTATCCATTCCTTGGATGGATATGTCCATTTAGCTTGGTTATTGCAACAGTGATCTAATGATGAACATCATGGACATTTCTTGTATGGCTTTTTGGATGAACCTCATCACCAGAGGAAATGTGGAAAAACTGTAAAGGAATCCAGGACAAGACAGGCTCTGAACATCCTTGAGGTGTTATCCTGGTGGAGTGAGGAGAGAAGCAAAGCAACATCCTAGACTTCTTAATGATTTTTCTATGGAGGTAGATATCTTGGAAAACTTAAAAGTCTGTCCATTTTTTTTTGGATAAGTACTGACTGCACCATGACCACACAGAATGTTTCCTTGGAGATAACAGGTTAGGTATAAAACTCATTGGCTTGAAGTCATAAGAACAAAGAGTAAAGTACTGACCCTTTCTTGTCCGGATGAACCTCTTGGATATCTCTTTGTTATGTAGGAGGCAAAGAAACTCCTGTCTTGCAGTTGTTTTTGATGGGATAGTATGTTAAGCAAGGGTATTGATTGTGAGGGTGTCACCATGTGGAAGGGAATCTTGTATGCCCTAGATGTTGTTGTTCATACCTGCCTTTGCTCTGTAACAAATTTCTATATGGGCAGGTGGAGGGATATATAGACGCTGACAAACAGAAAAGATGGAGAGTGAGACAAGGACTCAGGCCTGCTGCTACTGACTACCCATGGATGGTCATTGCTTCCTGAAGGTTGCCAAAGACTCTTTTTTTCTGAGACCAGTACCTCTCTGAAAATTGCCCTGAGAGGTGGGGTTTCTTTTCGATGGATGCGGGTTCTTTTGTTGTATGCAACACCTAAACTGCATTTGGTGTTGTGTCCTGAACATCCTAAAAAAGGAGCATTGAGGCAGCTGAAATTTTATGCCCAGAGCACTGAGTAATTTGCCCTGTTTCTCCATATTATCCTAGTATATCTTTACTTTGGGCCCAAAAAGGCATGGGCTTCTGAAGGGAGATTGGCCGGCTAAGAACTTGGTTATATTCAACTGGACGTATAAGAGAATTTAAGTACCTTTATCTGCACTTTTTTTTTAAAAAAATACAGTATTTAATTTGATTTAAACTGTGTTGAAGGAATATTTAACTGAACTGGCAGTTTTAACTCTGCTCATTGTTATTTGCTAGTAATTATAGGTGTGGGGGTAGCCACATTCTTTGATTTCCTGTCCTTGCTTATTTAAGTGGTACAGTGTGAACTATTTTCTGCTTAAAAACCTCAGCTTTGGCCGGCTAAGAACTTGGTTATATTCAACTGGACGTATAAGAGAATTTAAGTACCTTTATCTGCACTTTTTTTTTAAAAAATACAGTATTTAATTTGATTTAAACTGTGTTGAAGGAATATTTCACTGAACTGGCAGTTTTAACTCTGCTCATTGTTATTTGCTAGTAATTACAGGTGTCGGGGTAGCCACATTCTTTGATTTCCTGTCCTTGCTTATTTAAGTGGTACAGTGTGAACTATTTTCTGCTTAAAAACCTCAGCTTTGGCCGGCTAAGAACTTGGTTATATTCAACTGCACGTATAAGAGAATTTAAGTACCTTTATCTGCACTTTTTTTAAAAAAAAATACAGTATTTAATTTGATTTAAACTGTGTTGAAGGAATATTTAACTGAACTGGCAGTTTTAACTCTGCTCATTGTTATTTGCTAGTAATTACAGGTGTGGGGGTAGCCACATTCTTTGATTTCCTGTCCTTGCTTATTTAAGTGGTACAGTGTGAACTATTTTCTGCTTAAAAACCTCAGCTTTGGCCGGCTAAGAACTTGGTTATATTCAACTGGACGTATAAGAGAATTTAAGTACCTTTATCTGCACTTTTTTAAAAAAATACAGTATTTAATTTGATTTAAACTGTGTTGAAGGAATATTTCACTGAACTGGCAGTTTTAACTCTGCTCATTGTTATTTGCTAGTAATTACAGGTGTGGGGTAGCCACATTCTTTGATTTCCTGTCCTTGCTTATTTAAGTGGTACAGTGTGAACTATTTTCTGCTTAAAACCTCAGCTTTTGTCGGCTAAGAACTTGGTTATATTCAACTGCACGTATAAGAGAATTTAAGTACCTTTATCTGCACTTTTTTAAAAATAAATACAGTATTTAATTTGATTTAAACTGTGTTGAAGGAATATTTAACTGAACTGGCAGTTTTAACTCTGCTCATTGTTATTTGCTAGTAATTACAGGTGTGGGCGTAGCCACATTCTTTGATTTCCTGTCCTTGCTTATTTAAGTGGTACAGTGTGAACTATTTTCTGCTTAAAAACCTCAGCCTTGGCCGGCTAAGAACTTGGTTATATTCAACTGGACGTATAAGAGAATTTAAGTACCTTTATCTGCACTTTTTTTAAAAAAAAATACAGTATTTAATTTGATTTAAACTGTGTTGAAGGAATATTTAACTGAACTGGCGGTTTTAACTCTGCTCATTGTTATTTGCTAGTAATTACAGGTGTGGGGTAGCCACATTCTTTGATTTCCTGTCCTTGCTTATTTAAGTGGTACAGTGTGAAATATTTTCTGCTTAAAAACCTCAGCTTTGGCCGGGTAAGAACCTGGTTATATTCAACTGGACATATAAGAGAATTTAAGTACCTTTATCTGCACTTTTTTTTTTTAAATACAGTATTTAATTTGATTTAAACTGTGTTGAAGGAATATTTAACTGAACTGGCAGTTTTAACTCTGCTCATTGTTATTTGCTAGTAATTACAGGTGTGGGGGTAGCCACATTCTTTGATTTCCTGTCCTTGCTTATTTAAGTGGTACAGTGTAAACTATTTTCTGCTTAAAAACCTCAGCTTTGGCTGGCTAAGAACTTGGTTATATTCAACTGGACATATAAGAGAATTTAAGTACATTTATCTGCACTTTTTTTTTTAAAAAAATACAGTATTTAATTTGATTTAAACTGTGTTGAAGGAATATTTAACTGAACTGGCAGTTTTACCTCTGCTCATTGTTATTTGCTAGTAATTACAGGTGTGGGGGTAGCCACATTCTTTGATTTCCTGTCCTTGCTTATTTAAGTGGTACAGTGTGAACTATTTTCTGCTTAAAAACCTCAGCTTTGGCCGGCTAAGAACTTGGTTATATTCAACTGGACGTATAAGAGAATTTAAGTACATTTATCTGCACTTTTTAAAAAAAAATACAGTATTTAATTTGATTTAAACTGTGTTGAAGGAATATTTAACTGAACTGGCAGTTTTAACTCTGCTCATTGTTATTTGCTAGTAATTACAGGTGTGGGGGTAGCCACATTCTTTGATTTCCTGTCCTTGCTTATTTAAGTGGTACAGTGTGAACTATTTTCTGCTTAAAACCTCAGCTTTGGCCGGCTAAGAACTTGGTTATATTCAACTGGACGTATAAGAGAATTTAAGTACCTTTATCTGCACTTTTTTAAAAAAAAAAAATACAGTATTTAATTTGATTTAAACTGTGTTGAAGGAATATTTAACTGAACTGGCGGTTTTAACTCTGCTCATTGGTATTTGCTAGTAATTACAGGTGTGGGGGTAGCCACATTCTTTGATTTCCTGTCCTTGCTTATTTAAGTGGTACAGTGTGAACTATTTTCTGCTTAAAAACCTCAGCTTTGGCCGGCTAAGAACGTGATTATATTCAACTGGACGTATAAGAGAATTTAAGTACCTTTATCTGCACTTTTTTTTAAAAAAAAAAATACAGTATTTAATTTGATTTAAACTGTGTTGAAGGAATATTTAACTGAACTGGCAGTTAACTCTGCTCATTGTTATTTGCTAGTAATTACAGGTGTGGGGGTAGCCACATTCTTTGATTTCCTGTCCTTGCTTATTTAAGTGGTACAGTGTGAACTATTTTCTGCTTAAAAACCTCAGCTTTGGCCGGCTAAGAACTTGGTTATATTCAACTGGACGTATAAGAGAATTTAAGTACCTTTATCTGCACTTTTTTTTTAAAAAATACAGTATTTAATTTGATTTAAACTGTGTTGAAGGAATATTTAACTGAACTGGCAGTTTACCTCTGCTCATTGTTATTTGCTAGTAATTACAGGTGTGGGGGTAGCCACATTCTTTGATTTCCTGTCCTTGCTTATTTAAGTGGTACAGTGTGAACTATTTTCTGCTTAAAACGTCAGCTTTGGCAGCCTAAGAACTTGGTTATATTCAACTGGATGTATAAGAGAATTTAAGTACCTTTATCTGCACTTTTTTTTTTTTAAAAATACAGTATTTAATTTGATTTAAACTGTGTTGAAGGAATATTTAACTGAACTGGCAGTTTTAACTCTGCTCATTGTTATTTGCTAGTAATTACAGGTGTGGGGGTAGCCACATTCTTTGATTTCCTGTCCTTGCCTATTTAAGTGGTACAGTGTGAACTATTTTCTGCTTAAAAACCTCAGCTTTGGCCTGCTAAGAACTTGGTTATATTCAACTGGATGTATAAGAGAATTTAAGTACCTTTATCTGCACTTTTTTTTAAAAATACAGTATTTAATTTGATTTAAACTGTGTTGAAGGAATATTTAACTGAACTGGCAGTTTTAACTCTGCTCTTCAGTTACTCCCACCCACCCTCACTGTTTTTGTTTTGGTGTTAATCTTAGTGGCCTTGAAACTGCCTGCCTCTGGGCCCATCTCATTTGCTCACTCAACTGAGTGCAGTGAGATCATATTCTGATTTCAGGCACTCCTACTGTGTACAAAGAGAGCATCTGGGAAACAGACAAAAAAAAAAAAAAAAAAAAAAAAATTAAGCTTATTTCCTGCCTTTCCTGTTAAGTGGTATAGACTATTTGTAGGCTTCTGAGCCCCCAAGCCCTTCTGTGTTTGAGGGAAGCCTTCTAGCTTATTTTTTTCTTATAACTAGCCAGTTTTCTAGTTTCAGCACTCAAATCTGTTTCTTTGATCTCAGCACTTGTTCAGATATAAAAAAAAAAAAAAAAAAAAATTCATCTGCTTTTACTGTACTTATGTTTCTACCTACTTCATTTTACTTTTGCATCATCTTAAAATACTCAGTTGTATTTATTACTGCTTGGTGTAACTCATTCTAAGCCTTTTGGTTTAAACACTTGGGCTTCGGACCAGTTGTTTTGCACTGAGAGGGTTTGTGGTCTGCACTGTTGTGGCAGAACAGGTAGCTTACATCCTTCTAGGTTGGGAACTGCTGATTGAGGACTCAGTGTCTGTTATTCTAAAAGTGTATTAATTCTGGTTTAAGCACTTGGGCTTTCAGGCCAGTTATTTTACATTAAGAGGGTTCGTGGTCTGCACTCTTGTGGGAGGAGAGGCTGGACTCTGCCCTTCTGAGCTGGGAATTTCTGGTTAAAGGCTTATAGTGCATGCATATCTGAACTGCTTCTTACTGAAGTTGGTGCGCCTTGTTTGCTGTGGCATAGACTGGATTCGGGCCTGCTGGATCTAGCTTTGTTTGTGTAACTTGAACACTAATCCAGACATTCTCTAAAGTATTCAGTTGTATTTATTACTGCTTGGTTGTAACTTGATTAAAGTGTAGCTATCATTCTAAGTCTTTTGGATTAAGCACTTGGGCTTCAGACCAGTTGTTTTACATTAGGAAGGTTTGTGACAAGCACTGTGGTGGCAGGACAGGTAGCTTTCATCCTTTTAAGTTGGGAACTGCTGATTGAGAGCCCAGTGTCCAAGTGTATTAGT
The DNA here is from genome assembly GCF_019279795.1 of Protopterus annectens. Classification (NCBI taxonomy): domain Eukaryota; kingdom Metazoa; phylum Chordata; order Ceratodontiformes; family Protopteridae; genus Protopterus; species Protopterus annectens. Next base: position 504,769,857 of record NC_056727.1, read on the forward strand.
TCTGGTTTAAGCACTTGGGCTTCAGGCCAGTTATTTTACATTAAGAGGGTTCGTGGTCTGCACTCTTGTGGGAGAAGAGGCTGGACTCTGCCCTTCTGAGCTGGGAATTTCTGGTTAAAGGTTTATAGTGCCTGAATATTTGAACTGTATCTTACTGAAATTGGTACACCTTGTTTGCTGTAGCATAGACTAGATCCAGGCCTGCTGAATCTAGCTTTGTTTATATGCTTGTTGTTTGTTTGCTTGTTATTTCCCTGGAACACTAATTCCACCTAATACGCGGCTTCTCAGTGCTTCTGTGGATCACTAGTGATATCTGCATTGCTTACTGTACTTATTTCCTTGTTTCACTTGAAAGAAAGTTACTGTTTGTTGTTTTTGCATTCAGTTACTTGTAACACATTGCACTCAAGTTACCTGGCACTTGCTCTCTAAAGCAATTATATAAGTCAGCACTAAAAATTAAAAGCACTCCCCACTGGCCCTTGTTTTCAATTATTAAGGAATTCCCAATATTATTCTAGCATGTCCAAAGGTCAGTTGTCAATCTCCTCTCTGGTCCAGCTGGTGAATCTGGGAATCTTGAGGCAATGTTATAACTGCCTCATGTACACAGACAACCCTCTCCTCCTCCCACATAACACAAATACTTGCGAGAGATGCAGCTATTTAGCCAAACTGGAGGCTGAGCTCTCTCAACTCAGGACTGGCAAGACCAGACAGGAGGAGAAGGCAACTACACACACCACAAAACCAGCCTCACATAATGCTACCACACCACTGAATCAAACACATAAACACACAAAGACATACTCAGAGGCTCTGAGTAAAAATTTACCTAAACAGCAGAGGCCTCCAAAGCAGACACCCAAACAACTGCTACCTCAAGACACCCCACAAGCAACACATAAACCACAAAATCAGTGTGCAAAGCAGTCACAGCCCTTAAGGCCAAATACAACACCAAACATACTTGTCATAGGTGACTCCATAGTCAGACACACTGGTGTCCCACTCACCAGGCTGAACAAGGAGAGGGTCACAGTAAGCTGCCTATCGGGTGCTAGAATCCGCCACATAACACAAGCACTCGGGTCACTCCACGGCAAGTACAAATATGACACAGTCATTGTCCATGCTGGTGTGAACGACCTGAGACATACATCCCTGGACTACATGAAAAGAGACATAGAGGAGCTCTCTGATTATGTAGCCCAGGCAGGTATGACCCTGACCCTGAGCAGTATCCTTCCTTCACCAAGAATGATGCCACAATATAGAGACAAGATGATCAGCTTTAACAGTTGGCTTAATGTCTGGTGTCATTCAAAGGGGATCCAGTGTCTGTCTGCCTGGGATGACATGCTTGACAAGCCATGCTGCTTTGCAAGGGGTGGCTTGCACCTGTCACCCCTGGGATTCCAGATATTGGCTAAGGCTCTTGCCACACCCATAGTGCCTTTTTAGGCAAGGCACAAATTCTAAACCTACCACCCTAGAAAACAAAAATGGGAAGAAACTGAGGGTAATGCTGCTCAATGCCAGATGTCTAAATCTCAAAATGCACGCACTCGAGGCCCTTCTCAGTATGGAGAACATCGATGTCTGTGCTGTAACTGAAACCTGGTTCAAGGCTCCTGAGAGCACCCCGGCACTATTAGGTTTTACCTCATATCATGCATTCCGGCCCCAAAACCCGGACCACACCACAAAAGGAGGGGGGTGTATCCATATTCATAAAGGATACCCACACCTCCAGGTTGGTGGCAACGCACAAAGCTTCAGAAACCATCCAGGTGCAACTAACCATAGGCAAAACTGCTCTACAAATTGTAGCATGCTACAGGCCACCCTCTCAAACTCAGGAACCCCACACAGCCTTCCTGAAGACACTGGAGGGAATAAATGTATCTCCAAACACCATCATATTGGGTGACTTCAACTACCCGAATATAGACTGGGAACATTACTCAAGCCCTAACTTTCTAGCCCAACGGTTCCTGGAGTTCATAAATTCAAATGCCATGGAACAGCTAGTCACTGTTCCCACGAGAGGAGAAAATATACTAGATCTCATTATCACAAACATGGGGACAAAATGCTCCACACGGAAGTATATCCCTCATTGGTGAGATCTGATCATAAACTAATCTCACTGGAAATCCACATCCGCCCCACCCCAAACAAAAAGACCACAGTGAAGAACTTCTCTAAAGCAAACTTCACACTACTCAAGACTGGTGTGGTATCCTTCAAGGCCCCTGAGCCAGTGGAAACCACAACCCAAGCTGTGGAAGCCCTTACAAATGCCTTCTATGAACACCTCCAGGACTGCATGGATCAGGCAATCCCAAATAAAACCAAGACTCTTTCCACAAAGGGCAAGCGTCCAGTCTGGTGGACCCCAGCCATTAACAAACTTTACAATAAGAGGAGAAAGCTATTACATGATAGAACAAAATCCATAAAAGGGAAGTCACCCCTGATCATTATTAGTAAAAAATACGAGCACTCATAAAATCAACTAAGGCCAATTTTGAGAGAAAAATTGCCATGGATTCAAAGGACAATCATAAGGCCTTTTTCAGCTATGTTAGGAACCTGGGTGGAAACTCCCAAATATGCTCAGAATTAGTCCAAAATGATACAAAAATCACTGAACCCACAGACATTGCCAACATACTGGCAGACAGGTTCAGTGCAAACTTCACCCCTCTCCCCTAAAGGAGAGATAACTATCCCAGCAGTGTAGCCTCCCAGACATCTCAAATGCACAGGTGAAAGCTGCTCTCTCTAAAGCTAAAAACACAGTATCAATGGTGTCCCCAGCTGTGTGCTACACGAGCTAAATGAGGAATTAAACCCACACATAAGGCAGCTGTTTAATCTCAGCCTTACCACAGGATACATGCCCAAGGAGTGGCATGGCAACTGTGGTCCCACTCCACAAAGGCGGTGCCTCTACGGACCCTGGTAATTACCGCCCCATAAGCTTAACAAGTCTAGTCTGCAAAGCTATGGAGAGGATCATAATGGAGCTCATAAACAAAGATATAGGGGACTTGCAGACATTGGACCCGACCCAGTTTGGCTTCGTCAAGGGCAGATCATGCCTTTTGAACTTGGTGGACTTCTTCGAAACAGTCACCAAGGCCATTGATGAGGAAAGGCAGTCCATACAGCCTACCTTGACCTTGCAAAGGCTTTCGACACAATACCCCACTCGGGTATTGTAGAAAAACTTACCAGCTTAAATGTAAACCCATATGTCACAAGATGGGTTGCAAACTGGCTTAAGGACAGAACCCACAGGGTTAGAGTTGCTGGCGCTATGTCAGACTCCAAGCCAGTCACAAGTGGTGTCCCACAGGGCTCGGTCCTTGGCCCCTATTGTTTGGCATCTACTTCTCAGAAGTACAGGCCAACATGGGAGGACTTTGGCTGACAAAGTTTGCAGATGACTGCAAACTGGGCCATAGTTGAAAGTGCATCGGACACGGATATCCTTCAGAAGGGACTCACGGAAACAGATAGCTGGTGCCAGAGCCATGGCCTGAAGTTAAACGTCAAAAATGTATAGTCATACCCTTTGGGAAAAACAAGGTAACCCCAAGCTACCATATAGGTGGCAATCCACTAAGCACAGAAGAGGTTATCAGGGACCTGGGGACCCAGGTTGACAGTGGCCTTTCTTTTGACACTCACATTGCTAAAGTGGTTAGAAAGACCTTCTACATTGCCCACCTGATCATGAAGGGATTCACATCCAGATCTAGTGAGGTCATTGTTCCCTGTACTCTTCACTTATCAGACCAATGATCGAGTACAATGCCCCATTCGGGATGTATCTCACCCGACATCTGCAGCAATTGGAGAGACCCCAAAAGTTCCTCACCAAAAGGATAAAGGGACTCCAAAATCTGTCATATGCTGCCAGATTGAAGAAACTCCAGCTCTATTCAGTCGCATACCGTCTGCTCAGAGGTGACATGTGCCTGACATACAAGGCCATGTCCAACCCGGAATTAATGGACATGCTCCACCTCAAAAAATCCAAATCCACCAAAACCACTAGAGCAAACAACTTAAACCTTACCACGGATATAAATAGGACATGCTGGAGGGATAGATTTATCACTCAGAGACTCCCTATGCTGTGGAATAAAATCCTGGTCCATGTGAGGCAGAGCACCTCGCTGGCTCTGTTCAAGAGAAATCTTGACCTGTTGATGGGAGATCATAGGTTTACCCCGGGAATCATCTCTGTGTCACTGCTGGACAGAGGCACAACAAACTAATGGGTACAGTATTTTTTCATATAAGGGGTGGCCTAAGCCACAGAACTTTGGGCTAGGCTTATAAATGCCTTAGGGCAGATAGCCTAGTATAAACCTATGAACCTATGAACCTATAAAGTTCACTTTTGTGTCTTCAGCAGAACAAGATAACCTGAGCCACCTGTGATGGCACACAGCAGTGATGGATATTACAGCTCTAGCCAAACCAACAGAGGCATTTATAAAGACCGTACATCCTTAGATTCATCATAGTAGAAACAGTTGATGACTGAGACAAAGATTTGTGCTTAGCTGATTCATTTTGCAACTGTCAAATATTCTGGTGCATCTCATGTGCAAAAATAGTTTAACAGCCGTTAAGAAGAGATAGATAATTCATAAACCTTTTTTCCTTGGTAATCAGTCATGCTAAACTCCTTCTCATTTTGATAAATGGCAGGGTTCTTGGGAATTGGAGCCTCAAAAACAGCCACAGTAATAACAGTATCTGACCAGAAATGTCACTCTAAATGGGACCAAAGGACACAGTTAGTCTTTTTCAGAACAGAAGTGACTATGTCAGGATTTTCCAGGCTACATGGGTGGCATATCATAGGATATCCAATAATGTAGGGACCTCCCAGAGGGATTGCTGGGTAGTCTTTTGAAGTATTTTCTATGGAGATGACATAAGGTTGGAGTGCCTATCTCCCTTTGATGGATCATTGCAAGGAATTCCTCCAATTTGGAGTCTTCATGGAGATTCTGGGAAATCTACATCCTTCCTGTCATCTATATCAGCTGTGAGTCACAGTGCAGGTGAGTTCAGGTGATTTCTTCTGCACAGGACCTTCCTCAAAATCTTCAGAGACTGATAGTGCGGAAGACATATCTTTGAGCTGAAGTCATGGTGTTGGGCTGCATAAAACCTTTAGCCGGTCTGTCCTGTTGCATGACAAATACAGGGTGAAGGGCTCAGGGAGAGACTTCTTCAGTGTCAACTTTCATGCCAGTGTTAAAGTGAATAGGGTGTAAGGAGGAATTGCTAAAAACACAGATTGTTAACATAACATGAAGTCTGATGAGGAGAGCTGGCTCAACACTGAGACACTCAGCAGTGAGTGCTTCAGTGCTAGACGCATCAGGACTGACACTGAACCAGAAGGGACCAGAATCAATAACAGTGCAAGAAACCTGGGCATGAGCACTGCTGTTCACAACTCCATAAGTGCAAGCAGTGTTGGCACTGATAACATCGATAATACCATGAAGTGTGAAGCAGACATTGATATTGCAACCACAGATATAGGTACATGGCATGGATATTAATGGTGAAGGGGTCAAGACTGGCATTTATGTGACCAATGCCATAAGCTATTGGTCTGGTGAGGAAAACCTTGCTTTTCTAGGCTTGAGAGAATAAATGGGTGGCAACGTCCTATCCCTGAGCCCCCAAAAAGGACCTTCTAACACAACAGTTGTTAGTTCATCATAATATACCTCGGGCTTGGCAAGAATACAGGTAACTCTAGATATCAAAGTTTTTGAGTGCAAAATAAGGGATATCTCCCCTTCAGCTTCAGTATCAGATAAATTGCTTATTTTATTTATTTATTTGCATTTGTTTACTGGGATGGTCCAGCTGGGCCAGAAGTGTCCATTTTCAGTGCAGTCATGGGGAGAAAAGTTCCACATATAAAACATTTCACATACAATACAATACAGAATTTACATTAATAAACACATTTAGTACATATTAATGGCAGCTTATAAAATTGGTGAAAAAAACAGTACATAAGTAATCATTCTCAAATCAAAGATATTACACAAGCAATACAGAGTATATACATGAGAATATTTCATATGAGTACTTTTCAGCTAGCAGAATTTATATAGGACACTTCATGCAGTGGGTGCAAAGCAGATATAGGAATTAATTAGAGACTAGGTACCTAAACTTTTCACATGTTTAGAAGGTGTAATAGCTGAGTGATAGGCTATATGAGTCCTGTTGCAGGAATCAGCAAAGTTGGTAGATACTGTTGCAGATATAAGTTGTGGTATTAAGGTAGGCTGCGAGAAGTACCTGAATGTCTCACTTGGTTCAATGGTAGGTCTATAAGGGTTAGGAAGAGAAGGAAGTAGACAGGCGGGATCAAAGGTAGGACAATGAGGGTTAGTAGAAGAATGAAGTTGACAGGATGGAGAGGCAGAGTAAGTAAAATGACAGGTGGATGTGAAAGGAGTGTCCCAGAGTAGTAAAGTGGGGTGAGAATAGTTGCGATGGTTGAAGTTAGGTTATATGAGATGCGGTGTTAGCACACGTGCACAGCGAGGACAGGTGTTGTTTAAGAGATGTCTTGAAGAGGGTTACTGAACGGGTGGATCTAAGTGGAGGGGAGAGGGTGCTCCAAAGTTTTATGATGGTAAAGGAGTAAAGCATCTGGCCAGCCGAAAGTGTGGGTTTTTCTACATTTACGAGCAGTTGGTTGTTGGATCGGAATGGTTGGTTAAGATGCTATAAAGTAAATATAGAAGATAGAGCAGGGCACATGGATGCATTATGAATGAGTTTGTGAGCTGTACTTAGTTGGATAAAGGTGAGATAGTTGGGGAGTTCAAGCCATTTTACGTTGCATAATGATAAGCAGTGGTGGGATGGGTAGGAGGCATTAGTTATAAACTTAGCAATTTTGTTGTAGCATGAGTCTAGTTTGGACTTTAACGAGGACTGAATGTTGGTGAGGAGGGGGGCACCATATAAAAGAGAGGGTAATAGAAAAGAAGAGGCAAGGGAAAGTCAGGCTGATGCACTGAGTAGATGTTTGTGTCAGTAGAGAGTGCCAAGCTTTTGATGTGTCTTTTTGACATTGGACTGGATGTGTAGGTGGAATGTGAGGTTTTTGTCTATGATGACACCTAGGAGTTTTGTGCTAGGTACAGTGTTGATGGCAGTACCATTTAGGGATTGAATGGTGAAGTTTTCTTTTTGTAGGGGTGTGGACTTTTTGGGGGCAAAAAATACTAGTTTGGTTTTGTTGGGGTTCAAGGCAAGATGATTATTAGACATCCAAATTTCGGTGGAGGTAAGGGTGTTTTGGGTGAGTTGGTGTAGTTCTGAGGTGTTGTTTGCAGTGCAGATGATAGTGGAGTCATCTGCGTACTGGATGACTGAGCCTTGAGAGAGTGCGGTATGGAAGATATTGATAAATATGCTAAACAGAAGTGGGCCTACAATGGAGCCTTAAGGAACAGCAGTGGTGGTGTTTAGGAAAGGGGCGTAAGAGTTCTGCCATTTAGTTGATTGTTGCCTGTTAGTGAGGTAATTAGTGAACCAGTTTAGAGTTTGAGGGGAGGTACTTATGTTAGAGAGTTTTGTTAAAAGGAGAGAGTGGGATATAGTATTGAAAGCTTTAGAAAGATCAAGAAATAGTGAAGATACGATTTTTACCAGTGTCACGGCCTCGGTTGACAGTGTCCATGAAGGATATAAGGGCAGTGGTGGTACTATGTCCTGGCCTAAATCTGTGTTGGGTGGGGGAGAGGATGTGGTTGTGAGTCAGATGGTGAAGAAGTTGAGAATGAATACATTTTTCCAGAATCTTAGAAATGGGTGATAGTATAGCAATGGGGAGGAAGTTGGTGGTGTCTATGTTGAGGCCCCCCTTGTGTAGAAGGAGGCTATAAGCTTTTCTCCAGATGATGGGTATATAGGATTCTTGGATAGATCTGTTGAGAAGTATGCTGATAGGATAAGCGATTCATTTGGATGACATTGACAAGTATTTGGCGGGTATATTGTCAGGGACATTTGTGCATGGTTTGAGTTTTAGAAGCAATTTTCTAATAGTGTTGGGTATAGGTGACAGAGTAAAGTTGGGAATAGGGGTGTACTGGTGTTAGCTGTGGAAAGGTCTGTGGTGGACAAGTTTGTCTTGGGAAAGGTAGCAGTTAGACTGGCTATAGTATCTTTGAAATAGGAGTTGAAGGTTGCAGCAATTTCAGTGGGTGTTTTATTTGGGTCTGGTCCAGGATTATTATTAGAACTTGGGTTTAATAAAGAGTTGAGAGAACTGCAGAATTTCTTTGGATTTTGCTTGTGTTGATTTTGTAATGTAAGGTAGTGTTCTTTTTTGTTTTATAGTTCTATGCACTTAACCTGGTTTTGGAGCTGTTTGTATTGGGTGAGGTCAGATGGGTTTTTGTATTTTTTGCCAGATTTTCCATGATTTGTCCCTGTGTTTCATGAGATCCTTAGTGGATCTTGTTAGCCAACTGGCATGGTTGGTCTTTACTCTCTTTTGTCAAAGGGGAGCAAGATTGTTTAGTATGCTGAGGAACACTGAGCTGAAGAACTCAACTGCCTCATCAAGGGGAAGTGATTTTAGTGGATCCCGGTCGATTCTAAGCAACCTTTGGTTAAAGCTAGATGGACAGAACTGGGATTCATCTCTGGTAACCCTGTACTGATATTTATTAATTGTTGTGGTACATTCACGTTGCATAAAGGCCAGTAAGTGGTCACTTATACTATTGTAGATTGTACCAGGGGTCATGATCTTATTTGGGTCGGACACTAAAATCCAGTCTAGGATTGAGCCATTAGTATTAATTTTATTAGGCCTGGTTATGGTGTTAACTAGCTGGGTGAATGTATATTGATTGATAATGCAGTTAGGGTGGTGAGGGGATATGTCTGGCCAGTTGATATTTATGTCTCCCAGTATGATAGTCCCATTTTTTTATGTTAGTAGATGCCCAGGCAAGGATTTCCTCAAGAATTGGGATGCTTTTGCCTGGAGGAATGTAAATGACTATTACACAGAGGTTTTTGCAATTACTCATTTTAAGGAAAGAAACTAGAAGTTTGGCTGTGGTGAACTGTGGTATAGGTTTTGTATATTGGACAATAATGAAGGACGTGGGGTATATTAGAGAGATGCCTCCACCTTTTTTGGGGGGGTGTCAACCCTAAAACAGGTGAAATCTGGGAGAAGGAATCCTATGTCCTTAATATCGGGTTTTAGCCATGTTTCAGTTGCGGCAATAATACCGGGTTTGTGGTGGGCTATCCATAGGTGGAAGTCAGGTATTTTATTTCTGATGCTTTGTAGGTTAATTGTAGTGAAGTTTATTGATTTAAAGGAGTTGGGGTTGCAGAGGAGAGGAGATGGGACCTGGTTGGGATGTATGTCCCTGTATAGCGATAGCTTTGTTACAGGATATGGAAGAGTAGTGTATTCTAGTTTCCATTTTACTTTGATTGGATAATTTAGAGAGAAAATATTATTGTTGTGTGATGGTGGGGGAGGATTTTTACTCTGTTACATAATACTATGCTAGTTATGCTTTGTTATTTTTAAATCTCAGACAAAGGAGAAAATGCAGCTTTAGCAGTTTTAATAGCTGTTTTATTGACTGGCTCTTCAATAATTTTAGACTTTACCACAGCACCTGAAAAGACCAAGGAGGAGTGCGCCTGCTTGGGGAACTTGAGAACCACATACATGGTAAGGTTCAAAAAACAAGAGGGAAATGGTTAGAAGTACCCTGAAAAATAAATACTGCTTTGCTTTATTCAATTTAATAAATACTAGAGCACCAGCAAGATGGGCATAGACTCAAAGAGGAAAACGAAATGGCACAAAAATGAAAGGCTAAGGGATGTCTAGAATTTGGAAACTCCTCTTTATTGCAGAAATAAAGGCACGTAAAACCACATAAGGCATGTAAAACTACATAAACTTTCCAAACCCAATGCATTTTCATCTCATTTATTAAAATACTTCATCAGATGCACATAGAGCCTCACTCTCATTCCCTTTTATACTTAAAATCTAATTGACCACACTAAATACCTCTGTTTTATATCAATTGAATAATCAATTAAACAACTCGTTCTGGACATCACAGTGCATTCCAAAACAATATCAACATTTTCTTTAAAAAAAACATGAAGTTTTGCACTAAGCAAAAATTCAAACAAATATATTGACAAACATAACATATACATAAAATCACATTAACTGTTTATAGATTTATATATTTGAAATTAGGATAGAATTTTTTTTTTAAATAATAATGAACATGGCCAATTAATGTTCATCTACCACTGTCTGGTGAAAATGTTCAAAATTACACTCTATCCTTACTTTAAAAATCTACATGATATGCATTATTCAGGAATTTATGAATGAGCCACAAAACAGTCACCAAAGTTAGCCCACTTTCAAATTTTATTTATTTATTTATTTATTTTACATTTGTTAACCGGGCTAGTCCAACTGGATACATGTCCATTTTCAGTGGAGGCCCGAGGAGAAAAGCTCCACTATCTAATGCATAATAACAAAAAAATACATTCAAAGTACATAGGTAATTTAAGACGCAACTAAAACAGGGATTTAAAATTACATAGGGAATTAAGACACAAGTAAAACAGGCATATAGGCTTTCCTTTCAGTAAGTTCAAAAAGGTGAATACAGAGACTATCAAATTTCTACAGTACAGGTCAAAGTACAAAGGTAATTTGAGATTCAACTAAAACAGGCATTCATAATTACATAGTGAATTTAAGACTCAACTAAAACAGGCATTAAGTTCAAAAGGTGAAAACAGAGACTATCAAATTTCTTCAGTACAGGTATATAAAATGTGAGACAGAAATAATTAAGTAGTTTAAAAGCAAAAGATAGAGTTACTAGAAAATTTTAGTTTGAAGTTGAGAGAGTCAATTTCTCAGGTAGAGATGAAAAATAAAACGGAGAAATAGAGTTGGGAGACAGTGCAAAGGATGCAGGAGAAGGTAGGAGGTACGTGATCAGCTAGGGTTATTGCAAGAGCAAAGCCAGTGATTGGTTAGAAAATGTTTCAGTTGAGTTTTAAATAGTGTGATAGAAGTTTGGGCTAAGAGGTCTGTAGGAAGTTGATTCCAAATTTTACCAACTGAGTTGGAAAATATAGAGTCACCTGCTGTATTCTTTGATAGAGAGGTTTGAATCAGTATTTTATTGGAAGAGCGTAGGGTTTTAGGTTGTTATAGGGTTTTATCAGGGTGGAGAGCATTGGTATCTTTTCTGGGTGGTGAAGGGCTTTATGGGCAGTAGTAAGCTGATAGTATTGAATTAGGTGAGGTAACTCCAGCCACCCTAGGTTAAGGAGGTTCAGGCAGTGATGTGTTTTATATGGAGAGGCAGTGGCAAATTTGGCAATGTTGTTATAGGCTGTTGTAAGCCTATTGATGTTATGTTTAGAAAGATTAGTATATATGGGGATGCATATAGTAGCGTAGAGATAAGATAAGTTCTGGCTATGGTAGTCCTTGCTTCAGGCGTTAAGAAAGATTTGATTCTGTAGAGAGAACCTAATTTTTTGTTAGTTGCTTTTATGATAGAGTGGATATGAAAATCAAATTTTAGTAGGTTGTCGATAGTAACTCCTAGAAGTTTGGTTGTTTGGTCAGGAGAGATAAGGGTGCCATTGTTAGAAGTAAGTGTGAAACTAATAGGGGAGACAGGTGTGTGGGTGAGAAGAGGAGAAGTTTAGTTTTCTTAGGGTTTAAGAGAAGGCAGTGATTGGAGAACCATTGTTCTATGGTGGTAAAAGTTTTTTGAGTAAGTGAGTGGAGGTCAGCTTGGGTTGTGGCAGAGCAGATGATGGTGGTGTCATCGGCATACTGAATGCAAGTAGTTAGTGGGGTGGCTAGATACAGGTCATTAATAAAGATGGAAAATAAAAGAGGACCTAAGATGGAGCCCTGAGGTACTCCTAAAGTGGTAGGGAGAAGTTCGGAAAGATTGTTGTTCCATAAAACAGCTTGTTTCCGATTCTGAAGATAGGAAGTAAACCAGCTTAAAGCAAGATTATTGAGAGAGAGATTTTAAACAATGTAGGAGGAGTTGGTGATTCACCATGTCAAAGGCTTTGACAGGTCTACAAAGAATGCAGATGAAAGAAGATTGTTATTCGGTTTATATTAATGGAGTCTATGAAGGATAATAAGGCTGTTGTGGTGCTATGGTAGGGACGAAAGCCATGTTGGCAAGTAGCTAAAAGGTTATTAGATAGGAGGTGATTTAAAAGCTGTTTGTGGATGCATTTCTCCATTATTTTAGCAATAGGAGATAGCAGTGCTATAGAGGTAGTTCGAGTACTCAAATGAATCGCCCCCTTTGAAGAGAGGGATGATGTGGGAGATTTTCCAGAGTGAGGGTATAGTACTTTCTTTAATGGTTCTGTTGATTAGAATAGAGATAGGGTAGGCAATAGCTTTAGCACCTAGCTGGAGATATTCTGCTGGCAATTTGTCAGCTGAGGGGTTGAGGGTTTGAGTTTCTGAAGTAAATTAAGAATATAGGAAGTAGGTATGGGTTTAAGTTGAAATAGAGGTGGAGTGCAGTTAGTATTACCTAGTAAAGAGGGGTCAGGGCTTTGTTGGTTGGCCAGTTTAAGTATGGTTGAAGTAAAGAAGTTATTGAATGTGTTAGCTGTTTGTAGGGAGAGTCAGGGCAGGAGCCTAGTGGGTTGGGGGTTTCAACCTTGCCGGGGATAGTAGTGAGTTAATTGATTTCCAAAATTTTTGTGGTTGGTGGTGGGAGGATTGCTGTAGTTTGGTGTAATAGTTCCTTTTATCTTGTTTGATAGCAAGCTTAGTCTTGTTCCTTTTTGTTTGAAGCTAAGGTGATCAAAAGAGTCTTTCGTGGTTCTCCATTTAGTCCATGCTTTATTCTTACTAAGGATAAGTTGTTTGGTGTTGGTTGTTAGCCATTGAGCTGTCTTAGATTTCATTCGTATAGAACGGATGGGGGCATGATGATTGAGAATAGTAAGAAAGGTATTATTAAAGTGGTTAACAGCTTCATCTATTGGGAGAGTTTTTAGAGGTGACCAGTTAATCAAGCTGAGTTCATTTTGAAACTGCTGAAGGTTAAAATGTTTTGCTGCGAGATGAGCGAATTAGGGAGGTGTTGTTAGATGAGTTTTGTGCCTAATGATGTATGTGAGAGAGTGGTCGCTAAGGTCGCGTCTGGGAGGGTACCTGTTGAATACATTTGTTGGGGACTATTAGTCAAGATCCAGTCGAGAATGGTTTCTTTGTTATTGTTTTTATTTGTTCTAGTTGTGGAGTTAATGGTTTGATGGAATCCGTGCAGGTTAATAATGGTAGATGGATTAGTTTGTTTGCACATGTTCCAATCAATATTAAAGTCGCCTAGTAGTATTGTTTCTTGAAGGAGATTAATTGAAAACCAGTTTAGTAGGTCTTCTAATATGGGGAATTGTTGCCTGGGGAAGATAAGTGCAGATAATATTAATAGTTTTGTGTGAGTTTAGGAGAGTTTGGAAATAATCAGTTCAACATTAGAGTCATGTGGTGGGGTAAGGGCTGATTTACTTATTTCCAGTCCAGTTTTGAAGAGTATAGCTACTCCTCCACCTTTTGTTAAGACGATCTTGTCTTAGGATGTTATAGCCAGGGGGATAATTTCTATCTTTATTGTGGGTTTCAGCCAGGTTTCAGTAAGACAGAGAATGTCAAACTGTTGGACTTCTAGTAGGGCATGAAGAGCAGGAAGTTTGTTACATATGCTACGGATGTTAAGATGAGCTATTGTGAGAGATTTGGGAGGTTTAGTTTGTGGTGTAGACATAGGTTTCATAGTTTGGGAATTAGGGGATGGTATGTCTGTGTTTGGGCCTGGGTTGGGGTGGATGTCCCCATCAATTAATGATAAACCATGAATAAGGTTAGTTAGTTGTGAGGTTTTGATGCTGTGCAAGTGTTTTGTGAGTCGAAGAATAAGGTATTTGATGTGTGAGAGACGATGATATTTAGGTTCAAGATATGAGTTGCTGTATATGGGACTGTGATGGGTTGTGAGTGTAGTTGCCGGGGTAGGTAGGGTATGTTTGTGTGGAGTACAAAGGTAGGATTTAAAGGTTGCTCATAGTAGGTTATGAGGTAGGTAGAGGTAAGAATAGTTAGAAGAGTTAGTAGTAGGAGAGGAAGGTGAGTGTAGGACATGTTGAGATGAGTGGGGATTGTATATAGTAGGTATGTGTTCAGAGAGGGAAAGGGTGGGTGTGGGATTGGACTGCTATGGAGTGGGTGGAGAGAAGAATATGTTCTGATTGGCTAGGAATGTGGTGGGTGTGGTTATGCGGGGATAAATGTAGAGGTCCTAGGGGCGGTGGGATATGGGGCAGGGAGGGAGCGGAGTGAGCCCGGCGGGCGAACGGAGCTGGCAGCCAAAGGAGTAGGAAATTGCTGAGAGGAAACAATCAGCCAGGTATAATAACAGCAGGTAACAACGGCAGATCAGTAGTCAGGAATCAGAAAAATGAATACTAGTTGTATAAATCCAAATACAGCAAAAAGTAAGTATTACTTTACAAATCTGAACACTTTTAAAAGAAATTCCTGAGGTCTAATGGCTTACCAGTTAGCAGAATGTAATTTCTGAAGAGCACTTGTGTCCTGGTGGGAGACTAGAGATTTAAAGATGGCTCCATGCTCAGCAGGATACTAATATAGACTTTGTATTGGGGAGGGAGATAGCACAAGGGGTGTAAACCAGGTGGAATGCAAAGAAACCAGAGAGGCAATCAGTGGAAATGAGTGAAGGCCTCAGAGAGGGTAAGTAATAATTCAAACTACCTGTAAAGTGAAGGAGAGAAGAGACAGCAAAGTTTATTAAGGTTGGGAGTGTGTCTTTACATTGACTTGCTGATTAGTAACCAGTTTGTGCACAGATTAGAGTAGGGAGATACATTAGCAATGATAGAGATGCAAATAAGCAGGTGATCCTCCAAGTGATACAAACTAAGGCAGAAAGAACTGAGAGGGCTGCTTGATGGTTAATTTAATTTAGTCACAGGGATGTGAATTAAAATCTATACTGTCTACTGGACAGTTAGGATTACTGTACTATCGGGGGGGGGGGACACAAGGCTACAACAGTCAGTTTTATTAGCAAGCTGAGAACTACTAAGAAATACTGCTAATGTAATAGCTTCACTCTCATAAAACATACAAGTAGAATGCCTGGGTGGACTGACCCTGCTCTCGAAGCTCAAAATGTATCTCCTTGTTTAGTTTACAATACTGATTCCTTCTTACACTGTATAGATGGAGTGGTAGCCATAGACTGCAGATTTGCCTGAGTGTGCTCCTGCTCTCGAAGCTCAAAATGTATCTCCTTGTTTAGTTTACAATACTGATTCCTTCTTACACTGTATAGATGGAGTGGTAGCCACAGACTGCAGATTTGCCTGAGTGTGCTCCTGCTCTCGAAGCTCAAAATGTATCTCCTTGTTTAGTTTACAATACTGATTCCTTCTTACACTGTATAGATGGAGTGGTAGCCACAGGCTGCAGATTTGCCTGAGTGTGCTCCTGCTCTCGAAGCTCAAAATGTATCTCCTTGTTTAGTTTACAATACTGATTCCTTCTTACACTGTATAGATGGAGTGGTAGCCACAGACTGCAGATTTGCCTGAGTGTGCTCCTGCTCTCGAAGCTCAAAATGTATCTCCTTGTTTAGTTTACAATACTGATTCCTTCTTACACTGTATAGATGGAGTGGTAGCCACAGACTGCAGATTTGCCTGAGTGTGCTCCTGCTCGAAGCTCAAAATGTATCTCCTTGTTTAGTTTACAATACTGATTCCTTCTTACACTGTATAGATGGAGTGGTAGCCACAGACTGCAGATTTGCCTGAGTGTGCTCCTGCTCTCAAGCTCAAAATGTATCTCCTTGTTTAGTTTACAATACTGATTCCTTCTTACACTGTATAGATGGAGTGGTAGCCACAGACTGCAGATTTGCCTGAGTGTGCTCCTGCTCTCGAAGCTCAAAATGTATCTCCTTGTTTAGTTTACAATACTGATTCCTTCTTACACTGTATAGATGGAGTGGTAGCCACAGACTGCAGATTTGCCTGAGTGTGCTCCTGCTCTCGAAGCTCAAAATGTATCTCCTTGTTTAGTTTACAATACTGATTCCTTCTTACACTGTATAGATGGAGTGGTAGCCACAGACTGCAGATTTGCCTGAGTGTGCTCCTGCTCGAAGCTCAAAATGTATCTCCTTGTTTAGTTTACAATACTGATTCCTTCTTACACTGTATAGATGGAGTGGTAGCCACAGACTGCAGATTTGCCTGAGTGTGCTCCTGCTCTCAAGCTCAAAATGTATCTCCTTGTTTAGTTTACAATACTGATTCCTTCTTACACTGTATAGATGGAGTGGTAGCCACAGACTGCAGATTTGCCTGAGTGTGCTCCTGCTCTCGAAGCTCAAAATGTATCTCCTTGTTTAGTTTACAATACTGATTCCTTCTTACACTGTATAGATGGAGTAGTAGCCACAGACTGCAGATTTGCCTGAGTGTGCTCCTGCTCTCAAGCTCAAAATGTATCTCCTTGTTTAGTTTACAATACTGATTCCTTCTTACACTGTATAGATGGAGTGGTAGCCACAGACTGCAGATTTGCCTGAGTGTGCTCCTGCTCTCAAGCTCAAAATGTATCTCCTTGTTTAGTTTACAATACTGATTCCTTCTTACACTGTATAGATGGAGTGGTAGCCACAGACTGCAGATTTGCCTGAGTGTGCTCCTGCTCAAGCTCAAAATGTATCTCCTTGTTTAGTTTACAATACTGATTCCTTCTTACACTGTATAGATGGAGTGGTAGCCACAGACTGCAGATTTGCCTGAGTGTGCTCCTGCTCTCGAAGCTCAAATATCTCCTTGTTTAGTTTACAATACTGATTCCTTCTTACACTGTATAGATGGAGTGGTAGCCACAGACTGCAGATTTGCCTGAGTGTGCTCCTGCTCTCGAAGCTCAAAATGTATCTCCTTGTTTAGTTTACAATACTGATTCCTTCTTACACTGTATAGATGGAGTGGTAGCCACAGACTGCAGATTTGCCTGAGTGTGCTCCTGCTCTCGAAGCTCAAAATGTATCTCCTTGTTTAGTTTACAATACTGATTCCTTCTTACACTGTATAGATGGAGTGGTAGCCACAGACTGCAGATTTGCCTGAGTGTGCTCCTGCTCTCGAAGCTCAAAATGTATCTCCTTGTTTAGTTTACAATACTGATTCCTTCTTACACTGTATAGATGGAGTGGTAGCCACAGACTGCAGATTTGCCTGAGTGTGCTCCTGCTCTCGAAGCTCAAAATGTATCTCCTTGTTTAGTTTACAATACTGATTCCTTCTTACACTGTATAGATGGAGTGGTAGCCACAGACTGCAGATTTGCCTGAGTGTGCTCCTGCTCTCGAAGCTCAAAATGTATCTCCTTGTTTAGTTTACAATACTGATTCCTTCTTACACTGTATAGATGGAGTGGTAGCCACAGACTGCAGATTTGCCTGAGTGTGCTCAGTTAGCAGAATGTAATTTCTGAAGAGCACTTGTGTCCTGGTGGGAGACTTCGCCATATTGATTTGGCAACCCTCTTCACAGTTTAGCAGCCCTGAGTTTTAACACAGGAGCCAGGGAAAAAATTTCATTAAACCCTTGGGGCCTGTTAGCTTCCAGCACTATCTGCCGGTAAGCTTCCCTATATTCCAGTTTAATTTCCCAGGGCCCCACCCCCAATGTCTTGGGGTACCACCTCTATTAAAAAAATAAAAACCTGGCTATTTTACAATAAAGGGTGTGTTTAAAAAGGGCATTATGTTCATTACGACTTTTGACATCATAAAGATGTTCGTAAACCCTTTTTCTTAATTTACGCTCTATCTTGCCTATGTAAAAGGCCTCACAGGCCTCACACTGGGCAATATCCACAAGCCTCTTGGTGTTACAGTTGTAAAATGCTTTTCCCAGCAAATATGTATTCCTACCCTTGACATAAAATCTTTCACTATGACTTATATATGGACATTGCAGACATGCTCCATACTTAAAGGTCCCCATCCTCCTTGAATTGCAAATTGTAGAAGCAGTTTTGTATTTTAGCAAATCCTTAATGTTCTGCCTCTTCTAAAAATAACCTTGAGGGATTTCCTCACAACCTTCTTCAAATCAGAGAATTCAGAAAATGTGTTCCAGTCCCTTTCTACTATCACCCTGATGACATGAGTATCACCATTGAAATTGGTAATAAACGCCCAATAAAACCCATCATCATCATCATCACCCTTGTTGGACCTACCTCTACTTAATTACATATCCTTCCCCAATATTGGTAAGTATTTGTCCAGCCTACCTTCCCATACTTCATTTTTTTTATCCTCAGTATCAGATCCAGTGGGTAACCCCTTTCTTTAATCATTCCTTCCAGTACCCCACATTTTTTTTTGAAAATCTTCATCCTCAGAGGCCATTTTGCTGGCTATAACAAATTGTCCTTTTATGATCCCTTTCTTTTGACAAAAGTGATGGACACTAGAAAAACAAATGTAGGAATTAAAGAAAGTCTCCTTTTTGTAAAGTGTACATTTAAAATGTCCTTTCTATTTATGTGTAGATACATCTAAATAATCCACATGGTCATAGGTGACCTTGTAGGTGAACTTTAAAAAATCAGTAGTGGTGGAAATGTAACCAATGAATTAAGTTTATTCAAACTTTCCACCCATAGGAGACAGATGTCATCCAAATATCTCCTATACATCCTCCAACAAGGGGCATATTTGGAATTAATAACATATTTTTGTTCCCAAATTGCTAAAATTATGTTTACATAAGTGGGGGCACAACTAGCTCCCAAAGCAATAACCTTAACGTGCTGAAAAAATTCACCTTCAAAATACAAAAAATGTTTTTTTACTACCAACTCAGCCAACTCAAGGCATACATCATTGTCAGAAAAATCTTTCTTCATTCTAAGTGCCTCCTCCAGCCATTGAATCCCTATTTCATGTGGGATAACCGAAAATAAATCTACCACATCAATGGTGATGAAAATCAAACCTTTAGAAAAAAATTCCAATTTAACATTCTTAAGGAAATCCCAGGAATCTTTCAAAATATTTCCTTCCCCTAGCCAAACCCTCTTTAATTTAGAATCCAGGAATTTAGCTAAGGGGCAGTTTTGGAACCTTCCACTGCCACGACTAGCCTGAGGGGAGGGTTGTCCAGATTTTTATGGACCTTAGAAATTCCAAATATAGAGGGGACTCTAGGTTTGTCATTCCCCAGGTAACAGTAGGTTTCATAATCTATGGCACCTTCATCGAATAATTCCTTTAGAGCCAAATATATTTTTCTATATGCAATATTAATTTCATTAATAGAAACTCTACTGCATTTAGAGTCCTCCTGCAGTATTTCCATAATTTTAGCCTCATAAATGATTTTGTCCATCATTACTATTCTCCCTCCCTTATCCAGTTCCATTACCCCTAAGTTTGGATTAGCCCTAATATCATTTAACATATCCATCTCCACCTGGGTTAAATTATTCCTAAATCTATTGGTTCTAACCCATTTTCTAATTTCCTCTCAAGGGTTAATTCCAAGTTTTTCAGTTGGGGTGCAAGGGAGGGGGTTATTGTACTCCTTCTCCTTAGTACTTCCTGGGATTTTCCTAAACTTCTTCCCCTTAGCATATTCTCTAAGTTCAAGTTACGTATAAACAATTTCACATCAAAAATTACCTTACTTAAATCACTTTTTCTCTTGGGAATAAACTTAAACCCCTTCAAAAACAACTTAAAATGTTCCCTACTAAACTCTACATTGCTATAATTAAAAATATTAAACCCTCTTAGACTGATTTTATGATTTTCCTTCAACATTGGTAAGTTATCGTTGTTCATGGCATTTACCTCCCCCTCTCTCCTGGTCCTACTGCCTCTTGGTAGTAATTGTCCTTGTAAAACTGGGTCCATCAACTCTTTCCCATCTTTGATGGTTCACCGCTCTCTCCCCGTCACCATCCTGAATGTAACCAACATTCCAAGAAGTGGATTTAAATGAATCCTTCCCATTTTGCTGAAAAACATTACCTACTCTAAGGAGAAGATACCTTTTCCCTTCTTAGTATTCCTTAATATCTCCATCCATTTTTTTAAACCTCTTATTCATCACCTCATTGCATTTCCCATCAATTTGGTGCCTTATGTCATAATATTTAGCCTTTCACTGTCTATAGTAAACATCAAATCATTGGTTAAGGTAGAATTCAAGGCTTCAATATATTGATTTAAATTAGCCATCTCTCTTTCATTATTTTTAATGATAGCCCTTATTATGTCCAAACAACAATGATCAAAAATGGAAATCAGCTCTTTATAAAACTCAGATCCCACCTTCACATTGCTAGGGTAAGTGTAAACCCTTAAAGCCTTAGAGACAATATCAAGATTAACACATTCTTTCAAGTATAAATTGTCCAAATCCAAAGTCTTGTGTATCAACATAGCATTGTACTCAACGAAAAAAAAACTCAAAGAAAAAAGTTGAAAGAAAAATTCCCCACAATTTAAAGAGCAATGCATAACACTAATATCAGATGATGAGTAAAAACTAGAAAACTATTTCAGTGAATATTCATAGCAAGTATCAGATTATTTTAGTCAAAAAGCAATAAACAGGCAGTGTGAGGCCATTTCTGCATGTTGACCTGACCCATGGCAATGAAGATAGTGAGTCACTAAGTACTGTGGTGAATTATTAGAGAGAATCTTTTGCAGCCTGGAAAGTTTAGTTGCCTTCTTCTTCTCTTTCAGCTGTTCCTGTTAGGGGTCACCACTTCAGATCATCTGCTTCCATTTCTTCCTGTCCTCTGCATCTTTCTCTGTCACACCAACCACCTGCATGTCCTCTCTCACCACATCTATATACTTTATCTTAGGCCTTCCTCTTTTCCTCTTACCTGGCAGCTCCATCCTTAGCATCCTTTTCCCAATATACCCAGCATCCCTCCTCAGCACATGTCCAAACCAACGCAATCTCGCCTCTCTGACTTTGTCTGCAAACCGTCCAACCTGAGCTAACCCTCTAATATACTGATTCCTAATCGTGTCCATCCTTGTCACACCCAGTGCAAATCTTAACATCTTTAACTCTTCCACTTCAAGCTCTGACTCCTGCCTTTTTGTCAATGCCACCGTCTCCAACCCATACAACATAGCTGGTCTCACTACCCTCTTGTAGACCATCCCTTTCACTCTTACTGGTACCTGTCACAAATCACTCCTGACACTCTTCTCCACCCATTCCACCATGCCTGTACTCTCTTCTTCACCTGTCTTCCACACTCATCATTACTCTGAACTGTTGATCCCAAGTACTTAAACTCATCCACCCTCGCCAACTCTACTCCTTGCATCCTTATCATTCCTCTATCCTCCCTCTCATTCACACACATATATTGTGTCTTAGTCCTGCTGACCTTCATTCCTCTCCTCTCTTGAGCATATCACCACCTCTCCAGGGTCTCCTCAACCTGGTCCCTACTCTCACTATAGATCACAATGTCATCTGCAAACATCGTAGTCCATGGGGCCTCCTGTCTGATCTTGCCTGTCAACCTGTTCATCACCATTGCAAATAAGAAAGGGCTCAGAGCTGATCCTTGATGTAATCCCACCTCCACCTTAAACCCCCATTCCACCATTGCAGACCTCACCACTGCCACACTACCCTTGTACATATCTAGTACCACTCTTACATACTTCTCTGCCACTCCCGACTTCCTCATACAATACCACAACTCCTCTCTAGGCACCCTATTATATCCTTTATCCAAGTCCACAAAGACACAATGCAACTTCTTCTGACCTTCTCTATATTTTTCCATCAACACTCTCAGAGCAAACATCACATCTGTAGTGCTATTTCCCAGCATGAAACCATACTGTTGATCACTAATCATCACCTCCCTTCTTAACCTAGCTTTCACTACTCTTTCTCATAACTTCAAGCTGTGACTTATCAGTTTTATCCTCTATAGTAACTACAGCTCTGCATATCACCCTTATTCTTAAAAATAGGTACCAAAACACTTTTTCTCCACTACTCAGGCATCCTCTGACTTTCCAAGATTTCATTAAACAATCTGGTTAAAAACTCCACTGCCATTTATAGTAAGCACATTCATGCTTCCACTGGTATGTCATCTGGAACAACAGCCTTTCCATTCTTCATCTTCTTCATAGTTGTACTTACTTCCTCTTCACTAATCTGTTTCACTTCCTGATTCACTATCCCCACATCATCCAACTTTCTGTCTCTCTCATTCTCTTCATTCATCAGCCCCTAAAGTACTCTTTCCATCTGCTCAACACACTCTCCTCGCTCATGAGTACGTTTCCCTCACTGTCCTCCAGTTGTCTAATGATGGTAATGCTTGTTGGCCTATACATACGCATGACTTTGTTCAGAAAAACATATATTATGGGGACATGATAAGATAAAGTATTTAGAAGTATGGATTAAAAAGGCATTTGTTATGTCAGCTAAGGATCTGTGGGAAGAAACCAAACAAAAGATAATACAAAAATTGAGAAACTGAAAGCTCTTTTTTATGGATATGGGTAGTAAGATATAAGGAGTAAAAATGTTTTTAGTCCCTTTAGTATTGTATATAGGTCAGGCATATTTTTACCAACCAGAGCAAAGGTTGTGGATAATAATTAATAAAGAGTTGAAGGAATTTATCTGTGAAGGGATATTTTTCTAATAACAAATGCAATTTGTAAAAATCACATTTTACCAAGATATTTGATGACTCTCCATTTTGCCCTTCTTGGAAAAGCAATAAACCAAAATCAGGTACCTTATGTATATCAATGCCAATACCAATTTATACATGTATAATGTTTCCTTTTTTATTGCATCTGCCAAAACAGATACAACAGTTTGATTTGCTGTTTAATATTTATAAATTCTATATTTTTATACACTGCAGATGTTTATCAGCAAATCATATTTGAAATATGCCTGAATTTCAGTTACTTTTTACACTACAGTACTTTTGGCATACATTTTTGCAATTAAAGTCTGTGGTACATTGACCTGTAGAAGTAATTCACATATTATTTTCTTTATGAAATCTTCAACCTTAAAAGTGCTATATGAAATAAAATTCAGACCTGTGTGACAACGGGAGATACTGCCAGCATACTTATCTGGAATTTTATAAATCTATATCATTTGTGAATATCAACATGATTTATATAAGATGCTTGTGTTACAACTGTATTAGAACTTTATGTCATGTATATATCAAACTTAAAGACGTGTGTTGAAAAGATATTTTATAAAGTGCTTGTGCTTAAAATGTAACCACAGCATGCCCTACTAGAATAGAATGGAAATGTACATGCACTATTGTAACTGTTTAACTGTATATATTTTAACAGTGGAAAGTGGAACACAGGAGGTTAACTTCAGTCCAGCAAAACTTCAGAAAAATAGTGAAATAATTACTAGTTTTAAAATGTGAAGGGATGTAATTGTTTTATGACTTCCAGCATCTGCCAGTGATCTGAGGTCTATGGATTTTCACAGGTAGATGCTAACTGCTGTCAGCTTCCAGCAGTGGGGGTTTAACCTGGGATAAAGTCAGATGACAAGAAATTATGTCTTTCTGCAAGCTATCCCAGCAGTAATGTTTGAGATATTAATTTAAAAAAGTCTCTTAGAGAGACACAGCATTCTGTATTCTGTCTTGGACCTGACAACAATAATATTCACCACAGCTAACTTGCTCTTAAGTAAGTTAACTAGGGTATAGTAATTCTCTTAGATTCAGTCAGGAATATAATGAAGCTTAGTTTAGATATTTTTATTTATTTGAGACTGCCTGCAATGTTGTTTTAAACATTTCCTGTGATTTTGAACTCTGATGTCACTGTGAATATATATTCAGTATTGTCTTGTTCTTTTATTATTTATTATTAAATATATTTAAACCTTTCATTGTGGCTGATTTGTGTAGAGATATTTAAGTTCTGAGCATACTTGCATATTTATTTGGTCACACTGTATAGGCCACTCCCAATAGCTTTGCTCTAGGTCAAACTACCATTTGTATTAATAATAATATTACACAGTAAGACTGGACACCCTTTATTAAGGGCCTTAAAGTAGCTCATAAGGAGTTGGCTGGTGACACTGATAACTACCTTATAGTATGTGTGCGTGTGTGTGTGTATAAATCAAACCTCAAAGAGTGTATGTATCAGCTACTTGGGCAGGGATACAAAGCACTGGTTGGACAGAGAGGGTGCTGTAGGTCTTGGCTTGGCCGCTCAGCTGAGATCTCAACACTATAGTTGTGCCAGTGGGTAGTCTTACTGGGGATCTGGAAAAAGAGGGAGAAACCAGCCGTGGACTGACTGTGGTCTCTGTGTGCTCTTAAGGGAAATCTCACTTGATGCAGGCAGCTGCATCTGGAAATACTGTGTGTGTACCTTGTCATCCTCTCAGTATACATCCCCCACTGTTGCCAGTGGTGAGGATTGAGGCTTCTTGATTACTGGTCCAGTGGTGGGTCATCACAACCTGCATAAAACTTAAATTGTCTCTTCCACCGTATGGGATTGGGGTAACAGTCTGTGTAGTCTGTGTACGTTCATGCATGTGTGCACATATGTATGCCTGATTGCATTTATAATTACTTGTATACAACCCTATACATGTCTTTTACAACAAATACCTTCAACAGAATTTATGTTAAAAATATTAGGACACATTAGTTTTCAAGCAATACCCATTTTTTCTGTGCTTGAATATTAGGAGTCCTGTCATTAATACAACAGTATAACATTAACGCTAAGTAATGGTCCACACTGTAACTTTGTAGAAGTGTGAAGAATTGTATTTAATCACCCATGAGATTAATTTTCCTTTAAACTCATGGAAAGTTACTGGTGATTTATAACTGCGACATTTGTCACATTGCCTAAATCTGAAAAATCATTACGTGCGAATGACTGGGAAACCTAAAAGAAAAGATTTTTGTTATCTTAAATGTTTACTTTATAGAATCAAGATCTGTCTAAATATGACTGTTTTAAAATGTCCCTGCACATATAACCTGTGAAAGGAAAATAAATGTCATTAAAATCAAAGGCCCTTGTGTGCAAAACCTTGTTTTTCTCTTCTCTTCTCTTCTCTTCTCTTCTCTTCTCTTCTCTTCTCTTCTCTTCTCTTCTCTTCTCTTCTCTCTTGCTTCAAAATGCAACCAGTCTCTGGGTAGTAGGAACATCTCTGTGTCTACATTTTGTAAAATATGTTTTCTGTCTGGAGCGTTCTGATTTATGATTGTAAATCAATAGAAAGCTCTCTCTTTACATTTTGTCTGTGTCTCTTTGGAGCTTTAGGATTTATGGCTCACAGTCTATCTTTATAAAAAGAAATACAGATTGTTTTCTTTTAAAACTGTCCTGACACAGTCCAGTCTTAATTTATCTGGAAGTAGAAGTGTTGAAGAACATTGCCAAGCAGAACACTGTCTAGTTTAAATTACAACATATTTTCATCTGTCTTCCTTGGGCAACTCAAAACAATATGAATCGGGTAGCAAACTCACATGTGCTCTGTGCTTAGAGACTTTTAACCATTTCATGACTAAACCCTGTACTGCAAAAAAGTAAAACTTCAAAACTTTTTTCTTTGACATAATAGCTGCAATGGCAAAGAATCCTGTCTTTAAACTATAGTTCCAAAGTATCCTGAGAATTTACATTCATCGGCATGTTTGTATCTTATTAGTTCCTGTCTGCATAGCATTTAAAGATTACTTTGTGTATATTTTTTTGTGTTTGTACTTGCTGATTTACAGAGATTGTTTTACCATACAACATGTCATCAATGCTCTTTTACCTCAAAGAGAAGTTCTCTTTGAAAACTTTGATGCACACAGCTCATGCATCTCATAACAAAATACTGGCGTTGGTACCTGTACTGTAGATCCATATTTTCAAGATGGATCCCTTTGCTAGTTGACTTGTTGTTGCTGTAGCATCTCTCCCTCATCATTCTAGAATATTTTTCATGGTCTATTCATTTGGTCTAGTTTGAAGATTTGGGATCCCATATTTCCTTCATGCTTTTATCACTGATTTCTCTGGAGGTGCTCCAGCTGATTTCTTTGATCACATGTTAGTTCTTCACAGAAGGAATGCTTTACTGTTGGATTCCCATGCTTCTGGAAGCTCTGCAAAATGCTGACGTGTGTTCTTCTTTTTATCACTACATTTCATTAGTATAAAACCACTAAAGCATTGAAAGTCTGTAAAAACATTTATTTTCCAAGTAGACAGCAGTACAGCTACACTATGCTAATTACAGGCTTAGACAGAACTAACACAGCAGAACTGCAGAGCTAAATACATGGGCCAAATCATTTTGGAACATTTCTTCTAATCATAGTTTACAACATTGATTGGCAGTAGAAATATGCAATTATTATTCAGAGAATGTTGATCAATATATTTTACATAGTCTGCACTTTTTAATAACTTCACTCGCACAGTTACACAAAGCTGTATTCAATCACAAGACCTGTTGCAAAATAAGGCCAAACTACAGAGGCTCATTATTTATATTTTTAACTACTTCAGTCATGCGATCAACGTTACTTTGTCTCAGAACAAAGCATTAGTATGAAGCTTATCTAGCTCGCAACACAAACATGTTTCTGGTCTAAAATACAGAAATCCATTTTATCAGCTGGAATGCCTGAAATAAGTCTACTAGACACATCCATCCTGACATTTATATTTTTTGATATTTCAATACAGATCTAACACATATAATGTAAAATCAAAGTATTGCAATTATACAGGTTTTTAACAGATGTTATGTGCTCTCATATTCACTCCTAGACCATGCACTGAATCTTAAACATATGTTGTATATCTCTACCTGAAGCAATATAAACCACAAATGAATTATCACAATCTTCTTTATTGTTAAAATAATATTTCCAGTATTGGGATGTTCAAAAACATCTGTAGTTTTTTAAATACCTTTATTAAATTATCGCTTAAGACATAGGTAAACATACATTAACAGTAAAGAAAACAAACCATATTAATGTTTTTCCCATTTACACACACATAGATCACGTCTTTTCTTTCTGACTACCATCAGCCCAACATTACATAAATTTCTGAATTCTTGCCTTCCCTTAAAACTCACTCCTCCTTCTGCTGAACATTATTTTACATGTATAGTTCCCACAATTTCCATTCATGCTTTTTTTTCCAATCATCTTTATTAAATTTAAACATATGTCAGTGACAATCTTACAATTATATAAATGAAACGCTTACAAAATGATATCACTTTAGTTGCAAACAGTTTACATCACAGACATCATTGAAACAACTGTAGCTGTAAACATTATACATAATTTATAAACCATCCAGCCATTGTCAGTTAAGCAATATATGGCTCATTCAAATCCTGCCTCTTAAACCTCATTCGTGCTCTGCATATATTGTTCCCACAATTCCCATTTTTCCTATGTAGTTTGCCCCTTCTCTTTTCTAAAGATCCCAATTCCAGTTGTTTTATCTCTGTTACTATATTCACTACTTCTAGTAAAGTTGGTCTAGATTTTACAATTTCCATTCATTTTTAGGTTATTTGCCCCTTCCCTTTTCTAAAGATCCCACTACCAGTTTTTTAATATCTGTTACAATATTCAATATTTCAATTAAAGTTGGTTTGGACTTTGATTTCCATTTTCTACTAATTGATTTTTTGGCATCAGGAGAAGGATGCTAAGGATGGAGCTGCCAGGTAAAAGGAAAAGAGGAAGGCCTAAGATAAGGTTTATGGATGTGGTGAGAGAGGATATGCAGGTAGATGGTATGACAGATCAAGATGCAGAGGACAGGAAGAAATGGAAACAGATGATCCGCTGTGGTGGCCCCTAATGGGAGCAGCCGAAAGAAGAAGAAGATGAAGTAATTGCTTTTTTGGCATCCAACAAGAATTAAACTTAGTGTGTTTGAGCTCAAAAGTATAATTTTCTTAGTTACACCCATTTGCTCACCCAGTATTTCTGACAGAGTACTCTGTAGAGAATTTTAAAATCTGCCAACTCATTACAATGTATGTTCCCAAGTAATTTTTCTTCATACATATGTAGTCCCATTGTTCTCTTGTAAGTTGCGTATACACTCTCTCCTCCCAATCTTTTCTATCCTTCTCTAACCTCCTCTGATTGATTCGTATATTTATTGTGTAATACTGCATATGCCATACTAATTATCCCTTTTTTAGCAACAACTGCTGTCCTAGAGTCAACGAAAAACTCTATCAGAGCTGATCCTTCACTTAGGATTCTCCTATCTCTTTCTCTTTGCCTGTATTCATATCAATCCCTGATAGAAGGCAATCTCTAGACTGCAGTTCAAATGTCTTCTTGACCTCATCTCATTTTATACCTTTCCCTCTAGTTATTTGCTCCCAATACCCTGGTTCCTTTCCAGTTTTCTACAGTACATTCCAGCCACCACTTGCCTACACCCCTAAAGAATATTAAGGAGATTAAGTGTGTGGAAGTCTTTCAAAATGAGTTTTCCTAAAAAGTATATCTTATATATTATTTAATTTTAGGACAATTAGTACACATATGTAGCATTTATAATTTTCCTCAAGTGTTAGAAGTGGAACTGTTAGGAATTATGTTTGGAGTTATACTAAGTTCTCGACTAAATCCAATTAAAGGATGTATTGTGCATTTTAATGAAAAGAAGGAGGATTTGTGCTTGATAAATTCAATATTTTTTCTTCATAGTATAAATTTATACTGGGTATTGAAATTGTTTTATTTTCATCATCTTGGAGTTTCTTATCTAGCCTTTTACACACAAATGTAGGAAATTATGGGACTGGTGTAAGGCAAAGAAGAAAATGCAAATGTATGATGATGTTCAAGAATATAAAAAAAAAATAATGGCATGAAAACTAGATGTGTTGCAGTTGCAAATAAATAGAAATGTATAGGATGTAGATATAATGACTAGCTTTTATTGGACTGATCCATTGCAGAATTTAACAGTTATGGATCAAAAAGCTTTAGTAATAAGATGTCATTGATATCAAATAGTTGAGGAATGGCAAGTCCTCAGGGTGTGCTATCCAAGGTCAAGAATATTACATCTATGGGGTAGATAACATACCTGGCTACTGTTGGTCAGCCTGAAACATGACTTGTCAGACCCCCTACAGAGGTTATTCAATATCAGCCTCCAAATAGGCTTCATGTCAGATAAATGGAGGACAGGGGTTTACTAGCAAAATCTCGAAATTTAAAAATAAAAAAGTTCGGAACATCAAATGCCATGGTCGAAATTCTGCTTATTAAGTAGGTGAAAATGTCAAATCTGATGATAGACTTCAGCAGATTTGACATTTTCTCCGAATATCAAATGTACTGCCCCTGTAGGAGCTAAGGTAAGACTCAATCCTAGACTGCATTCCACCTTTTTCCATGGGAAACCCCCCTGCATTCCCCTGTGGGGGGCTGCACCCCCTGCTAACTATATATTTCAACTCCGAGATCATACTACAGTGAGGAAAGGGATGAATTTCCCAATCTGCACTGTACCACAATCTCTGTTCATTACATCAAGCTCATATCGATGAATGCACAGCTGCATTTGTTGATATGAACTGTTGCTGAAGTAACATTTTGTAACACAAGAATCAGCCATCTGCCCTTCAACATTCCCCTGTTCGCCGAACCCATGTTCAACATTTTGAAAGAAAACCGAGGAAAGGAACAGTCATACCTTTACACAAAGGTGGGATGTCAACAGACTTAGCTAATTATAGACCCTTAAGTTTTATCAGCTTCATCTGTAAGGCTATGGAAAGGATCATTTTATAATTAGTAAATAAGGACATAGATAACCTACAAACTCTTGATGCAAACATGTGCGGAATTGTCAAGGAATGATCCTGCCTACTTAACCAGGCTGATTTCTTCAAGATGGTTACTGAAGTAATGGATGATTCATATCAGTACACACCACATATCTAGACCTTACTAATGCATTTGACACCATCTCACACTCAGGTTTCATAGACAGACTCTCAAGCTAAATGTAAATCCCTGTGTAACTCATTTCATAGCAAACTGGATCACAAATAAAATCACAGAGATTAGTGTGGGCAATCTAACTCCTCCAAAAGACCTGTTACTAGTGGTTTACCCCAGGTTTCAGTCCTTGAGCTACTCTTCTTTGGCATTTACTTCTTGAAGGTGAAAGCAAATGTTAAGGGTTCTTGGCTGACCAAGGCTGTAGAAACTCCTCAGAAGACATTGAAATCCTATGAGATGGTCTTTCTCAAACAAATAGCTGATATTACAACCATGGACAAAAACTAAATGCCATGAGATGTACAACTGTATCGAGTGGCAAGCATGGCATGCCTTACAGCTGTCACAAAAACAACACATTCCTGAAAGTTGATCCCATTGTCAGGGATCAGGGAACCTATTCTGACAATGAACTGTCACCACATACCCACTATTGTAAGGAAGTCTTTGATCATCACACACATATCTAAAGATATGTGGTCCAGGAACATAAGCATTCTACTGCACTTAGCTCTCATCAAGCTGATCATTAAATATAATGCCCTATTCCATATGTGGCTGTCCAAAAACTTGTCACAGCTGGGGCAACCACAATGCTTTTTCAACTTGGTTACTAAGAGGTGACCTCTGCCTCCTGTGTAGACTCTCAACAGACCCTATCCTCTCAGGACCTGTTACACATTCACAAGTTTAATGGCAGCATGAACATCAGCTGAAGACATTTAAATATCTTTTGTCATATGTATGTATCACAGAGAATGCCTCTTCTATGGAACCGTCTTCCACTCCCTATAAAATAAATTACATCTCATGCTTTGTTCAAATATAACTTGGACATATGGATGGAAACTGCCCAGTTTAGTACCAGTATACTTTCTGTCTCTGAGTTATTTGTTTGCAAAATATAACAGCTAACTGCCATGGGAATGTAAGGCTAGGCTTGTTATGATCCCCACAGATCAATAACCTAGTAAGTACCTATGACCTATTAGATTTTTATGGTGATTTTATTTGAGAAAATTGCCAGTAAAGGCAGAAATTAAATATAAATTGGAAAATAAAATTAAATATAATTTGTGCAGGACTTTTGAGGCAGCATGGTTTTCTTGAATCTAAAAAAAAAAAAAAAAAACATTGAAATCTTGGAAATTTATAGCCAACAGAATTTTGTCTTCTGTTCCTTCAAGCAATAACTATGAAAAATATTATTTTATGGAGACTATATAAATGTACCACATATACATGAATATTATTTTGACTGAAGAGTTATGACAATTTCATGGCATATTTGGAAAGGTAGATCTGACAAAGTTCTTTGTGTTGCAAGATGGGAAATGAAAGACATTTTATAGAAAATAAAATTTCTGATAATTTCTTAAATGCTAAAGAGAGTGAGGGAGCCAGGAGAAATAGATTTTTGTTTTGTTCCTTTTTTGATTGGTTCTGTTTTTCAATTATTGCTTTTGTTTTTAGCATGTTGGATTTTGTATACATAGACATATTCATTTTATATTTTTCTTTTTATATATATGTATTTTTTTATCTGAGATTAATTTACATTTTAATTTAATTTTTGCACTTTTGTGCTTTGTAATAAAGAACTCCTACACTTCTTGATGAGTGTAGGATCTTTTATATCCATCTTAGCTACCACCAACTCAGGAAGATGGGGTCTCAGATTAACATCTCTTCTGAAGGATTAGCAGTGTTGAGACTCAAACCCCATAAGTGCCAGACATTTTGACATAACAGTGGGTGGCATCCTGTCATCTAGATGTCATGATGACAGTTGTACTGTCTCCCTGTCACAGTGGTGGCGATGGCTTCATCGCCTTCATCACACAAGGAGTCAGGCATCAACCTAGTAATAAGAAGCTGTGCAGAATACAAAATGGTGACTGATGGATAAGCTAAGTGAAGATTAACTGCTTTAACTGTTCAGCATGATGCCTTTTCTTTAACGTGATATTCATATTAAACACAAACCTTCCTGCAAAAAGCACATGATAAATTTCTTATTTTCTATTCTATAATATAATGACAAACTTAATCAGAATTTTAAAGTTAGTACAGCAAATGTACTGTATTTAAAGCTGCCATGCTGATAGTATAAGTAAGATTTCTGCTGAGCGAAAGGCACTTTCATGGTATATTAATCCAGTCCATCAGTCATGTGCCTAATAGGCATATAATTCCATCACTCTTTTCTACAAACAGGAATTTATCAACGCATTTATGACATTTTATACATGCTTATCATTCATTATCACATTATTTGTAAACTAAAACATAAAACAAACAAAACAGATTGCTATCTAAATGATTTAAATAAGTTTGTATGTGGTGTACCAGTATTACTGATATCATAAACATTACAAATGACATGATGTGTACTACGCACTGCAGATATTTTTATTTTATAGTGGTGCAGAAAAAATAAAATGACTACACAGTTATTCTTTTAGCTGATTAAGGAATGATCGAATTACTCCTCAAGGTTTCAGCAACTTCCAGCACTTACAGTCACAGACATAGCAATCACTATGATAATATCTCTATGTTGCTGTTGTTGTTGTGTCTTTCGGCTTTTCCCGGTTAGGGGTCGCCGCAGCGGAACTTCGGTCCACTAATGATTGGTTGTTGATTTTTACGTGCTGAGTTACCAGCCCTGACGCACAACCTTCAACGATGGTATGCCCATTCACGCATGTCTCCATGCAGAAGACGCTCTAGCTGAGAATCGAACCGGACAGCGTCTTACTGTGAGGCGACGATGCTACCGCAGCACCACCAATAGCTCTATGAAATGCGGGAAAGATTTCTTCATATATTTAATACTATACCTCTCAAGTATACCTCATTATGAGGAATATTCCTCATTTGGGGGCTTAAAATGCACATTACTCGGAGTTCCACATCAAAAGATCTCTCATACATTTAGTGTTAGGAATATTTTAACTGATATCCATGGCAAATAATACTGAATCATATTAATTCATCAAAAGAACCTTTCATAAATATAAAATAGCACATTTTTACCACACTATGAACTTTCTAGTTGAAACTGTTCATCATCATCATCTTCTTTCAGCTGTTCCCGTTAGGGGTCGCCACAGTGGATCAACTGTTTCCATTTCATCCTGTCCTCTGCATCATGCTCTTTCACACCAAGCACCTGCATGTCCTCTCTCACCACATCCTTAAACCTTATCTTAGGCCTTCCTCTTTTCCCCTTACCTGGCAGCTCCATCCTTAGCATACTTTTCCCAATATACCCAGCATCCCTCCTCAGCACATGTCCAAACCAACGCAATCTCGCCTCTCTTGCTTTGTCTCCAAACTGACCAACCTGAGCTGACCCTCTAATATACTGATTCCTAATCCTGTCCATCCTAGTCACACCCAGTGCAAATCTTGACATCTTTAACTCTGCCACATCTAGCTCTGACTCTTGCCTTTTCGTCAGTTCTACCATCTCCAACCCATATAACATAGCTGGTCTCACTACCCTCTTGTAGACCTTCCCTTTCACTCTTATTGGTACCTGTCTGTCACAAATCACTTCTGACACTCTTCTCCACCCATTCCACCTTGCCTGTACTCCCTTCTTCACCTCTCTTCCACGCTCACCATTACTCTGAACTGTTCATCCCAAGTACTTAAACTCATCCACCTTTACCAACTCTACTCCCTGCATCCTCACCATTCCTCTACCCTCCCTCTCATTTACACACATATATGCTGACCATCATTCCTCTGCTCTCTAAAGCATATCTCCACCTCTCCAGGGTCTCCTCAACCTGGTCCCTACTCTCACTACATATCACAATGTCATCTGCAAACATCATAGTCCACGGGGCCTCCTGTCTAATCTCATCTGTCAACCTGTCCATCACCACTGCAAATAAGAAAGGGCTCAGAGCTGATCCTTGATGTAATCCCACCTCCACCTTAAACGTATCTGACACTCTCACCGCAGTCCTCGCCAATGTCACACTACCCTTGTACATATCCTGTACCACTCTTACATACTTACCTGCCACTCCCGACTTCCTCATACAATACCACAACTCCTCTGTAGGCACGCTGTCATATACTTTCTCTAAGTCCACAAAGACACAATGCAACTCCTTCTGACCTTCTCTGTATTTCTCCAACAACACTCTCAGAGCAAATACTGCATCTGTAGTGCTCTTTCCTGGCATGAAACCATACTGCTGATCACTAATCATCACCTCCCTTCTTAACCTAGCTTCCACTACTCTTTCCCATAACTTCAAGCTGTGACTGATCAATTTTATCCCTCTGTAGTTACTGCAGCTCTGCACATCACCCTTATTCTTAAAGATAGGTACCAAAACACATTTTCTCCACTCCTCAGGCATCCTCTGACTTTCCAAACTTTCAATAAACAATCTGGTTAAAAATTCCACTGCCATTTCTCCTAAGCACCTCCATGCTTCCACTGTTATGTCATCTGGGCCAACAGCCTTTCCATTCTTCATCCTCTTCATAGCTGTCCTTACTTCCTCCTTGCTAATCTGCTTCACTTCCTGATTCACTATCCCCACATCATCCAGACTTCTCTCTCTCTCATTCTCTTAATTCATCAGCCCTTCAAAGTACTCTTTCCATCTACTCAACACACTCTCCTCACTTGTGAGTACGTTTCCCCTCACTGTCCTTTATCACCCTTACCTGTTGCACATCTTTCCCAGCTCTGTCCCTCTGTCTAGCCAATTGGTACAGGTCCTTTTCTCCCTCTTTAGTGTCCAATCTCTCATACAACTCTCTATATGCCTTATCCTTAGCCTTCGCCACCTCTCTCTTTGCCATGCGCCTCATCTCCTTATACTCATGTCTACTTCATCTCTTTGACAATCCCACTTCTTCTTCGCCAGCCTCTTCCTCTGTATACTCTCCTGTACTTCCTCATTCCACCACCATGTCTCCTTGTCCTCCTTCCTCTGTCCAGATGTCACACCAAGCACCTTCCTAGCAGTCTTCCTTACTAGCTCTGCTGTAGTTACCCAGCTATTCGGTAACTCTTCATTGCCTCCCAGTGCCTGTCTTAACTCTTCCCTGAACTCCACCTCACAATCACCCTTTTTTAACTTCCACCATTTAATCCTTGGCACTGCTTTCACACTCCTCCTTCGCTTCTTGATCACCAACATCATCCTGCAGACCACCATTCTATGCTGCTTAACTACACTTTCCCCAGTCACCACTTTATAGTCTCCAATCTCCTTCAGACTGGC
The DNA here is from genome assembly GCF_019279795.1 of Protopterus annectens. Taxonomy (NCBI): domain Eukaryota; kingdom Metazoa; phylum Chordata; order Ceratodontiformes; family Protopteridae; genus Protopterus; species Protopterus annectens. Next base: position 504,805,431 of record NC_056727.1, read on the forward strand.
CCTCCTACATAGGATATAATCCACCTGTGTGCATCTTCCTCCACTCTTGTACGTCACCCTATGCTCCTCCCTTTTCTTAAAATACTTATTCACCACAGCCATGTCCATCCTTTTCGCAAAATCTACAATCATCTGACTTTCTGCATTCCTCTCCTTGACACCATACCTATCCATCACTTCCTCATCCCCTCTGTTCACTTCACCAACATGCCCATTGAAGTCCGCTCTAATCACTAGTCTCTCACCCTTGGGTACACTCACCACCACTTCATCCAACTCACTCCAAAATTTTTCTTTCGCATCCATCGCACACCCAACTTGCGGAGCATATGCACTAACAACATTCATCATTACACCATCGATTTCAAGCTTCATAAACATCACTCTATCAGACACTCTCTTCACCTCCAAAACACTCTTGACATACTTTTCTGTTAGGATAACCCCTACCCCATTTCTTCTGCCATCCACACTGTGATAGAACAATTTGAACACGCCTCCTATACACTTGGCCTTACTTCCCTTCCATCTGGTCTCTTGCACGCACAATATATCAACCTTCCTTCTCTCCATCATATCAGCTAGCTCTCTCCCTATACCAGTCATACTGCCAACATTCAAAGTTCCTACCCTCAGTACTGCACTCCTAACCTTCCTCCTCTCTTCCTGCCTTCGGGCATGCCTTCCCCCTCCTTCCGTGTCTTCGCTATTTTGTTTGTTCGACCTTTAGGGGTCAATCAACTAGCGTTCAATGTTATCAGCTTTCAATAAGCTGACATAGAGCCATAATAACAACAGAGCTATTTATTTTTCTGTTATACATGTGAATAATTGAGAGATCAGATTTCTATTCATTTACATAATCTACTTTATTCTTCCTCTGAAAAAAATAATTTTGTTGTCCTAGAAGCCTGCCTAAATACCAAAATGAACTGTATTAATTTATAACGAGATGTATAACTATTCCTCTTAAATAATTCTTGTAAGCTAATAAAATAGTTTGTCAAGGTTTACATACTTGCAAGCTGAGAGTGAGTGGGGATAGCGTTGGCAGTTATCAAAAGCACTATAAAAGTGATGTAAACATATAATTTCACATTAAGGGTGGCAAAACAAGGGAAGCACTCATTAATTGACATAGTGAGGGTGACAAAATAAGGGAAACACTCATTAATTGACATGATGGGTGTAACAGCAGTTATTGGTTTCAGAGTAAAGGCATAGTGATGTTATGTGATAGTAGAACTGCAAAGATGATTGTGAGACAAGAGAGGGATGACTGTCACACTCGATGGTCAGCAAACCAACAGGACAATCTTTTCATGAAAAAATTAAAAATGTAAAAACTTGAACAGGGTGTTTAAACTGAATCTGGCCTTTTGATGTAGTGGCTTGATTACAGTCATGATGCTAGAAATGTTTCATTTTAAAGTCAGACTTTTTTTTTTGGGGGGGGGGGGGTACTGAATGGGAAAAAAAAGGCTAGACAACCTAAGTACTGCTGTACTTTAAGCAGAGGCTAATCTAACTCATGTGCATGCATTTGAGGACCTCTGGTGGATACAGGTAGAATTACAGTCATTGACAGCTGCTTGCATCACCTGGTAGATTCACTGCACATTCTGCCTTCAGAGTTTAAAAAAAAAAATTGCTTTAGTCAACTGTTTCTCACTCCTGGATTAGAGGTCTGCTGGCCTCTGTAGATTGTCTTATGTCTACTGCTGGAATGAGAAGTTGGTACTCATGTTAGCCTTTCTCAGAAGTATATTAGCGTACATCTTGGGATTCCTGGAAAAATAACCATCTACCAGTATAGGAGTACTTTCTTGTGATCTTGCTAAACTGCAATTAATAGCATGTACAACGTGTCCTAAATTTTGCAGGGAAATCCTTAAGAAATGTTTGCATGTGTCCTTATATAATGGTTTAAAATGCACTTAATAACTTTCATCTAAATAATGCAAGAAATTATGGTGCTGTAACTGAAACAGCATAATTTGAAACAATATATTCTCAACACTGAATTAATCTATTGACAACAGAGTAAAAATATACATTTTTTGCAATGGACTGGGCTAGAATGTGGTCCGTGCAGAAAAATACAATCCTTCCATAAGAAATATTCTACTTAATTTAGATATCTGAGTATGTGATAACGTTACACATGATTTTTTTTTCCAGCTAGAGTAACAGTAAAAGAGAGAGAGAAACTGAGAAGTCAAGACTGCTTTAGGTAGGGAAATTCAACAGAACAGGTAATCACTGACTTTTTTTTACTTGCCCATGTTTATGCTATAATACAATGTGCTTTTCACAGCACATAAACAATTAATTTAATTTGGAAAGGGCTCAGAGTTTGGTAAATAAAGTCGCCTATCAGCACTGTAGATTTTTTTTTCTAAAATTCTCTGTGCCTTTTCTTAGAACAGAAATGTCAACTAGCTGGCAGGATTAAACCAATCCAAATCAGCTTTATTGCATCCAATCAGGTAGTACCTTACTGTCTTGGTTTCAGCTGACAAGGAAGGTTAGCATGCAAATGCTGATTGAAACTTTGGAAGGATTTGTGGATTGTTTCTAACAGCATCCTTTAAGCATTTTGTTATTTGACACCAAATTCTGTAAGTACAAAACTTTACCAGCCACTGTTTTTGTTTGTGGGAAAGATGGCTGATTTTTCTGACAGAGCAGTGCAAGTTGCTCTCCTTCTGTCCTTTGCTTCGGGAGTGCTAGTGGGTTGGCAAGCTAACAGGGTACGAAGGAGATTCTTAGACTGGAGAAAGAAACGACTGCAGGACAAGCTGGCAGAGACACAAAAAAAATTGGACCTGGCATAACAGAAGTTCAAGGATTACTATTTAATCAGGTAAGACTGTGTGTGACTTCCTTCTTGCTTTTTAAAACTCAGGTATTTTAAAGTTTGGTTAACATCTTGTTTTTTTTTTTTCTAGTTCATAGGTTCAGGGAGTTTTTTTGTGGTATGCTTTAATTATATTGTTTAACAGCACACGCTTACACTTTAATTTGCTGAATATCACAGCTCTTTTCATTCATTCTGTGTTGTAATCTCCTGATTCTGGAAATACAACAGTTTCAAATTACTATTCAGTATGTGTAGCAGTACCCACTAAGAGAACTACTTTTACAGCAAGCTTTGACATTTGTGGAAAATGTCACCTTGAAGTATGAAAAGGGCATTAGTATCTAGTCTGCCCTAAAACAAAACTTTTTTACATTTTAACTGTCAAATAGGGATCTGCGTGTGCAAGGATCTAATATCTGCTTTAAAAATTTTGCTTTCCCGATTTAGCTGTTCGTTTGCATTTCTAATTCCCAGTGTTAAGTCGCTAACTGAAATGTTATCCTGTGCCAGTAAAGCAGGAACTACCAATTGCCATGCTGTTACACTTTCTAGTTATTGAAAATGGGCAGAACCATTTATGACCACTATAGGCATGGGATCCTTTGTGGCAGTGACTTAGCAGTGCAGCCTTAGTAACAGCAATACAGTTCTGCTCTTATGTATAGGTTTACATAATTTTAAGTCTCTCTTTTTTTTTTTTTTTTTTAACAAGAAACATCTTTATTAAATTATCACATATGGCATAGGCCATGTTACATTTATATAAATGACAATAAACCATAGTGACACAATCTCAGTTGCAGACATTATACATTCCAAATTGTGCCAACACAACTGTAGCTACAAACATTATACATCACTTTTAACATATCCAGATATTGTTAGTCAACATTTTTTTTTTAACAAGAAACATCTTTATTAAATTATCACATATGGCATAGGCCATGTTACATTTATATAAATGACAATAAACCATAGCGACACAATCTCAGTTGCACACATTATACATTCCAAATTGTGCCAACACAACTGTAGCTACAAACATTATACATCACTTTTAACATATCCAGATATTGTTAGTCAGCATTACATAGCTCATTCAGATCATGCCATCTTTCATACTTTGTGCCTCCTCTGCATGTATTGATCCCACAGTTCCCATTTTTCCCTATGTAATTTGTTCCTACCCTTTTCTAAAGATCCCAGTTCCAGGTTTTTTAACTCTTACTATTTATTTTACATTTGTTAACTGGGCTAGTCTAGCTGGAATAAAAAATACAAGAAGTATCTTCACTACTTAAGTAAAATTGGTTTAGACCTTAGTTTCCATTTTCTAGTAATTGCTTTTTTGGCAGCCATCATAATTAGACTTAGCATGGCCTTACTATGTCTAGGCAATTCCAGCTTTATCATAGCTCAACAAAATCATTGATCTGAAGTAGGAGATTAATTTGTCAGCAACCTGTGGGTTATGGATCCGATATCGGCATGGTTATCCAGCTATGGTCGAGCTCTAAACTCCTCCCTCCCCTCACCCATAATGCCCTGCTTCCCTAGATGATCTTGCTGCGTTTTGCCACGTCCACTGAATTTCGAGCTCCAAAGCTAAATCAGTTGTTAGTATGCTATTTAGGTTTTTAAAAGGGCTTTATAACTCTAAAAATGAAACAACCGTGAGTCCCTTCTATATATCACTTTTGAGATTAAAGTTTTGCAATTTTGTGTACCCTCCCTCTCCTGGCCCTCCTTACAATGACGATGTGTGTTTTCTTGTGGGCCCTTTGGTGTGTGTGCTAGTGTATTTTATTTTTTTCTTAAAAAAAAACAAAAAAAAATAAAGGCAAGGCCCCAAAAGGCTCAGTGTAGCCATAAGCTATCCTGCAGATAGCCACACCGGTGCATTCGGCCTGCTGGGGTTGAACACTGTCTTGCCTGGATGTTCCCTCTATGCGGGTTCAACCCAGGGCAATGAAGGGCGGTGAAAGCTGGTCTTGGGACTCTTGCCCCGGACTGGGCCGACGCCTTGCTCCCCGACTTGCTTCAGCTCGGCGGTTGCTTCTGCCTCCCCTCGTCCTGTTGGATTCAAAACTCCCTGTGGGTTGGAGGACGGGAGGGAGAAGCCCACACCATGATCAGGGGAGGGAAGCTAAGAAGAAGGACCTGAGGGAGAACGGGCCTCACTCCAGCCTGAGACCTCCGCGGCTCTGCCCTTCTCGGCTCGGTCCCCATCGCCTCGCCGGGGCCTGCTCTCCCTCCTTCTCCCGTCCCGCTATCGAGGCGGTACTCTAGGAGGAGGAGACCCGACTCACTCTCCGGGAGTCTACCTATAGGCTAGGGTTTTTTTCTCGGTAGCCTCTTGATGCGAAATTATTCAGGCCCAGATACTGAATGGGAGTGCTCCTGCCTCCCCATGAGGGGAGGCTCATTTCATTTTCAAGCCCATAGCTCCTTCTCCAGGCCCGCTGCCTGGAGCTTAAGGTGTTGAGCAGGCAGCCGCCGGCGGGGCTCGTGGCGCCGATAAGGTACTAGGTGAGCCGGGGCGACCCTGCCTCCCAGTGTTCCGGATCCGACCTCTCAGAGCCCTGCTCGAGCTCGGTCAGGGGGACTCAGTGTGCCTTGGCTCCGTCCGTGTCGGGCGCGCGCGGACTCAGTGATCTCGTGTCTCGGCGCGTCTCCGTCCTCCTCAGATCAGGGGAGCATTGTTGAATCTTCAGTGGATCCTGGCTTTCCTGACTTTTGATGTAGTGGAAGACTCTGTTGAGGCTTCGGACCCCAGCGCTTCGACCAGCTCCGTCCGCACTCCTGCCCCTCGGTCAGGCATTCGCCATCCGACCTCTGGGACAGCCCGCTTCAACCCCCCAAGCTGTTCCATTGGTCTGGCAGCACTTTGCTACGAGGCTCACGGACAACCCCAGAAACACCTCGCAACACCGCGATGTAAAGAGGCGGCTAGGCCCCGGGTCTTTAACTTTGAAGACACGGTTGGAGGAAGGCTCCTGCGGTAAAAGAGGGGGTCTCCTTTGGAGACATCATGAAATACTCGGCCTAAAATTGGGTGAAGGGCCTAAGTCTTACTCGAGACGAGGTCACGTGTTCTTGGACGGCATTCCAATGAACCCCGTCTGCCTCTTGGTGGGTCTTCTCCTAAGAGGTGGGTGTGAACGACCTCCCCACCAGGCGTGGGCACGGGACTTGCCGGTGGAATATCCAAAAGGCCAGACTGGTGGACCTCTCCCACCGCACGTGCCCACTGGAATGAGGACCTACCACCATGCCATGTTGGGAGGCGCAGCAACAAGAGGAACTCACCGCCGCAACCTCAGTCCACTCTCCGGTAAGAGTCCGTAGATGCCATAAGCGTAGGCGAATGTTTGGTTGGCGACAGCCTTCTCGGTGACTCAACTATCTGGCACATATTTATCAGGGTGCGTAGTCTTATCGAAATCGCTGCACCCCAGTTGGGCTGTCAGAGGAGGACAAACTTTGCACTCCACCATTATGGCCACTCTTGATCGTGACAAATACCTCTGTCTGATTTGCTGTCTACACGCTACGGAGGAGCGCTGAAATACGGGGCACTCCCCCTGAGTCGCAGGCATGAGCCTGGCTCGCCATTAACATTTCTGTTGCTGTCCACTGGCGTCTTCAGGACTGCCCCTTTGATAGTTCTGCCCTTTTTGCCAGCTTGATTCGCGACACCTTGACCGAGAAGTGAGAAAGACGGGGAAGGCGCTGTCTGCGCCAGCCGCTTCTGCTTCTCTGTACTGAAGGTTCTACTCAGAACCAAAAGGGCTCCTGGACCTGCCCTTTTCGAGAATGCGCGGCAATCCCAACCCTTCCGGACAACCAGTCCCTTCCGTGGCAGAGGACAGGAGGAGCGCCGCCAGGGCGAGGGCTCCCAGGAATTTGGTCAGAGAACCTTTCTTTGGCTTACCAGTCGCGCGGCAACCACGAGTTCATTGCTCTTCAGGGAACCGATGCGAGGCGTTTTTCAGTCCCTAGAAGGCTGCCGGTCCGGCATCGCTCCTGGCTGGTCCTCGCCCATTATATCAGAAGATACAAAGTCCCTGGAGCACCGCGTCCCAGCCAAGTCCTCTGACGTTCCACCGGGAGGTGGGAAGATACTTCAACAGAAATTGGCCATCTGCTTTCACGCCCCCCATCAGCGTCCCCCAGACCACGCTCCATCAGGGGTTTCTCCGGGTTCTTTTGAGCAAAAAGCTAAAATCCCTCCACCACGCCTCCACCAGCCCTGTTAAACCACTTCCACAGAAGGGAGGATTCGGATGGTCACTTTGCAATCCATCCTCCTTCTGGAGAGAATCACTGGATGTGCTCTGCACACATCCTGATGGACAGGCGTTCAGGAGGTTTCTTAAGCACAAACAGGGCAGTCACTACCAGTTCAGGTCCTTCCTCTGTCTCACCACAACCCCAGGGTGTTCATCAAAGGAGCGGTCGATGATACCTGAGGAGGCTTCAGACTACCAGAATCAACTCCACGTACCTGAACGACACAGCTTCTCCACGCCCCAACAAGGCATCTAGTGGGGCGAGATCACTTTCTTCATCTGGCTCCTGTCTGTGCAGCCACGATAAGCGTCGCGCAAAAATCAACCTGGCCCCCTACTCAGTTGATAAATTTATGAATTTGGATTAGACACGAGAGGTTAAGAGCCTTTTTCCTACAGCCGACAGAAATTTGCGATTTGCGACAACCTGCGACCATCCTCCACTCGGCCAGTTCGGTAGGAATTGGTCCTGAGAACTCAAAGGGTCCATAGCGGCAGCGATTTCTCTTCTTCCACTTTCCATGGGTTCAACTTTTCCTCCAGCTCAGTTCAGTGGACACTGGTGGTTCAGTGGTCTGCCTTTCTCTCCCCTGCATCACTCCGTACCCTCTCGATCAACCACTCGCCAGGCGGTCTCTCTTGTGGTGGCTCCATTCAACAGGACTCACCGGAGGCCGCTTGCTGTCACTTCTCCCCTCTCTAGCCAGTTTGACCACGGGCGCCTCTCTCCTGCAGGCCCATCCAGAGCATTACCGGAGGCCCGGTCAGGGCATGTGGAATCACTCAGAAATTACCATAAAGTGTTGGGTGGTTGCATTTTGTGCTCTGGCGTTACCAGCACTTCAAGCCTTGCCCCGGGTGCAATTGCGTTCAGTCAGGAACAACGCATATGCGGTGGTGGCGTACATCAGCCAAACAGAACCAGGTCTTATCCTTCAATTGGCGATTCAGTCAGACAACATGTCGGCCACCAGCTGCCTTCAACAAACAGGGGCAGCATAATTCTGGGTCTCAGACAACATCATGAGTTAAACTCAGTCGCTACATCTCTCCCGACTGGTGGTGTAATGAAACGATATTCTGGGCGTATCTGCGCGCTGATGGGGACTTCCTTATTCCGATCTCTTCGTCTCCCTTAAACACCAAGTCAAGTAGTTTCGCTCTAATCGATCCTCCAGGGAATTCATCCTCCTCTGGTGCATGCTTCGGTCTCTCCTTCTTCACGCCACCCCCGCGCTTACCCTCCTCCAGGGACTCCTTCAAAGCCTCTGGTGGGGTGCAGAATGATCCTCATTTACCCCATTCTCCCCTTCTAGATCTACAAAGTTCCCACTAAGGTCTCACTCGGTGAATCACCTTGGATTCTAGATCCATTCGGATCTCCCATCACACCCACTCGGTCTGCCAACTCCGGTCTCACTCTCACAAATAGCATGCTTGAATGCTCCAGTTCCACTCTGAATCAGGACTCGGTGTCAGTACCGTTTGAGGCCATCTGGGTAGCCTCTCGCAAACTGCTATTGCTCCAAAATTTACCTGATAAATGGAAGCGATTCTCCATTTGGGCGGGCGGCAGGGGTCTTGTTATTCACGGTTCCCCTTCTCATGGTGCTAGACTTCGCCCTCTTTTTTAATGATGGTGCCAGTAGTTCCCAGATCATAGTGCAGCTTGCAGGGTTTCTCACTATCATGTTGGTCAAAACGGCTCTGGATCCCTTATATGTCTGTAAATTATGTAGTGCTTCCTAAAGGCTTTGCTTGAACCCCCTGTCAACTTCTTTTTCCTATGGGATCTTTCCTTGGATTTCTTCAGGCCTTGACGTGCTGCCCCTTTCTGCTGTGGCCCCTGTCGGGCAATTCTTATCTCTCAAGACTGCATTTTAGTAGCCATTACTTTTGTAAAAAGGTTCCTTTTCAAGCCTTATCCATAGAAGCCGCCTTACTTGGTCTTCCATCCGGACCGTTTAGTAGCCACTACTTCCTCATTTCGAGCCTAAGGTAGCAAGAGATAAACATTAATCAGCTTCTTTCATTCCCTCTTTTCTTTCTAAATATCCAGAACAAGGGTGAATACAAGCTGCATTCCTTAGCCAGATTCTCACGGAAAAGCTTATCCTTTATCTTAACTGGACAGCTGGTTCCTAAATATCAGACCAATTATTTCATTTTTCAGACATAGACATTCATCAGAAGTAAACCAATTTCAAAGTCTCCTTGTCATATCATCATTACGCCAGTGTATTCTTTTAACACCAAGCTTCTGGAAGCCACGCACGGAGACCAATTTCTTAATTCGACCGGTCAGTTTCTACCTCAGCGGCCTTATTCTTTTTGAATTCCAAGCTTTGACTTGTTGCTTCCTTGTGCTGGGCTTCATCTCATACCGGACCCGGGTCAGTTTCTACCTCAGCCACATTAAGAGGTGATTCCTCTTTGGCTCCGTGGTTGCTCCGGAATATCCCTTCCATAATGACGCCCATTCTCAGCTGTAGCTGGGACTCTGTCCCTGGGTTGCTGATCCTGAATCTCCGCCACTTGGGCCGAAGTCCATGACCTATAGCGTTCCATCTGGTAGGTGGATTCATTGTCTGCAACTCATCCGCCCTCTATCCCTACTGAATGTCGGTTTCCTGCATAGAATGTTGTTGCCATTTCTGGGGTATGGATTCTGCAGAACCAATTCATCTCGGCCCTATCATCCCCGGGAGGCAGAACGCATCCTATGGAGTGAGGGGTAAACTAGGGGCACCGAATCCATAGCTGATTTGTCTGACGGGAGATTCGGATCGAGAGCGGGGCCACTTGGTGAGGGTTACTGAACAAAATCCATAGCCTACTCAGATGGAACGTTATGGTAAGTACATAACTTCTAATTTTAGTCATTCCAACTTGCTCACCCAGCATCTCCAACAGAGAAATCTGCAGGGAATCTTTAAAGTCTACCAGCTCATTACACTCCCAGAAAATGTATTCCTAGTTACCTCTTTCTATCCCATCACACCTCTGGTTTAGTTTTAAGTCTTAACCAGTTATTTTAACCTCACTACAGTTAAATTAATTGTTTTAATACTCCTGTATTCCTAAAACTGAGCTGTTAGTTTATAGAATGGGATGATAAAAGGTAAAACTGAGCTGTTAGTTTATAGAATGGGATGATAAAAGGTAAAAAAAAAAAAAAATTAACTACAGAAAAGGTTTTAAAGCACAAAACATCTACTGCCAGAGTGCGAGTACATTGCATTATTGAGATTTATCAAGGGTTTATCCTGAGAGACTGACGTAGAGAAAACTGGGATTTAACACAGTTGATTAAGACTTTGAGCTTGCATCCTGTAGGGAAGATTAGAGTCCGATTCGTTCAGATTTATTTTCCTACTGTTTGACTCTGTGTAAGTCAGTCAGACAGTGCTCCTGGGCCTTCCTGCAAAGGGTCATGTGTTATTTTATATTTCTTTATTATTTTTAATCTAGTCTAAGCTGCCAGGTTTTCTGTCATAACAGCATTGCTGTGCTCTGTTTTTTCCATGTATGCTTATTTATTATTGTACATTTATCTTGGCACTTTTACTAGGAAAGGGAGGATGATATTTTTATAAAAATCTGTTTCCATATCACAAGTAAAAGGAAGCAGAAACAGACCAAAAGTAAAACAAAAAAAAAAAAAAACACAACAGCTGAATGACACTAAAAAAACCAAAAGTTACAATTATAGTATAACACAGTCACACAACCATAATCAAATTGGTACAGTGGAGACTTCGTAAATATAATACATTCAAGGAGAAACCAAATAGTCATAGGTAAATTACTAGGATGGAAGGACAAGCCAAGTGTAATAGTTAGAGGCATATTTAGAGCTGTATGTGTTTAGAGGCATTGATATAAGATCTGGGGTAGTAATCAAAAAGTTGGGTGTAGCTTTTGCTCTGAATAATTAGAATGAAAAATTAGTTGAGTTTTATAGAAGAATATAATCTGATAGACCTTGATTGAGGATGGCAGGACTTCTTTTATCTGCCTACTTAACTAAAGTGCATCTCCTCACACCACAGTAGTAATGGGTAGTCCTGCCTGGATATAGATACCTGGATTTAGTCACTAACTACTTTCAGGAAGGCTGTTCCAATTAGTCACACCCTATTTTGTGAGGTAAGGTTTCTTGTATCTTCCCTGAGCAGCCTACCTTTGGTACTGTTGTGCTCCTAAATCTCTCCTCTGTTTTTTTTTTTAATATGCTGCTTATTTAGATTCTAAGTATAACCATGCCCTTGAGGTATTCTAAATGTATTGTATTCTCTTATGCCTGCGTTCCTTAAGATTGCACATACATTAATGAATTTGCCAGTTGCCTGCTTAATCTACTTAAATGTCATGTTGGAGACTGAACCTATCCTGGTACTCGGTGGGCAAAGCAGGGGAAACTAATCCTGGACAAGGTGCCAGTCTGTAGGAAGTACACATGCACTCAGCATATTAAGACATCGTAGCTGGGAACTGAAGTGGAGAAACGAGCACTTGGAGAGTTTACACATTTTGGTTATTTTATTCTGTCTTTATGTGGGTTCTAATGCTGCTGTCCTCTGAACTGTGTCTCTGAAGCTACACTGTTGAGGTCTTGAGAATGGAACATTTAATATTCTAGATGGGGGTATTCCCCAATATGTACAGAGTGGGATAACATCTATTTTTTCTGCTGGTGATGCATCTTTCTATATCGCCCAGTATGTATGTCCCTTCCGTGGTGCTTTATTATATTGTCTGTGTATCTGTAGAATATGTGATGTGATTATCTTATGGACCCTTTCTGTAGTTGTTGCTGTAGCCCCTCTCAATGGTGTACTCCCCCCCCCCCCCCCCTGGGTTTATGCTTTTGAGGTGCATCACTTTTTTTTTTTTTTCTGTTGCTTTTTAAAGTGGTATTGGCACATTTTCATGAAAACTAGAATCTCTTAGGTTTGAGACTATTCCCTTAACTTTATATATTGTCCGATTACATTGTTCTGCAGAAAATGGATATTTGTGTTTTGTTGGTAAAGATGACCCCCTTTCATTTTTTGTACTGGAGCAGTAACGTCCTTCTCCTGACATCACTGAGGTTAAAGATAGAAGCAGAGCATGTATCTGCTGTACAGACATACCTTACCTGCTACAGTAGTGCAAAGATTACTTTTTCTGTTTTTTCTATACTGACTGCAGGCAAGGGAGAGTTGTATTTTCTGTAAAGATGTGTTTTCGTGAACGGCCAAAAGAAGATGATGATTATGTGTTTTCAGGTAGCTACTGCAGATAGAATGCCTTATTTGATGCTGAATACAATAAATGGTTCTGAAACCTTGAAGCTGCACAACATAAACAAATACCCGTACTTCTGAAGATTTTTGTAAGCCCAGAATACTTTGAAGCTTTATTCAAAAGACTCTTTTGATGACCACAGAGGAAAAAAAGGCAAATTACAATAAAAAATGCAAGTATATTCCTTGTTTTATTAAACAGAGTATAACTTTGTGTTTCATTTCCAGTTGTATTCTAGATAGTAGTGTTAAATAAAGATGCCTGGAAACATGGGTTCATAGGTTATTACCAGGCAGTTGCTTTGGATGGTTGATGTGTAGTCTAGCCCATGCAGTACCTTTTAGATGTTACCCCATTTTGTAATGGGATTGTGGGGCCAGGGTTATATTTACGATTATCCATCCATTCAACTAAGTTGCATTTGAGTGTTGGGGAGCTACTGTGAGCAATATGCAGTAGGAGTCTGTTCTACCTGGTGTGATTGTTTTGGAAGAGATGTCTATACCATAAGCAAGTTTTTTTTTTATACTGTGGTGAAAGTTGATGTCTGTAGAATGGGTGTTGGTGGCATTGCCTATTTTATGCTTGCATAGTAAGTCATGCAGGACTGGGTCACTTGTAGCCCTGCAGCAGAGGCCATCCTGCTGGTGTCTGTATGAGACAGAAAACAGAGATGGAGCATTAAGACATTCTGCACAGAACTCGGGCTTTTGATTTTCTTAGTGAGGAAGCACTAATTTTTCCCCAAGTTGTTTAATTTGTTTCAACAGTAAAGACAGTAAAGAAACCACCATAAAAAACTTCTCCAAAGCCAACTTCATGCTACTCAAGTCAGAAGTGACAAACTTCATGACACCCATGCAGACGGGAACTGAAAGTTCAACTGCTGAATCCTACAATAAGGCACTGTACGAGCACATCCACTCATGTATGAATCGTGCCATCCCAAATAGAACCAAAATGCTCTCATCCAAAAAAAGGAAGCCAATCTGGTGGTCCCCTGCCCTAAACAAACTTTACAACAAAAGGAAGAAACTTTTGCAGAAAAGAGGAAAATCCCAGGATGCAAAAAACTCCCTTACTAGCCTCGGTAAGAAACTGAGATGCCTCATAAAATCCTCCAAAGCTAGTTCTGAAAATAAAATTGCCAAAGATTCCAAAGACAACCACAAAGCATTCTATAACTATGTCAAGAATCTAAATGGCAATGCTCAGATCTGCTCTGAGCTAAAACAGAATGGCATTAAATATACTGATCCGAAGGATATTGCCAATATCCTGGCAGATCGATTCAGTGCCAACTTCACCCCTAAATGGCCCATCTCAATACCGAAGATTGCCAAATTCCAGTAATAACGGCCACACAGGTACAAAGCACTCTCTAAAGCCAAGAATACAGCATCCATGGGACCAGATGACATCCCGGGCTGTGTACTACATGAACTACAATATGAACTGGCACCTCACCTAAGTGTCATGTTTAATCATAGCCTCACCTCAGGTTTCTGTGCCCACTGAGTGGCAGCTACAGTTATCCCAATCCACAAGGGGGCTTGGATCTACCATCCCATCAGTCTGACAAGTCTTATCTGCAAGGCCATGGAGCGTATTATCATGGAACTTATAAACAAAGACATTGGCAACCTTCAGACACTGGACCCCACCCAGTTTGGGTTTGTGAAGGGCCGATCTTGTCTCCTGAACCTGATTGACTTCTTTGAATCAGTCTCCAGAGCCATGGACAAGGTGGTCCACACAGCCTATCTAGACCTTGCCAAGGCCTTTGACACTATCCCCCACTCTGGAATCATAGATAAACTTACTAAGTTGGGCATTAATCCCTATGTCACCCAATGGGTTGCTAAATGGCTTACTGATAGAACCCACACTGTAAAAGTAGCCGACTCCAAATCCAGCTCCAGACAAGTGACAAGTGGAGTACCTCAGGGTTCAGTCCTGGGGCCGCTCTTGTTTGGCATCTACTTCTGTGAAGTACAGGTCAACACTAAGGGACTCTGGCTAACAAAGTTTGCAGATGACTGCAAACTGGGAGCCATTATTGAATCCTCAAATGATGTGGATACTCTACAAAAGGGCCTTACAGAAACAGATGCTTGGTGCCAGAGCCATGGGCTCAAGCTCAATGCCAAGAAATGTATTGTTATCCCGTTTGGGAAAAAACATGTATCCATGAATTACCATATAGGTGGCAGTACACTAAACACAGAAAGTGTGATAAGAGACTTAGGGACACAGGTGGACAGTGGTCTCACCTTCGATAACCGAAATCCTTCTATGTGGCACACCTCATCACGAAGGGCTTTTCATCCAGAAAAAAGGAGGTCATTGTCCCACTGTACTCATCCCTCATTAGACCCATTATAGAATACAACGCCCCATTTGGTATGTACCTCTCAAGACATCTGCAACAACTAGAAAGGCCTCAGAAATACCTCACTAAAAGAATCACAGGCCTAAAGCAGATGCCCTACGCTGACCGCCTTAAAAAACTCCAGCTATACTCTGTGAGGCGATCTCTGCTTAACATACAAGGCCATGTCAAACCCAGAGCTGTTGGACATGCTACACTTAAAGAAATCCCAATCCCTCAGCTACATGCCCCAGGGATCTAAACCTTGTCATCACAATAAACAAAACATGCTGGAGGGATAGGTTCCTGACCCAGAGACTCCCCAGACTCTGGAATAGATTGCCCATACATGTCAAGCAGAGTGCCTCTTTGGACCTCTTCAAGAGGAACCTTGACGATTGGATGGGAGAAAGGAAATTCACCCCAGGGATCACGTCAGTCGCCCTGCTAGACAGGGTTCCAGGAAAGTAAATAATGTGGGAAGAAATAGCCAGGGAATTGTTATGGCTAGGCTTGTATAGGCCCTAGGGCTGATAGCCTAGTACCAACCTATGAACAGGCACAAATCAAATGCAGCATTATAGTCTGTTATGGGTCTGATAAAGGAGAGGTAGAGAGGGATGGTGACTTATTGGCTCTCGAAGAAATACTTGCGGTGATCAGCTGGGCTACATAGAAGGATTTTCTGAAGATTGTAAAAAGCTCATTGTCTTTGAAAGTGCCCAGGTCCCTAATATATGTATCTACTTGGGGGGTGTCATTAGGTGCTTGGGTGCATTTATTTTCCAAACAACATGATACTACACCTTTTAGCATTTAGCCTTAAATTATGGTCCTGGCACAATTTGTTTGCTTGTGCTAGACCCTATTATAAGTTTTGGGATTCCTCCTGTGTGCTGATGACTGGCTGTCCAAAACTGCAGATGACTCTGCAGAGACCTCTGACATCTGCTTGGACAGTGAAGAAATAAATGCTAAATAGGGCCGGTTACAGTACTGAGCCCTGAGGGATCATGTTGATAATAAGTTGGCCTTTTAGTTGAGAATGTGCCCCCAATCCAAATTTGATGGGCTCTTTGTGAGACAATTTGCTACCCATTGGGTTACATACTCGTTTATATTTGCTTGTCTGATAATAATGGCTGAATGTGTGTTGGATGATATCAAAGGCTTTGACCAGGTCAAGATATGCTGTGTGTGCTGATTTGCCCTTGTCCAAAGACATGACTTTTTTTGTCAAAACAGTTTACAATATTAAGCAGGCAAGATCATTCCTTCACAAATCCAGTTGTGATTATTTATTACATTTGTTTACTGGAAAAGTCCAACTGGGCAAAATGTCCTTTTTCAGCACAGGCCTGTGGAGAAAACCTCCACATTTATAAATAACAGTACAATACATATACAACTTACAGATACAAATGTTGATTTATCTCAAATGCAAGAACAAAATGAAAAATACATGTTGCACATTTCACTAATACAATCATATAGTCTAGGTAGGAATAAAAAGAATAGAAGTACTGTGATTGAAGGTAAAAATACAGATGCTTAGTAGGGTATACAAGTCAAATACAAAATTAACTGGTTGTGTTCTTTTAGCTCCCTTAAGACATCTATTTCCTAACCAGGGTTTGTGCAAGAGCAGATCCAGGATTCAGATAGGTATGATTTGAGAAGTTTTTTTAAAGTTGGAAGTGTAAGGTACATGTTCTAATATTAATGTCAGGGTATTCCAGTTTTGGCTATGCAGTTTGAGTAAAGTGGAACTCCAATTGCATTGTTAGGTTTGGAAATATTTAACAAGGATTTATTAGTGGAATTCAATACCCTATTATTGGAGTAGTGTATTAGTAGATTTTGAAGTACTGGTGTTTATTCTGGCTGATTTAGTATTTGATGGGCAAAGGTTAGTTGATTATAAGCAAGTAGATATGGTAGTTCGAGCCAGGATAGTTGTTTTAAAGCCAAACAATGATGCGATCTGAAATTTGATTCTGTAGCAAACTTTGCGATTTTATTATAGCAAGTTTCTAGTTTTGCTAGGTCAGATTTCTTAATATTTGTGAGGTGTGTAGTGGCGTAGAAATAAGATGGGTTCTTGCTATAGTGGCCTTTGAAGATTTGTTTAGAAAGTGCCGATTTCTGTACAGGGTTCCTAGTTTTTTGTGAAATTTTTTTGTCTGTGATATGTGTATGTCTCTGGTCAGTGACTACTCCAAGTAATTTTTGTTTGGGAAACTGGAAAAAATAACTGTGCGGTTTGATGGTGATATATTGAATGGTGTGTGGGGGTCTTGCAGCTCTAGTTGAAATTGTTTAGCCAAGATTCCACTGCATTGAATTACTGCTGGGTGATTTTTTTGGAGTTTTTGTAGTGTTGGGGTGTCACAAGCCAGGTTGGAATCATCTGCATATTAGTATGAAGATTATTAGTAAAGATAATAAAAAAGAGGACCCAAAATAGATCTCTGGTACTCCCAAGGTTACAGGCAGTAGTGAAGAGAGATTTTGTTGCCATTTTACAGTTTGCTGGTGACCAGTTAGATATTGCTGGAACCAAGTAAGTGCAGAGTGGCTAAGTTTAAGTTTCCAGAGTGTAGTTAAGAGTATTAGAATGAGAAACTGTATCCAAAACTTTGAACAGATCAAGATGGAGGAAACTAAATTGCCTTCATTGCGAGGGTGGTGAATAAAGTTAGTAAAGTTAACAAGGGCAGTGGTGGTGCTATGATTAGGATGGAAACCATGCTGAGTGTTAGAAGATTGTTGGTTATTAGATAGTTTAAGATTTGTGAATGGATGCACCTCTCGCGTATTTTAGATAATGGTAACAGTGTAGCTATTGGCCGGTAACTTGATAATTCTGTAGAGTTTCCACCTTTATGTAGAGGGATGTTATATGGTACTTTCCAAATTTTAGGGACTTATTGTTCTGTAATGGATCTGGATAGGATATTTCTTCTGCAGTGATTTTTAGATATTTGGCAGGTAGATAGTCGGAAATTTAGATCGGAAGATTGTAAGTTGCCAATATTTTTGTTTATGATGTCTGTGATAAAGGGTTTCATTGTCTTGTAGACAAGGCTGATGAGGTTTAGTTGACTAGTTGCTAGGATTGGTGGTGGGGCCACTCTCTTATAAAGGGGGGACAACAGCCACTGCTCCTCTGTCCTCATGCGTGAAGTTGTTTGTGAAGGTAGGTTTGAAAAAATTTTGAACACAGCTGATGCATTTTATGACTGTCTTTGCCAGTTGTGGTGAAAACATTCAAGAAAGGCACTTTCTTATTTAGATTCTAGAATTGTACAGGACTACTTTTAAACCGCTCTGATTTGGTCCGGCTAGGCTTGCAGATGTAGCAGATTCTCATTCCCTAAAAAAGATCTATGGGGGTGGAGAAAGGCTTTGTCAGTGAAAAAAAGCCCTAGGAGAGAGGTGCAGGCCATCCCCTGTGAAACGGGTAGGACTGTCAACCATCTCCTTCCAGGATACACATATTGAGCCTCCTTGGAATGACCCAAAAACTAAGCTAATTGTCATATTTTTTTATGTTGAGGCACCATTCTTTGTAAAGGTAGATGCTGCTCAAAACTAGTTACATACCAGCATCAGGGTGTATACTTGGAGAGCTGTATCTGAGATCCAAGATGTGTGTCTCAGGTCATTCACACCCACATGGGGAATGACAATGTTGTAGATGTACTTTGAGTGAAGGGGCTTGAGAGCACTAATAACCTGTCATACCCTGGCACCTGAGAGGCAGCTCACTGATTTTCGCTCAGCTTAGTGATTATTGTGTGTGTGTTTCATGAAGGTTCTCATATGTAGTAGCACACTGTCACCCTGTCCTTGTTCAGCATAGTGAATGGTGCATTTGTGTGTCTTGCTATGGAGTCACCTATGACTAGGGTGTTTCATATGTAGTGACTACTCGGGAAGACCTTAGTAGTCTGGAGGTGCCACCTTAGTAATCCTTCTTAAGTTGTGCTTGTGGTGGGCAGTGTACTTGTAGGAACAGGAATTTCTAACTTTGTCTACAGCAGTGGGATTTTAGTTGCTAAATGTGTACCCAGTAGAGTGTCTGCCAAAGATTTTGAATAAAATGTATGTTATATTCTCCACACAACCTGTGGCTGAACTACCGCTGCTCTCTAGAGTAGATGAGAAGAGTGCTGCAATACTGTTGAGGGCCGAAAGGCACAGCTTAGTGCCGCAGACCTTCTCACAGTGAGGCTTAGTGGTAGAAGATGGAATAGGTGCAGCATGGCACCCTTGAAATACTCTTGGGGAGGAAAACAGCAAACCTGCAACTACAAATGAGGCTCACTTTCAATGTGGGAAGTGGTAGAAGTGAATACTAGGTAATCATCAAAGTTTAAAACAACTTGCATCTATAGAGTGCACTGCACCTTGTAAGCGTGCACAGCCCAGCCCAGACAAATGGGAATACAGTGGAACAGAAAACCGAGCACTTTAAAAGCTGCAAAAATGGCCAACAGCCAGTCAGAACTCTAGTTATTACTATGGCTGGCGCAAGCAGACACTCGGAGCACTAACAAATTTACCTCCTTTCACAACATAAAGTTATACCAAGTGCTTAGCTAGCAGCAAAATACTCATGGTGTAAAGTAAGTGGAACAGATTCAGTGGTATAGTAGATTTAGATGAAACATTAATTTAAAAATTATCACTTCCATGTGTCATAGGGATGGTTTGAGGTCAAATCTGGTGAAACAAGTCATAATTCAGTAACTGCAGTAGCAAGACCGGACAGTTCACTACAGCCCAACCAAATGGATTTCAGAGGCAAGCATAACTGAGCAATGTAAAAGCATCCAAAAACAGCTTAACAGCCAGTTGGAACTCTTCGTGTTCCTTTGGTTGGCACAGGTAGACATTCAGAACACAAACAATTTCATTCTCTTACAAGATAAAGCTAGCCTGACTCTGTGGTGCAAAGAGATGGAATCTTAACTGTGATGGGGTTTAATTAGCAGCCCTGGCACTGGAGGAGTCCGGCAGGGACTGCAGTGACAAGGCAGGGGGAAGGAGGAATATGTACACATAGGAGGCACAGTGAATGCTACAGTTTCTTTGGTGGAGATTGTGGAAACAACTACTCATGGTTCGGGGGGGTAGCAAGGCTGTTAGAGAGGACATAGAACTTGTGGAAGTGTGGGATGCCCTTCTATACAGCCACTTTTTTGCATTAGAACAGAACAGGGAATTGGGGCTGAGAGGAAACGACCCTTGATGGCTGTCTCAATTATGGTGACTTCTTGTACCATGATGATGGCCAGCAGGGAGAAAATAATCAATTAGATAGTGGGGGCAAAAGCCCCCCCCCCCAAAAAAAAAAATTAAAATAATCATTTCCTTGATCTTGGAGGGATTGGTCTGAGATCAAATCCTGTTGAGGAAGTCACATTTCTGTGACAGCAGCATCAGTAGTAGTAGAGTTGCACAACTCTCTGCAATCCAGCAAAATAGAATGTGGGATCATGCAAAACAGAGCAATTTAAAATCTACCAGAAACAGCTGACAGCTAATCAGAATTCTTATTTCTGTGTGTAATGCATGTAGACTCCCAGAACACAAGCACATTTTACTTTCTCTCACAAGATAGTTATACTGGGTGCTCATCTAGCAGCAAAACACATCCTTGTAAGCAAAACAGAATCAGCAATAAAGTAGCCTTCTATGAAAAACAAATTTAAGGTCACTTCCATGCATATCACTCAACCTCTTGGCACAAAAAATCTGGACAAAGCCTCAAAGAATGGGAGGATAAAGACCCAAAAATAGGGACACATTTTAAATATTGCTCTCCTAAACTTAGAAAGTAGCTAGAATAACAGAGTTTGTCTTGGGATGCATTTTTCTGAAGGCTATGAAGTCTGAAACACAAATTTATATCATGATTTAGTGACTTCAATCCTCAGATCATCCCAGTGATTTGCCAGAAAATCATAAAGTTTATGAGGAACAGACTGAAAACATGAGGCAAAAATCTGGATGTTCTGCGAAAATCTGTACAGTTGAGAGGTATGAGGACAGTTCTGTATTCTTAGAATACCTCTCAGCTGTCCCTAATTTTGATTTATATGTTAGCTCTGCCCCTTTTAATCCCTCCTAAAACTGGTGATCTCTGGGGAAAATGTGATAAATTACACTTAATAAATAACATCAATTATAAAAGTTATACACTTATTTTACTTCAGAAAATGTATATTTATTCATATTCTCTTATTCTAGTAATGTCACAAAATAATAGCACTTGCATTTTAAAAGTGTCCCTAATTATTTCTGGATTTGTCCCTGACTCACTGAGAGCTATGGCCTGAAGAGTAAATCATTGTTATATAACAGAGTACTTGCACAACTCGTTTCAGACCAGCCCAATGGAGTGCATTGGCATGCAAAACAGACTAATTTAAAAGCTTTCAAA
Source organism: Protopterus annectens (assembly GCF_019279795.1). Classification (NCBI taxonomy): domain Eukaryota; kingdom Metazoa; phylum Chordata; order Ceratodontiformes; family Protopteridae; genus Protopterus; species Protopterus annectens. The sequence continues at coordinate 504,826,700 of NC_056727.1, forward strand.
ATGGCATGGGTAGGCAGCCAGAAAAGAAGCAAATTTACGTTTTATTCACAAGATAAATTCACTGTGTCTATCTAGCAAAAAAATACACTTGGTACAGCAAACATATTAATCTGTGCAATGTCATCAGTATAATAGCTTTAGTTGAAAAATTTAAAATACTTCCCATTTGTTAGAGGGACTGACGAGGTCAAATCCAGTGAAACAAGTCATAGTGCAAGGACTGCTGCACAGTTCCCTGTAGCGCAGCCAAATGAGAGTGCAGTGGCATGTACAACACCAGTTTAAAAGTGACTAAAACAGCTAATGGCCAACTGGAATGCTACTTACTAAGATGATATTAGCCTGTATGCTCAGCTAGGTGCAAACATAAATGGCATAGTAAGCAGAACTGAATCAGCTATGTAATGATTAAAATACATTTAATAATTAGATAAAAATTCTATTTCAAATAATTAGTTCCTTGGTGTTAGACTTGTTTGAAGCCAAGTCTGGTACAGTAAGTCACAATCCAGATAGAGCAGCAACATGATTGTGCTGAGAATCATGAGCAAATGGAGCTCAGTGTTGAAGAAAGCAGAGCTATTTAGAAGTTAACAAAAACTGCTCACAGCCTATCAGAACTCTGACTATTCCTATTCCTATGCCTGACATAGTTCAACACTAAGAAAACAATAATATACTTTCTCTGACATGATTAAGTCACAGTGAGTAAGGTAGGAGAAAAACAATCTTTGCGCAATAAGTAGAAGAGAATCCTCGATACCCACATGTTAATACCTTTAGATGAAAAACAAGGTCAACATAATCATTTCCTGGTCTTAGATGGGTGGGTTTGAGGTCATATCGAATAGAATAAGTCACAATTCAGTAACTGCAACAGCATAGCTGACTGCAACACAACTTTTAAATTGCTCTCTTACACACCCATGATAAATTTGGCTATCAAAAACCACTTACTGTGCCTGGCACAGGTAGATGCCCAAAATGGAAGGACATTTATTTTCTGTCGCAATGCAAACTTACATGAATTGTTAAGCTAGCAGAAAACACACACACTTGGCCCAGTAAGCAGAAAAGAATCGACAATATTAGCAAAATAATTACTTTAGATATAAAACGAATTTAATCGCATCCCTGGGGACTGGTTTAAGGTCAAATCCTGCAGAATAAGTCACAGTTCAGTAACAGCCACACAACTGCACAGCTCACTGCAGCCCAGCCAAATGGAATGCACTGGCACACAGAACATTTTAAAAACTACTAAAAAGAGTGGATAATTGAATCCTGTTTATTCCTCTGCATGGAGCATGTAAACTCCCAGAAACAAAGAAAATTGTCTTCTCTCTCAAGAAGACCTTAGACTGTGTTCAGCTAGATGAAAACACGTATGGCATGGTAAAAATAAAATGCTTCAGATGAAAAACAAATCACTCTGCTACTTTTGGAAGGAGTACTTTGATGGCAAATTTGACAACTAAAAGTTGCTAAAACTGTGGCTAATGTCACTCTTCTTATGTGCATTAAGAAGACGTTGAGGCTTGGGTGTTCAAGTAGTTTATTTGTACAAATACATCAGGATGGATGGCAGGAACATTAAACTTAAACTATCTGACTGACTACATACTTGCATGCTCACACTGGCTACTCAAAATGGCACTCTTGCTTGCACTTGCTCAGTACTCATACGTATGTGCTGGCTCACTGGAAAGCTTTTTAAAGGTATATCACACACTTTGATCAACATCCTTATTTAGCGAGCTGTCTCATATAAACAATTGCATTTGAATAGGCATGCAATTATATAGACACTAGTAAAGAAAAACAACAGTCATGTCTTGGTTGCTGTGTATCTGGAACTAGGTTTCGAGATGAAACCTGATCTCGTGACATAATAGTCAGGACTGGGTTTAGCAAAAGGGATTGTCACTAGGAAATGTTCTGCTTGGGGAGTTTCAGGGATTTTCTCAGGAACAGGGATTGGTGATGGAATGTCCTCTGGAACAGTCATATTGGACAAATCACTCTTGAGAACTAGAGTCTTTATCACAGGCAAGATGCTCTAACACTGGTTTGAACACTGTTAACAAATGCTTCTGGTTTTGTCTGAATTCCATTTCTTGTGATTCCACGGCTCTTGATACCAACTTTTCACAAATCCGATGCAGTCAAAACCTTTTGGAGTCTGCATCCTCACTAGCTCCCCTTTTTTCAATGAACTGAGCGGTTTGCTGGTTTTATCATAGTAAGATTTCTGGGACAAATGCTTCTTCAAAAGTTGGGCTTTAACTGCTTTGTTGTTGTTAGCACATGGAACCAACAAATTACTGCTGATTGGTAATGTGGTTCTGGTTTGTCTTGACACAAGTCTTTCAGCAGGTGAACTAAGATGTTTATCACCAGGAATGTTTCTAAGATTTAACAAGTTTCAAAAAACATTGGTATTATCATGTCTGGATTTCTCTAACAACTGTTTTGCACTTTGAACTGCACATTCAGCCAAGCCATTTGACTGAGAGTATTCAGGACTACTCATAATATGAACAAAGTCCCACGTTTCTTCAAAAATTCCTTGAACTGCTAACTTGTAAACTGTGCACCATTGCCAGAAATAACTCTGTGTGGACTACCATAGACAGAAAAATGTTGCTTCAATTTAGTAATGACTTTAGATTAGGAAGTAGGTTAATCTCGAACCAATTTGAATGAGTCTACTAACACCAAATAATGTTGAGCATTCCATTCAAAGATATGTGGCTACTGTTGGCCAAGGTAGTTCAGGAATCTGGCTTAACTGAAGTGGTTCTTTTTGTTGATGCGACTTTGTACTATTAGTACTTTCATCTTGTTCAGTATGTTTCTCAATATCTCTTGAGATAGAAGGCCAAAATACTAGACCTCTTGCCTCTCTTTTGGTAGCATCAGTTCCTGGGTGGCCATGATGCAATATGTTAATATATTCTTGTTGCAAGGACTTTGTAACAATCATCTTGGGACCTTTCATGATGATACCATTGTCTGACAAAATCTCATCTCTGTATGGAAAATATGGTTGCATATCTACTGGTAAACAAGATTGTTTTGAAGGCCATCCTTGACTGATGGTTTTAACTTCTGGAAAATTGGATCTGAAGCTGTGAGATCTGAGCTCATCAAGATGTATGGAAGAAAAATGACATACTTTCATGACCTCAAAATAAAGTTTCTCATTGTTATGCTGTTCTGTGGTTTTTTTTTTTTTTTCTGGGCTGATCTGGATAAGGTATCAGCAAAATAAAGAAGTTTGCCTTTTGTGTAAACGAGTGAAATTGTACTTTAGCAATCTGAGCATCATACATTGCAGTCTAGCTGGAGCTGCATGCATAGGCTTTCTCAAAATAGAAACTAGAGGTTGGTGGTCAGTTTTGATATGAATAGGTTGACCATATGTATGATCATGGAACTTGGAACATGCAAACACAATTGCTAAGAGCTGTTTATCAGTATGGGTATACTGCATCTCTGTCTGGGGAAGAGTTCTCAATCCACAGGCTACTGGTCTACCCTCTTGAAAAATGTCTGCACCTAGATCAAATTTAGAAGCATCCCAGGAAAGAGTAACCTGTTTGTGAACATCCTAGTAGCTGAGAGTTGGTGGGTTGACAGTTTTCTGTTTCAGGGCATCAAATACTCTTTGGTGCTGTTCTGACCATGACCATATTACATCTTTGCATGTCAGCTCTTGTAATGGTCCTGGAATCTGGCATGAACTTGCCTAGATAGTTGACGATACCAGAAAATGTTGTAGGGCTTGAGCAATGTCTGGAGCTGGCATCACGAGAATTGCTGTTTGCTCTGAAGGATCTGATCATATGCCTGAACTGGTAAACAAGTGACCCAAGATAAGTAACTTCTTGTAACCTGAATCTGCACTTCTGAGGATTTGGCTTAAGTTTCTTGAGGTTTCTGTCATGTTTTGCTTCACCATTACCTCCTACTAGAATATCACAGGGAGGGATGGCTAGAAAAAAATTGCTCCATTGTACGCTGAAAAGACTTCACTGGCAGAATTCCAAATGGCATTCTCAGAAGTCTGTATCTTCCAAATGGTGTACTGAATGTGGTTAACAATGAAGATTTTCGGTCAAGCAAAATTTGCTAAAATTAACTTCTTTGCATCTAAGACAGAAGAAACAGTGGTGGTTGGCATGAGGGCAGCAACCTCTTCGACTGTGCGCATTGGATGATGAGATCTTTTTAATGCTTTGTTCAAGTCTCTTGGATAAATACAAATTCTGATATCATCTGAGCTTTTCTTATGAGCTACCACTATGGATACCCATTCAGTAGGCTCTTCTGCTGGACAAATTACTCCTAGCTACATTATTTTGTCTAGCTCGGCACTCTGTTCAGCATAGCTACTGGAACTTTCCATGCTGGTCTGATAACTGGACTGACTTCTAGGTCTAACTTCATGGAGTACACACCTGGTAGTTTGCCTGCAAAAATATTGGCATACTCAGAAAAAAATAGTTTGGGTGAAATTTGAGCTGTTGTCATGCAGGCTTACATGGTGAACTTCTCTAGTAAGTGAAAGCAGTCCCATTTTCAAACTGTCTGCGAGGCCTAATAATGACTGTGTGTCTCTTTTGACTATGAAAAATTGCAAGTCATAGCTGTTCCCAGCACAGAAACATGAAAGCACTACTGAGCTCTCAGTTTGAATCTCTTCACCACCAAAAGCAACAGGCTTCCCACACTTTGTTCTGCAGCTTTTACTCTAGCAAACATTTCTGTTGACATAACATTGCACTTGGAGCCAGTATCTACTCTGAGCTGTATGGGACTCCCATTAATCCAAACAGTACAGAATACTTTGTTCTTTGCCCACAAATCTACTACATTAACTGTCTCGCCAAGCACAGACACACCATCAACATAAAAAGTAGGGTCACAGCTCTATAATTCATCAACTTGGCTCTTGGAATTCCTTCTTTTAATAAAAGAATTTGCCTTATTGGATTTACAGAACCTTTTGAAATTATTTCACTTATTGCAAGAGTGACACTGCTGACCAAAAAGCTAAGCACTTTTCTCTCTTGGGTTTGTGATTACCACCACAATTACGACAGTTGTCTATGAAGCTGGATGGGGTCACACACTTTGATTTTGCTGACTTGCCCTTATGCTTCACTGAGCATGCCCTGGAATTTGCTGGAAAGACTTGGAGGTTTCCCAGGGACTGTTACAGGAGTAGCTGCCATGTGCTTGGGCCTGTTTCTTTTAACCACACATTGCATACTATCTACATGAGCTTTGTCACTGTGCCTTCCACTGCTATTCTTATTTGTAAGCATACTTGTGTGCTTTTCTGTAAGCTCATATATTTGACAAATTTCATTGGCGTTATTCAACGTTAAATCACTGTCCCATAGCAAAATCTTCCTCACTGTGTCTATTATACTACACACAAGTCTGTCTTTTATCAACTCGTCTCTCAGTTCACCACATCTGCATGTTTTAGCCTTATTTCTCAAGTCCAGTTACATACAGTGCAAAATTTTCTCCAGGATTTGCATCCCTTGTGTAAAATAAGCACCTATCCATTATAATATTCATTTGGGGGCTACACATTTCCCTAAATTTACATTACATTTTAAGCAGTCAGGGTCTTCCTTGTTTTAGCTGGTACCAGTGTATGGCGGTCTTCCCCCTCCCCTACAAACAGAGCAGGTGCATACACAAATGAACACTGTCTTTCAATGGCAACTGAACAGGCTAAATTAAGCAGAATAAATGCCTTTGTACGTATGTCTTTGTCAGAAAATGTAGCCTGTATGAAAATATCATATTACTGCTCAAACACACTCCAATTTTCTGCAGTATTATTATCAAACACAAGCGGTGCGGGTCTGCAAAATCCTTCTGCCATGCCCACAGATTATAGTAAAACTGCAAAATGACCCTTGTAATTAGGCCTGAATAGTCACAAACACCAAATGCACCATAAACTCTTCAAAAGACTGTACTTTGAAATAACTGTACTTTGTTAAATATTCTTTGAAATAACTGCACTGTAATTCTGCGCACACTTGCAAACACTTCTCATACTTTGGATACTTTGAATAGATTTAGTTAATATGAAAAAGTACCACATAGTGAAAAAATATAGTTTCCTTTTTTGTACAGTTTATGTGATTCTGATAAACATTTTCATAATTATTTCAAATATTTTTATCAGTATGTTGCAGTTTTGGACATTTCATTTAATAAGAAATGTGTTTTGAGCATTCTGAGTGCTTAGTTTTATATTTGTAGCAAAAAAAATAACTTAAGTGAGTTTTAGTACCTGGAATTCGTTTCTGACCTGTTTTGCGAGTTGTTTGAGCAGTAGGGATGATCCACTCTGTATATTCCTCCAACTCTAACCAGTGTAACTCCGGATCCCATTCTGACACCATGTCGTTCGTCTTATGTGCATTAAGATGACGTTGAGGCTTGGGTATTTAAGTAGTTTATTGTATACACATACATCAGGTTGGATGGCAAGAACAGTAAACTTAAACCATCTAACTAAACTTGCATACTCACACTCTGGCTGCTCACTCAGAATGGCACTGTTGCTTGCACGTGCTCATGCTGACTCACTGGAAAGCTTCTTAAAGGTATATCACATACTATGATCTAAAGCTAACACAATCAGATCTTTACATATTTATATTTCTGTCATGTGCTAGATGCTCACAGCACAAGCAAATTTATCTTGCCTGGTAAGATAGCTATCAGAAGAAAACGCTGGCACAGTATGCAGAACAAAATCTGCAATGCAAACAGTGTAATACATTTAGCTGTAAAACCCCTTAATAGATCCCTTCTTTTGTGTTAGAGGAATTCCGAATAAGTCACAATTCAGTAACCACAGCAACACAGTTATGCAGTTCACTGCAGGTCAGCCATATGGAGCATGGTGGCACACCAAACATCTCAATTTAAATGCTACTAAAAGCTGCTAACAGGCAGCAGGAATTCTACTTATTCCTATGCTTGGCATTGGTAGATGCTCAGAACACAAGCAATGTTGCAGTTTTTCACAAGAAAGAGTTAGAATGAATGCACATTTAGCATAAAAAACACAATTGGCTCAATAAACAGCTCAATAAACAGAACAAAAGCAGTAAGTATCAGTAATATAGTAGCTTTAGTTTAGTTTATGTACACACTTCACTGGTGTTAGAGGCACTATTCTAAGTTAAATCCAGTAGAACAAGTCATAGTTCAGTGAACAGCAGCAATATGGTTGAAGATGGTCGTGCCAAATGGAGTGCAGTGGTGCACAAAACAGAGCTATTTTAAAATATACCAAAAAACAGCTAACAGCCTGTCAGAACTGTACTTATTCCCAGGCCTGGCATTGGCAGATGCTCACTACACAACTTATCTTCTCTCACAAGTTAAGGTCACATATTTAAATGTTCAGTGAAATGAAAAAACATACTTGATGTAAGCAAAAACAAAATCAACAGTATCAAAATATACTAGCTTTTAAAGTAATCAATTTTGACATGTTACAGAAACTTGTCTTGAGGTCTAATCCAGTAGAATAAGTCACAGATCAGTAAAAGCCACATCAGCTTTTCCTGGTTAGGGGTCGCCACAGTGGAACTCTGGTTCGCTAAAGATTGGCAGTATATTTTTATGGTGCCGAGTTGCCAGCTCGACGCCCAGCCTTCAACGAAGGCACACCCATTTACACATGTCTTTCGGAATGCTACTTGACCACGGGGACATGCAGACTCCGCACAGAAGGCACTCCCCGTACTCCAGCCGAGAATCGAACGGGAGAACCTCTTGCTGTGAGGCAACAGTGGTACGGGTCCAGTTTGTCTGTAATGTACTTCAATAAATACAAAATGTGTTTGCCACAGATTAATCTTATAACCAGTTTCAAAGCACCATGACTTAGAAGTTGCTGGTCTTTACTGAGAATCCTGAATAGGATATTTCCCCAGAGTCATGTCCCCTCCCTCGGAACTCCCAGAGAGAAAGAGGGAGAAGTGGGCTTTATCCTATTATTCCTGTCCTTGGATATCTTTCAACCTCTTAGCACTATAAATCTGGACAAAAGCAAGAATAACTGGGGAAAAGGACCAAAAATATGGACACATTTTAAATATTGCTGTTATAAACCTGGGAAGTTTCTAGAATAAAAGTTGTTAGCATTCATTTCCTGGAGGATGTGAAATTCTGAAACTCAAATGACTCTCATTATTTAGAGACTTCAGTCCTCAATGATTTGCCAGAAAATCACATTTTATGAGGAACAGACAAAAATAGCACCCAAAAATCTGAATATTCTGCAAAAATCTGGAATGCTCACTACACAGAGAGGTATGCCTTGGATGTCTGTGTTATTCTGCATGACTGGCATAGTAGCTATAGTTTTAAAAGCATGTGATCAAGTTGTGCTTGTTTTGGGAAGGATGATTGATTTTTATTTCACATTTGATTGCATTTTAATTACCCGAGTGGTGATTTAATTGATGCATCATACAAGTGAAAATTCTAAAAGTGGCATCTGTTTCTCTGCGTTAATGGATCATAACCATTGTCATACTGTACTCTCCACTGTAATTTATGTGCTGAAGCAATGTAGTAAGCCTGGGCACTAAAGTTAAATATTTTCTTTGGTTATGGCTCTAGATGGTTGTCACTGTTGAATTGACACCCCAATCCCCCATGTACAAATAAGGTAAACAGGGTTGTGGATGGATGGGTATTTTATTTATAAAGCTTAGCTTATCATGATAGCATCCCAGACGGTCTTTTTTTTTTTTTTATATCAGTGTAAAGCTACTAGGAAAAACTCGTTTTTCAGACAAAGATACCTTATGTTAAATAAAACAATTACAAAATACGTTTTACACAAGGTAATTTATGTAGCAATATTTCTCTATTTTATCTGTGTGGAGTCTGCATGTCCTCCCCCCGGTTGGGTAGCATTCGAAAGACATGCGTGCGTAAATGGGCATGCCTTCGTTGATGGCTGAGCATCGAGCTGGCACCTCGGCGTTTCGTAAAAATCTACTGCCAATCATTTGTGGACCGGAGTTCCGCTGTGGTGACCCCTTACCGGGAAAAGCCGAAAGACAAACAACAAAAACATTTCTCTATTTTATCTTGAAACATAGCCGGCCTTAGGCATAGGCCAACTAGGCAGCTTCCTAGGGTGCCACTCTAGTAGGGGTGCTTTTCCAGTACTTAT